>NC_052086.1:30905039-31214206 GCF_015852505.1 Tachyglossus aculeatus | reverse complement strand
AAGATCCCACAGTGTTGCTTGATGACTAGTAGTAAATTTTTTTTTGGATTACTACTTGTTAAACTAAGATTAAATGTGGCTATTAAAATTCTGCAATGAGAATCTAGGAAAAGCTTCATTTCTGCCACTACACAAGAAATGTCTCAATGAAAGCTTCAAGCAATACAAAAAGACTCGATTATTCATTGCCAAATCTTGGGTCATGTCCCTCCAAAATAGGGGAGGCATTCTGAGAAGTTATTTCTTGGTACAAACATCCCTATAAACCAAGAGAAGTTGTCTCACAGCTTCCAGCTCCTGGCTGATTTTCACCTGGCTGCCAGATTTAAAAATCCTTTTCCTTTATGTGAGTGTTAATTTCAAAAGAAATAAACTCATACACAGTTTGCATTAATTACAGTCTAATTGATATCTCATGAATAAATCCATATAAACCCCCAATGCCGATTATAACAAAGTATAACAAGCTATTGGGGTTTATGGTCTTTACAGTAATCTAACAAATACAAGATTCAGCTTTCTGAATGTAAGCTGATTTAAAATGATGTGAAACATTTACACTTTGAGTTTGGTGTAGCAGAAAGGTAGAGAAAATAAATAAAAAGAGAGATAGGAAAGAACAAGAAGATTTGGAATGCTATTTAAGCCAGTTAATAATGCTGATTTTCTACACTTTATAGAGTGCACTGCAAAAAGTAGGACTACAATAAACATTGGGGACTGGATAGATAAACTTCCAATCCAAAAACTCAGTATTTTTCAGTCATGAAAGATTGAAGCTCTTCTGGTACTTTTTTATGTTATGCATTTTAAGAAACCTGTTATCAGAACTGTAATCTTCCTAGATTGAAGGGAAGGAAAACTTAGATAGCAACCTTCAAGGGGGTAGGGATGGTTTCTATAAAATTTGCTTAAAAAACGGTGCACAGGTAGGTGATGAATCTATACCTCTTGATGAGGAGGAATAGGAAATGGATGCAACTGCAGAGGTGTGGCATCTAATAATAATAATAATTCTGGAATTTGTTAAGCGCTATGTGACAAGCACTGTACTAAGCACTGGGGTGGATACAAGCAAATTGGGTTGGTCACAGTCCCTGTCCCACTTGGGGCTCACAGTCTCAATCCCATTTTACAGATGAGGTAACTGAGGCACAGAGAAGTTAAGTGACTTGCCCAAGGTCGCACAGCGGACAAATGGCTGAGCTGGGATTAGAACTCATGACCTTTTGACTCCCAGACTTGTGCTCAATCCACTATGCCATTTAGACTGTAAGCTCATTGTGGGCAGGTAATGTGTCTGTTTATTGTTATATTGTACTCCTCCAAGTGCTTAGTACAGTGCTCTGCACTGTAGACTGAAGGGGTGATACACAGTCTAACTAAGAGCTTAGTACAGTGCTCTGCACACAGTAAGCGTTCAATACATACGGTTGAATGAATGAATTCTCCCCAAGCAGCGTGAAGCAGCGTGGCTCAGTATAAAGAGCCCGGGCTTTGAAGTCAGAGGTCATGGGTTCAAATCCCGCTCCGCCATTTGTCAGCTGTGTGACTTTGGGCAAGTCACTTAACTTCTCTGTGCCTCCGTTACCTCATCTGTAAAATGGAGATGAAGACCGTGAGCCCCCCGTGGGACAACCTGATCACCTTGTAACCTCCCCAGAGCTTAGAATAGTGCTTTGCACATAGTAAGCGCTTGATAAATGCCATTATTATCATCATCATCATCACCAAGACCAGAAGTGCAACTAGATCATGAGAACCCTCATATCTTTCCCCTCTATAAGTCTTGGCTTTCTTCGGTCATTTCCCCTACACCCTTTTCTTTCTTCGGTCATTTCCCCTACACCCTTTTCTTTCTGCGTTTCTTATACACTTGAATCCGTACCCTTTAGGCATTTGATTTTCCCCCTACCCCCCAGCCCCACAGCACTTACATACAAATCCGTAATTTATTTTAATGTCTGTCTCCCACTCAAGATTGTAAATTCCTTGTGGTAAGGAAACACGTCTACCAACTCTGTTGTATTGTACTCAACCAAGAGCTCAGTACTGTGCTCTGCACATAGTAGGTATTCAATAAATACCATCGATTGATCAACTGATTGAATGATCTCTCTCCATGAACGTATCTTGAGGCTACCTTGACGATCTGTAAAGGTCTAGAGTAAATGAGTAAAAGGTCTCTTTCCTTCTCAAAATGCTACCACTGATCTGAATCGATCAATCAATCATATTTATTGAGCACTTTGTGCAGAGCACTGTACCGAACACTTGAGAGAGCACAATAGAGTAGTTTTTGGAATCTCTTGATAACTGTGTGCCAAGCACTGGGACAAATGCAAAATATTCAGCTCAGACACAGTCCTTGCCCCTCATAGACTTCGAAGATTATGATGGAGACAGAACAGTTACTTTATCCCCATTTTACAGTTGCAGAAGCTGAGGCATGGAAAATTTAAATGACGTGCCCAAGGCTGCATAGTTTACAAGGTTTGGAGTTAGGACTGGAATTCCGGTCTCCTGACTTTCAGTCCTGTGTTCTTTTCATGTTTCCTCTCCAACATCAGTAAGTATTTACTGATTGATTAAGGTGTGTGATACACTAAATGATTAAAATGACCACTGTCCTTCAGGGATTTGCAATCTAATAGTGAAGGCAAGACAGACAAACAAATATATAATCTCCATTAATAATAACTGGGGTATTTGTAAAGCATTTACTATGTGCTAAGTACTATACTAAGTGCTAGAATAGATATAAGAATCAGATCAGACATAACCCCGTCCTCCACAGAGCTCATGGTCTAAGCAAGGAGAACAGGTATTAGATCCCCAATTTTCAGATGAGGAAACTGAGGCCCAGAGAATCAATCAATCAATCAATCATTCATATTTATTGAGCACTTACTGTGTGCAGAACACTGTACTAAGCGCTTGGGAAGTAAAGTTGGCAACATATAGAGACAGTCCCTACCCAACAGTGGGCTCACAGTCTAGAAGGGGGAGACAGAGAACAAAACCAAACATATTAACAAAATAAAATAAATAGAATAGATATGTACAAGTAAAATAAATAAATAAATAAATAGAGTAATAAGTATGTACAAACATGTATACATATATACAGGTGCTGTGGTGAAGGGAAGGAGGTAAGACGGGGGGATGGAGGGGGGATGAGGGGAAGAGGAAGGAGGGGGCTCAGTCTAAGTTAAGTGAAGTTAAGAGAAGTTAAGTGACTTAAATGAAGTCACACAGCAAGCAAGTGGTGTAGCCAGGATTAGAACCCAGGTCCTCTGATTCACAGACCTGTGCTCTTTCCACTAGGCCATGCTGCTTCCTGACACACACAATCATTACAAGCATGAGTTGAGATACTGCAGTGGGCCATCAATGGTGCTACTATGTGGGTGAATGTGGGGTTTTTATGGAGGAGATTTTCCCAGAGGAGCCGAGATTGATTTCCTTAGGTCAGGGCATTTCTTCCCCAGAGCAAGTCTTAAGGAGTCCGGGACTATTTGGGGTAGAAGAGGCAGATCACGTGGGAAAGAAGAAAGTGCATGCAAGCAGCGTGGCTCAGTAGAAAGAGCAGGGGCTTTGGAGTCAGTGGTCATGGGTTCAAATTCCGGCTCCACCACTTGTCAGCTGTGTGACTTTGGGCAAGTCACTTAACTTCTCTGCACCTCAGTTACCTCATCTGTAAAATGGGCATTGACTGTGAGCCCCCTGTGGGACAACCTGATCACCTTGTAAGCTCCCCAGCGCTTAGAGTGCTGCTTTGCACATAGTAAGCACTTAATAAATGCCATCATTATTATTATTATTATGTGGAACTTGAACTGCGTCCAACCTTGTATCTACCCCAGCTCTTACTACAGTGTCTGATACAAACTAAGTACTTAATAAATACCATAAAAAAAAGAAAAGAAAAAAGCAGGGTCAATATTGGGTGCAAAAAGGTGATGCGTGGTTTCTAGACTGTGAGCCCACTGTTGGGTAGGGACTGTCTCTATATGTTGCCAACTTGTACTTCCCAAGCACTTAGTACAGTGCTCTGCACACAGTAAGCACTCAATAAATATGATTGAATGAATGAATAAATGAATAGAGCACAGGCCCGGGAGTCAGTAGGACATGAGTTCTAATCCCGGCTCCCCCACTTGTCTGCTGAATGACCTTGGGCAAGTCACTTTGCTTCTCTATGCCTCAGTTACCTCATCTGTAAAATGGCATTAAGAGTGTGAATGGGATTAAGAATGTGAGCCCCACGTGGGACAGGGACTGTGTCCAACCTGATTATCTTGTATCTATCCCAGAGCTTAGAACAGTGCTTGACACATAGTAAACACTTAACAAATACCATTATTATTATTATTATTGTTATCGCCATCTTTGCTACGTTCCTTGATCAGAAACAGGCCCAATTGGGTGTCCTTGGGTGATTCATTCATTCAAACGTATTTATTGAGCACTTACTATGTGCAGAGCCCTGGAGTAAGCGCTTGGGAAGTACAAGTTGGCAACATATAGAGACAGTCCCTACCCAATGATGGGGCCATCTAGGTCACTCCAGACTGAAGAAAGATTTCTATCACTTGGCAGTCTTTGAGTAAATTCTTGAGGGAGGGAGGAGAGATTGAAAAGACCTCCGGAATGGAAGGATCGGGGATTTGCCAGGGGTTCAACAGCAAAGGAAAGTAATGGAACCTGGAATCTGCCAAAAGGGAAAGTAATTCTGGCCATGCAATATGTGGGAAAAGAAACAGTGGGCTAAAATCAATCAATCAATCAATCAATCAATCAATCAATCAATCGTATTTATTGAGCACTTACTATGTGCAGAGCACTGTACTAAGCGCTTGGGAAGTACAAATTGGCAACATATAGAGACAGTCCCTACCCAACAGTGGGCTCACAGTCTAAAAGGGGGAGACAGAGAACAAAACCAAACATACTAACAAAATAAAATAAATAGATATGTACAAGTAAAATAAATAAATAAATAAATAGAGTAATAAATATGTGCAAACATATATACATATATACAGGTGCTGTGGGGAAGGGAAGGAGGTAAAATGGGGGGGATAGAGAGGGGGACGAGGGGGAGAGGAAGGAAGGGGCTCAGTCTGGGAAGGCCTCCTGGAGGAGGTGAGCTCTCAGCAGGGCCTTGAAGGGAGGAAGAGAGCTAGCTTGGCGGATGGCAGAGGGAGGGCATTCCAGGCCAGGGGAATGACGTGGGCCGGGGGTCGATGGTGGGACAGGCGAGAACGAGGTACGGTGAGGAGATTAGCGGCGGAGGAGCGGAAGGTGCGGGCTGGGCTGTAGAAGGAGAGAAGGGAGGTGAGGTAGGAGGGGGCGAGGTGATGGACAGCCTTGAAGCCCAGGGTGAGGAGTTTCTGCCTGATGCGCAGATTGATTGGTAGCCACTGGAGATTTTTGAGGAAGGGAGTAATATGCCCAGAGCATTTCTGGACAAAGATACTCCAGGCAGCAGCATGAAGTATGGATTGAAGTGGAGAGAGACACGAGGAAATGAAAAGGGAGTTGGTGAAATTTAGCCAGCCAGCTAGACAGTCAGTTAATTGTATTTATTGTGTGCTTACTGTGTGCAGAACACTGTATTAAGCACTTGGGAGAGTATAATCCAACAATAAACAGACCCATTCCCTGCCCACAAGTTTGCAGTCTAGAGATTCCAGATTCCAAGAGGATAGAAAACTCCTTATATCACCCTCCAAGTAGCTTTCAATGTTTTCCTCCCTAATAAGGAATTCTAGGGTTGGTGTGTCACCCTAGTTTGAAAACCAGTCTTCTTTCCATTGTTTTATAGTGGAAAAAGCACTCTAGAATGACTTTTCTCCCTGTTCCACCTCTCCATATGGTGAGCCTCTGCTTTTAAGAGGATGTGTACACTGACAGCTCGACGTATATTACTGCTAAATAACTTACTATCTTCCCCTCCTACACAAACACATATCAAGTCAAGCCACAGGCAAGGAGTGCATTTAGTGGAAAGGAATGGCAAGATAGAGAAGTAATTGAGTCTCAAAGCTGAAACCTAGTGGGTACCTTATCTTAGCTGCAGATTTACAATCTCTTCAGATATTTAAAAAATACAAACAGGAATCCACTCTTCTGATTCCAGAAATTTGCCAGTTAACTAAGCAAATAAATCCCCAACAGTATCTTAGACTTCAGGTACAGTTAGGCTAGAAGGGACTGGGCACTCAGCAATAATTGCTTCCTTGTGGGAGGGAAGGGGGATGTTTGCAGCTTCTTACCCAGGCTCTTGTTATCCCAAAGCAAGATCCTATCTCCAGAAGCTTTAATCCCCCAAAGAAATTCTGGGATTTATGGGCCCTATCCAGGAACTGCCTCACTCGAGTTAGAGGGGATTAGGGAAATAAAGACCTCCATAAAAGGGGCCCGGTTCCATTGTACTTTCAGAGCTGGAATGTCTCAGAAATCTTTCCTGGGAAATCCTGTTATGAGCAGTTGAGTGAGAGGAGGGGAGGATTTGAGTGAGAAAGTAGTCACTAGGAGCCAAGCATGGTTCAGAACGCCCTTCATGGGCACCAGTCTCCCGGGATTTTTCCAGAAGCCCTTTCTGCCCCTTCCTGCCAGTCCAATCCCTGTCCACTATTAGTCAACGGTCTGTTTCCACCAGACCATGTTGCTTTCTGACACGCACAATAATTACAAGCATGAGTTGAAATAATGGAGTGGGATATGAATGGTGCTACCACGTGGGTGAATGTGTTGTTTTTATTGAGGAGATTTTCCTGGAGGAGCTGAATTCGATTTCCTTTGGCCAGGGCATAGCTTCCCCCAAATGCTGTCTTATGGAGTCCTTTTGGGTTAGAAGGAGCCGATTGTGTGGGAAAGGAGAATGTAAGCCTCATGCAGAAAATTGTCTGTGTCCAGCATTGTAACTGCCCCAGAGGTTAGTACAGCGCAGTACAGTGCTCTGCACATAGTAAGCGCTCAATAAATACGATTGATTGATTGATAGTACAGTGCCTCTCACATAGTAAGAAACTTCACAGTTTTCAGTTAGATTCTAATCTCAATATCTTTTCCCAGATTTTCAAGTCAGGCAGGTGCACTTTTTATAGTTACTAGTATCACAACAGAATGATCAGAACTGATTTTCTACAGTACACTTGAGTTTGTATTTGATTTACAGAGAGCACTAAAGATTTCCTTCTCCCACTGCTCCCCTTCATGAAAACGCTGCTGCTCAGAACGTGATTTTCATAAAATGCCTTCTACACAATGATCAGTGGTGAGCATTTAAGAGTTTCAGGTCCCCCAGGGTAAGAACTTTCACCTTCTTTGTAATATTATAATAATAATGGCATTTATTAAGCACTTATTATGTACAAAGCACTGTTCTAAGAGCTGGGAAGGTTACAAGGTGATCAGGTTGTCCCATAGGGCCTCACAGTCTTAATCCCCATTTTACAGATGAGGTAACTGAGGCCCAGAGAAGTTAGGTGACTTGCCCAAAGTTCCACAGCTGACAATTGGTGAAGCCGGGATTTGAACCCATGACCTCTGACTCCAAAGCCCGTGCTCTTTCCATTGAACCACACTGTTTCTCAGCTTGACTGAGAACACACAGTGCTATGCTATTTTGGTGCTCCATCACCCAAACCTGCTGGTCTCACCTTTACAACATCCCCTTTCCTCTCCATCCAGACCGCTACCTTGCTGGTCCAATCTCTCATCCTATCCCTACTGGATTACTGCTTCAGACTCCTCTCTGATCTCTCATCCTCCTGTCTCTCCCCACTTCAGTCTATACTTCACTCTGCTGCCCGGATTATCTTTGTACAGAAACTCTCTGGGCATGTTACTCCCTTCCTCAGAAATCTCCAGTGGCTGCCTGTCAACCTACGAATCAAGCAAAAGCTCCTCACTCTCAGCTTCAAGGCTGTCCATCCCCTCGCCCCCTCCTACCTCACCTCCCTCCTCTCCTTCTATAGCCCAGCCCGCACCCTCCGCTCCCCTGCCACTCACCTTCTCACTGGGCCTCGTTCTCGCCTGTCCTGCCGTCAACCCCCGGCCCATGTCCTTCGCCTGGCCTGGAATGCCCTCCCTCCACACATCCGCCAGGCTAGCTCTCTTCCTCCCTTCAAAGCCTTACTGAGAGCTCACCTCCTCCAGGAGGCCTACCCAGACTGAGCCCCCTTTTTCCTCTCCTCCTCCCCATCCCCCCCGCCCTACCTCCTTCCCCTCCCCACAGCACTTGTATGTTTTTGTACAGATTTATTACTCTATTTATTTTACTTGTACATATTTACTATTCTATTTATTTTGTTAATGATGTGCATCTAGCTATAATTCTATTTATTCTGACAATTTTGACACCTGTCTACATGTTTTGTTTCATTGTCTGTCTCCCCCTTCTAGACTGTGAGCCTGTTGTTGGGTAGGGACCATCTCTATATGTTGCGGACTTGTACTTCCCAAGCGCTTAGTACAGTGCTCTGTACACAGTAAGTGCTCAATGAATAAGATTGAATGAATGAATGTCATTAATCAGTGATATTTCCTGGGCATCTTCTCTGTGTGGAACAAAGTACCGTACATTTGGGAGAGTACCTAAGAAGTATGGAATCTGCACTCGAGGGGCTTAGAGTCAAATGAAAGAGACAGGCAGATACACATTATTTACTAATAGACTGTAAGCTCATTTTGGGCGGGTAATGTGTTCACTAATTGTGGTGTATTGTACTCTCCCAATCAGTACAATGCTCTGCACATAATAAGTGCTCAGTAAATGCAATTGATTGGTTGATAGTGAAAGAAGGAAAAAGGACAACTATCTATGTAGCTGTCCTATAAATTTGAGGAAGACAGTAAAGTTCACCTCATGAATGTATGTGTGTCTGAAAAGGCAGGATCCAAAGTCCCAGGCACCATGAAGAGAAGCAGCGTGGCTCAGTGCAAAGAGAACGTGCTTTGGAGTCAGAGGTCGTGGGTTTAAATCCCGGCTCTGCCAATTGTCAGCTGTGTGACTTTGGGTAGGTCACAACTTCTCTGTGCCTCAGTTCCCTCATCTGTAAAATGGGGATTAAGACTGTGAGCCCCCCGTGGGACAACCTCGTCACCTTGTAACCTCCCCAGCACTTAGAACAGTGCTTTGCACATAGTAAGTGCTTAATAAATGCCATTATTATTATTAAAATTGAGACGTGAATATACTTATATAATACTTACATAATAATATATACTGACATCTATAAATTATATTTAAGTAAAATCTGAGAATGGGTATAAATACGTCAGTGCTGTTGGTGGCTGTAGGTTGACGTTGCCGGGAATACTGGAAATGATCAGGGTACGCTTTCTGGAAGAGGTGGTATTTTTAAAGGGGATTTTGGAATCAGGGAGACCTGTGGCCTAGAATATTTGAAGGAGGAGGAAATTTAAGGTAGGGGGACTGGCCTAAGTAAGTAGTCAGATGCTAAGAGATGGGGGAACCTATTAGGGAGGCTTAAAAAGTATCACCCTGAATTACTTTCTGGTTTCTGTTCTGATTCCATCAATCCTAACCACAACAATGATAATTTTTAGAATGATATCACCCATTAATAATTATGCATTAGCAACAGATAGTCCAAACGCACACAGAGACAATATGACATAGTGGAAAACACATGGGCCTGGGAATCAGGGAACCTGGGTTGTAAACCTGGGTCTGCAACTTGCCAGCTGTGTGACTTTGGGCAAGCCATTTAACTTCTCTGTGCCTCAGTTTCCTCATCTGTAAAACGGGGATTCAATACCTGTTTACCCTCCCCCTTAGACTGTGAACTCTATATGGAACAAGGACTGCATCCAACTTGATTATCTTGTATCTAGTACAGTGCTTCGGAACATGGTGAGCATTTAACAAAGACCACAATTATTATTATTGTGATTATAGTTATTTCTCCTCACAACCCAGTTAGCATGCTTGATAAAGCATATGTACGGTGGATTGCCCTGGTCTTTAAAGGTCCTTGAAACTTCTGTTGACACCAATAATGGCAAAGTGAAATTTGAAAAGTAGAAACAGTCTTAATAATTTTATTTGGAACATTAGCTCATTCCATTCAAACATACGGCAGGCACTACTGTTGCTTAAACTATTCAGGTCACCACAGAATCAAGATTAATGACTTCTTGACTTGTGACACCTCCAGCCCCATCCAATTCTTCTTGGCACTTGGCACTCCTCAACATTTCATTTTTCATATTTCCAGCTCCTCCATTTTTGCCCCCAGTTTGGTGTCTACTTAATCCAGCATTATTTTTACCAGTTTTTCTCTCCCCACTTGTTTACTGGGCTAATACAGTGCCTCTAACCACAACTGTGACTACATTGAAAGACAACATTTACAGCAAGCAGTCTATAACATAAAATGCCTTTAGTCCCTTTCCCCTCTGTGTCTAATTCCAGAATTTTGACGGGATATCGGTTGCCGTGAGAAAGCTGTCCCGGGCAAGCAGTAAAGACTTTCTGCCATATGGGCATCCATCTGCCATAAAAAGTGAGGGTGACTGCATATATCTGGGTACACATACACACGCTACATGAGTTGAAATATCTGTATTTGAATCCAGCTAGTTTGACTGACTGACTGCAATTTTACCATGTCCAGTATTTTTCTCAAAAACTATTTTCTAGCCTGAAGTTGGTTCAAATCCCCCTGTGGCCAATTAAAATATACCAGACCCTACTATCAATAATTTTCCGGGTGAAATAGATGTCAAACAGTTGTTATTTGAAAGTCTACCTGTATTTGGTGTTTTCACAAAATGTCATATACCCTCAAATTCCATCACAGCCTTTCCCTTGTGGAATGGTTTATTTTACCATCCTTTGACAGGGAGTTTGAAACTTGGGAGATAGATAGGGCTTGAAGCAGTTGCCAAAAATGAATTTGTTGGGTTATCTCATGCTTGTCCATAGCTGAGATCTGGCATCGTAAAAAGGGCCTCAGGAAACAAGGCAGCAGTAACAGTGCTTGTACTCTACTAAGCACTTGGGAACTACACAAAATGACAAAAGTCCAGATATTCTGCCCTCAAGGAGCTTACATACTAATAAGGTAGACAAACATGTAAATAAAATAAAAATATCTAGGGTTTCACCCCCTGCCTCCCTAAACTGCTGTTCTTTGTCTGCCAGCATTAACCTCGCTTTAGGGTTTCAGACACCCAGGCTAGATATAGTTCCTTTTGTCACAGCTGTGGTGTTTGCATGACAATCAGATTGCCTGCTTGTCAGAAAATCATGAGACACTACCACAGTCTTCCATCTCTCTGTGCTAACAGGTTCCAGATCAGCATCTCTCTCCAAAGGAAGGTGTCTTCTCCCTTGTATCTTACTGCACATTGCCAAAGCTACATAAACATCTCAGCAACACTGTTTTAAAATGGGAAACCTGACACAGACCCAAGCTAGCACTGAAGTGTTACACTCAAGTCAAAAACTCTGAAACTGTTGGGCAACAGAATGGCTTCCATCTCAGCACTTTCCTCCAGCAACATAAGTTAAACGAAAATTCAACGAACAATATTTCCTCCTGCAGGTGGAATGGAAAGTTGCCAGTGAAATAAAGTACTTATTTTCAAGCCACAGCATATTTAGAGAAGCAACGTGGCTCAGTGGAAAGAGCCCAGGCTTTGGAGTCAGAGGTTGTGGGTTCTAATCCTGGCTCCACCAATTGTCAGCTGTGTGACTTTGGGCAAATCACTTAACTTCTCTGGGCCTCAGTTACCTCATCTGTAAAATGGGGATTAAGACTGTGAGCCCCCCATGGGACAACCTGATCACCTTGTAACCTCCCCAGTGCTTAGAACAGTGCTTTGCACATAGTAAGCGCTTAATAAATGCCATTATTATTATTATTATTATTTATGTAGATTGCCTGATTCTTTTATAGAGAAGCTCCTTATATTGAAACTAAAGTATTTGCTAGGTTGGTCATCTGGATGAATTTAATTTGTATTTTTACTGCATGTTTTCTATGTAAAAAAGGAAGATTCAAGGACTCCAGTTTAGGTTAAATTTCTGCTTTGTGGGGTTAACTTTTGTTCAGTGATGATACTGGTTTATGTCAGACACTTTACTAAATTCTCAAGACTTTGATAGATACAAGATAATCAGATTCCTCAATGGCATTAAGCACCTACTCTGTGAACAACACTACTAAGCACTTGAGAGAGTACAACGCAACAGAATTGGTTGACACAAGCTTACAGTCTAGAGGAGGAAACAGACATTCATATACATAAATTTATAGATTATAGGTATGCATATAAGTGCTGAGTGCTTAGTACAGTGCTCAGCACACAGTAAGTGCTCAATAAATACAAGTGAATGAATGCTGTGGGGCTGAAGGTGGGGTGAATATCAAAAGCTCAGAGGGTTCAGAGTCAAACTTATAGACAACTGAGAAGGGAGAGGGAGCTGGGGAAAAGGGGCTAATTAGGAAAGGCCTCTTGAAGGACTTGTGACCTTTAATAAGGTGGGGAGAGTCACAGTCTGGAGTATATGGAGGGGGAGAGAATTCCAGGGAGGGGAAAAGAAGGCTAATTGGGAAGGTCTCTTGGAGAAGATGTGACCTTAATAATGCTTTAAAGGTCGGGAGAGTTGCGGTCTGGTGTATACGCGGGGGGATGGAGTTCTGAGTTAGAGGGAGGAAGTGGGAAAAGGGTTGGTAGCAACATAGAGAAAATTGGGAAACAGTGAGTAAGGTGGAACTACAGGAGTGAAAGTGTGCCAGCTGGGCTGTAGTTGTAGATCAGTGATGTACGATAGCTGGGGACCAGCTCATTAAGTGCTTTAAAGCTGATGGTAAGGAGTTTCTGTTTGATGTGGTGGTGGATAGGTAACCACTGGAGGTTCTTGAGAAATAGGGAACTAAAAAAGATCTACAAAAGGAGAATTCTAAGCCAATGGAAAGGGCCTGGGATATTGGGGAAACAAGTAAGGTGTGGATTTACAAATTTAAAAAAATCTTCTAATTTGGAGAATAATTATTGGGGTGTTTTAAATGTAAAACTTTATTTTAGCTCTTTCTAAATGAATTGTACTTGTTGAGTACTTTCCTAAGCATTTGGGAGATTACAATAAAACACAGTAGATAATGTTCTCCAGTCCAGGAATGCTTTTCCAGTTCAGGAATTCCCTCCAAAGGAATCCTGGGGAAGGGAATCTCACCTGTCTGAGAAGGGGAATGATGAGGGAGAAGTTAGTAGGGAGAGAATTGTGATGGTGTTAATGTGGAGTTGGCAGAAGGAGGTGCTGAAGCTGGGATTCCCCCACAGATCAGCTGTGGTGTATCAGGGAGGGAGGGAGTGGGGACAGGGGAAGATTAAAGGGTCTTGCCCTCCATGGCAGACCCAACATCCCTTTTTTTTCACCCTCTTGCTTTCTTGAAAACCCCCTCCACTTCTTTCAAGGCCAATCCTATAGCTTCAGCCTGAGATGGGAGGGGTGGCAGGGAAGCAATAAGGGGAAGGTGAGAAAAGGAGAGGGCAAGAGCTCTGCAGGATGGATTGTAAAGGGAGAAGGACCAGGGAGCGAGGAACTGTAAGCAGCAGGAAGAAACAGGAGCATTCAAGTTGGAGAAGAGCTGTAGAGAACTCTGTGGCCTGAGATATAATTGAGTTTTCATATTTTTAACCCAGAGTTTTTTTTTAAAAAAAAGATAGAGTAGATCTGGGTAAAATCAGGCCAAATGGAAAATCTACTCACAAATTCTAAATCTTCAGAAAATGAATGTAAGCTCCATGGGGACAAGGGACTTAGATTTCTACTCTTTATTCAGCACTTATGTACCTATCCATAATTTTTTTTAATGTTTGCCTCCCCCTCTAAATGAATCACATTTGTTGAGTACTTTTCTAAGCATTTGGGAGATTACAATGAAACACATGTACGCTCCTTGTGGTCTGGGAAACTGTCTACAACTCTGTTATATAGTGGAAAGAGACCAGACCTGGGAATCAGAGGACCTTGGTTTCAATCCCAGCTCCGCCAATTGTCTGCTGTGTGACCTTGGGCAAATCATCTAAATTCTCTGTGACTCAGTTTCCTCATCTGTAAAATGTGGATTAAGATTATGAGCCTTACATGGGACAGGGGCTCCATCCCACCCTGTCCTCTCCCTGACTTTCCCGTCACTGTAGATGGCACTACCATCCTTCCCGTCTCACAAGCCCACAATCTTGGTGTCATCCTCGACTCCGCTCTCTCATTCACCCCTCACATCCAAGCCGTCACCAAAATCTGCCGGTCTCAGCTCCGCAACATTGCCAAGATCCGCCCTTTCCTCTCCATCCAAACTGCTACCCTGCTCATTCAAGCTCTCATCCTATCCTGTCTGGACTACTGCACCAGTCTTCTCTCTGATCTCCCATCCTCGTGTCTCTCTCCACTTCAATCCATACTTCATGCTGCTGCCCGGATTATCTTTGTCCAGAAACGCTCTGGGCATATTACTCCCCTCCTCAAAAATCTCCAGTGGCTACCAATCAATCTGCGCATCAGGCAGAAACTCCTCACCCTGGGCTTCAAGGCTCTCCATCACCTCGCCCCCTCCTACCTCACCTCCCTTCTCTCCTTCTACTGCCCAGCCCGCACCCTCCGCTCCTCCACCGCTAATCTCCTCACTGTACCTCGTTCTCGCCTGTCCCGCCATCGACCCCCGGCCCACGTCATCCCCCGGGCCTGGAATGCCCTCCCTCTGCCCCTCCGCCAAGCTAGCTCTCTTCCTCCCTTCAAGGCCCTGCTGAGAGCTCACCTCCTCCAGGAGGCCTTCCCAGACTGAGCCCCTTCCCTCCTCTCCCCCTCGTCCCCCTCTCCATCCCCCCATCTTACCTCCTTCCCTTCCCCACAGCACCTGTATATATGTATATATGGTTGTACATATTTATTACTCTATTTATTTATTTATTTATTTTACTTGTACATTTCTATCCTATTTATTTTATTTTGTTGGTATGTTTGGTTCTGTTCTCTGTCTCCCCCTTTTAGATTGTGAGCCCACTGTTTGGTAGGGACTGTCTCTATGTGTTGCCAATTTGTACTTCCCAAGCGCTTAGTACAGTGCTCTGCACATAGTAAGCGCTCAATAAATACGATTGATTGATTGATTGATTGGATTATCTTTGTACAGAAACGCTCTGGGCATGTCAATCCCCTCCTCAAAAATCTCCAGTGGCTGCCTATCAACTTACAAATCAAGCAAAAACTCCTCACTCTCGGCTTCAAGACTCTCCATCCCCTCACCACCTCCTACCTCACCTCCCTTCTCTCCTTCTCCAGCCCAGCCCACACCCTCCGCTCCTCGGCCGCTCACCTCCCCATTGGGCCTCGTTCTCGCCTGTCCTGCCATCAACCCCTGGCCCATGTACTTCCCGTGGCCTGGAATGCCCTCCCTCCATACGATTGAATGAATGAATGATTGAATGAATGAATTAATGAATTGAATTGAATTGAAGATGGGACATGCACAAATCCATACTGAGTAGGATTCAATAGGCATTCCCATTAAGGCAGCCTGTACAAAAAGCAAGCGATGCCCAGAATATTTGAAAACAGAGCCCGAGCAAAAGGCTTTGACAGTTTGAATGCTCTTGAAACAGCTCCGAGTGCTGTGTTAAACTGCTGAAATGGATATGGTGGATCAGTAGTGCTCAAGTTAGAGGTCAGAAACCACAAGTACAGCGACCAAAATTGCAGGGGATCTGGGGAGAGAGAGAAATCAGCCTGGAGGAATTCCAAGGGGACTTGGAGCCTGGAGCGGCAGAATTCCATATGGCTGGTTGGTGGTGGCGGTGAGCAAATTATGAGCTATATGAACAGGAAGAATCGGCTTCCTCCACCGCTCTAGCTTTTCCCCTTCCTCCACGCCTCCTCACCATACTTCCTTCTTTCCATCCTATAAGATCTACTGTGATGCCAAGAAAGAAATAACTAGTGCATTCACTTTTGGGTGGAGGGAAATGGGGCCTTCCCTCCCTGACATTGCCCACAGAAGCCAGGAGGCATTGCTCTCTGGAAAGCCCGAGAGTCCAAAAAGAGGGGTGAGAAATGGGCAGGGCATCCCCTCTAGGACATTTGAAAGAGAACATTTTTTAATAATCATAATAATGATGGCATTTATTGAGTACTTACTAGGTGTAAAGCACCATTCTAAGCGCTGAGGAGGTTACAAGGTGATCAGGTTGTCCCACGTGGGGCTCACAGTCTTCATCCGCATTTTACAGATGAGGTAACTGAGGCACAGAGAAGTTAAGTGACTTGCCCAAAGTCACACAGCTGACAATTGGTGGAGCTGGGATTTGAACTCATGACCTCTGACTCCAAAGCCTGTGCTCTTCCCACTGAGCCACGCTGCTTCTCTTTTCTGAACACCCTCCAAAAATGGGCCAATCTGCCCAAGCAGGAGGGGCCTCGATTTGCTTCTATCCACCCCAGTGCCTAGTGCAGTGTTTGGCATATAGTAGGAGCTTAACAAATCCCAAAGTTTTTATTCTTATTGTTACCTGAGGGATTTCCAGAGTCTCCCTTCTCACCAGGAATTTGAAAGTGGCCCTTAAAGAGGCAAGGAACTTTCCCTTCCTCCACCATAGCCACCATCAGGTGCCATTTGGCTGGCCTGCGGATGGGGGGAACAAGGAGGGAATTAGGTGAAGAGATTTCTGCTGTCCATTACTGCTCTTATTGTTAAACCCAGGGGATTCCGGATGCTGTGATGTGATAAGACAGTAAGGAAGGAACAGTAGACTTTAAAACAAAAACATCAAAAAAGCCAAACAAAAAAAAGCCTACCAAAACACAACTAAAATATTCTTAAATGTCCATATGAATCACTTTTTAGGAGTTCAAATGGCAAACAAGAAAACTCCATCATTTAAAATTTCCTTTCCCTCCTGGATTTATAGCAGCGTGGCTCAGTGGAAAGAGCACGGGCTTGGGTGTCAGAGGTCATGGGTTCAAATCCTGACCACCAATTGTCAGCTGTGTGACTTTGGGCAAGCCACGTCACTTCTCTGTGCTTCAGTTACCTCATCTGGAAAATGGGGTTTAAGACTGTGAGCCCCATGTGGGACAACCTGATTACCTTGTATCCCTCCCCAGCACTTAGAACAGTGCTTGGCACATAGTAAGCGCTTAAAAAACTACCATTATTATTATACAGAGAAGCAGCGTGGCTCAGTGGAAAGAGCACGGGCTTTGGAGTCAGAGGTTATGGGTTCAAACCCCGGCTCCGCCAATTGCCAGCTGTGTGACTTTGGGCAAGTCACTTAACTTCTCTGTGCCTCAGTTACCTCATCTGTAAAATGGGGATTAAGACTGTGAGCCTCCCATGGGACAACCTGATCAGCTTGTAATCTCCCCAGTGCTTAGAACAGTGCTTTGCACACAGTAAGTGCTTAATAAATTCCATTATTATTATTATTATAAGACCTTTCTCTTCCTATTTCTTCTCCTGTTTCAGTTAAGTGGTATCACTTTTTGCCATAAAATGAAGAACTTTCACTAATCATTATTATTTTTTTTTTGCATGTTCCCTTCAAGTATGGGTGAGTGGTTAGAGTGGGAGAAGCCAGTTCACATTTATTCTTGGACTGAAAAATGTACTTTGGACTCCAAGGAGTTGGCTTTCGCATACTGCGGAACCGAGTTCCTGCAAATCACCATAGCACTAGGGGTCACTACAACTCTATAGTTTTCTGAGCTCAGCACCACCACTGTGGATTTCAATCCCACAACAGTCTATTGTATTACGATTTAATGATATCTGCCCTGTAAGACAAACAACTGTTTATAGCGGCTTCTAAAATGAGGATGTTTGTGAGACTCCTTCCCTCTGCAAGGTGGTGTCATTTTTTCACTTCTTTTCCTCGGCTGCTTCTTGCCCAAACATCGCGACTATTTTTCGCGTTGTGTTCCTGTTGCCTCCTTTGTTTTTCAAGATATTATCTTAATGCTGTGTGACAATTTTAAATTATTTTTCCATCTTATCTCTCCAAATGTGAGGGAGGAAAAAAAAAAACCTATCACCATCTGTCAGACCAACTAAACCTTTGGGAAAGTTTGAACTAAAAGTGTTCTTAACTTCAGTTATGAAACATCGTTTTTTCTTTCACAGAGTTAACTTTAACTCAGTGTTCAGCGTAGAAGTAGGTTAGAAATTAATTAGGCCTAAATCAATCAGTCAGTCAATAGTATTTATTGAGTGTTTTCTGTGTGCAGAGCACAGTGCTAAGAGCTTGGGAGAGTACAGTATAACAGAGTTGATAGGCATGTTCCCTGCCCACAGTGAGCTTACAGTCTGAAGATGAGCCTAAAGGTGGTTTATTTATACTGAAATTAAGCAATAACCGACTAGAAGGAGGAAGAGCTAGTAAACACCCATGGGAAATTTCTACTAATGACCTTTTTTTTAGTTTGGAGGGATTTTGACAATCATTTCTAACTGGGATATGGTGCAGCAGTATTGGGGCCTAAGTCCTCCTCCTATTGATCTCCCAATAACACGTTTCACACCATATTCAGTTGCTCAACAACACTTATACTCATGGATATGGTCTCACTGTAAGCATCATCATCATGAATATGAAGGGCAGCTTTCTGTGTGGAAGGTGAGAGGCTGTGATGGAGGAAAGCAGGGAGTGTATAGAAAAGGAAAAGCATGTTTCTTAATTTTTGTTTCACAAAACGCTCTAGCAAAGAACCTAAAGAGCAACAATAAGACAGCATTTCTGGAAGAAATGGGAGCATGACCCATCTCTTGACAGAGTAGGAAGAAGAACAGGTATTCAATTCCCAGTTTACAGATGAGAAAAACAAGACCCAAAGAAGTTAGGTGACTTGCCCAAGGTCACACAACGGGTACATGGCAGAGAGGGATTAAGAACCCAGGACCTCTGACTCTCATACTAGTGCTCTTTCCACTAGACCATGATGCTTTCTCCAATTCTGTTATTCCATTTTGGTTACTCCTCAAGCCACTCTCATAATGGCTTCTAAATTAGACTGTTGAAAATAAACTCAAATTTTAGCTTTGAAGTTGTGATCTGTTGACAGGTCAAAACAACAAGCAATTCTTACATGTCTTTGATGTTGGAAGAATGAAAAATCCCAGTTTATCACATTTTCTCTCTTTGGAGGTTAAGAGTCCCTGGGAGGTTGGATCAAGCAACTGCTTTCCCATGTATCTGGGGAAAATAAACCCATTTCTTCTATATTTCTGATGTTTTCCATAAAACAGATGTCAAACAAGTGCAATGCTCAAACTCATCCTACAGCCAATAGTCCATCACTTAAAATTCTGCCTTCTTAGTCCTGTGAGAAACAGATCAATATCAAATCAAACAAAGAAATCAAATAAAATGTTTGGGTGTATGATTCAATGAGAACGGGCTTTATGACATCTTTTGCTCATTACAGGGGTTACTCTGTGCTCAAGATGAGTGCCAGGGCTTTTTTTTCCATAAGTAAAAGTTCTCCTGAAGAATTAGGTATTCCTAAAATCTTTCATGAAAAACAATGGTAAGATCTACTGACTGACATCCTCATCTTTCCCAGCCATCGTGAATGACAGAGATCCTAGCCATATAAAGCAGGCTGAGAGGGCTCCTATTCAGCAGTAGAGGGTTAGCTTTTGATCATTACAGAGATAGGTGCTCCGGGGGGTATTACTACTGTCAGGAAAACTACGAGCTGTCAAATAGATTTTTATTCTTGTCTGGACTACAATTCGAACTAACCCTACCCCCAGCTCCACCCCTTAGCTGTCAAACAAAAAAGGTGTCCTCGAACAAAAGAGAAAAAGTTGCAGGAAAAAAAAAATGCTTGTTGCAAGGGACCGTTAGGCAGACAACATCCTTTGATAGTGGTATCTACATCTCCACAGCTCCTTCAATCAATCAATGGTATTTATTGAGTGGTTACTGTGTGCAGAACACTGTTCTAAGCACTTGGGAGAGTACAGTCCTACGAGTTGATAGACACGGTCCCTTGCCTACGATTTGTTTACAGTCTAGAAGGGAAGACAGACATAAATATAAATAAATAACAATAATAACTGTGGCATTTGTTAAGCACCTACTATGTGTTAGCAGTGTTCTAAGCGCTAGGGTAGATACAAGATCATCAGGTCCCCTTCCTTCCTCTCCCCCTCGTCCCCCTCTCCATCCCCCCATCTTACCTGCTTCCCTTCCCCACAGCACCTGTATATATGTATATATGTTTGTACATATTTATTACTCTATTTATTTATTTATTTTACTTGTACATATCTATTCTATTTATTTTATTTTGTTAGTGTATTTGGTTTTATTCTCCGTCTCCCCCTTTTAGACTGTGAGCCCACTGTTGGGTAGGGACTGTCTCTATATGTTGTCAACTTGTACTTCCCAAGCGCTTAGTACAGTGCTCTGCACACAGTAAGTGCTCAATAAATACGATTGATTGATTGATTGATGTGGTGCTCACAATGTACGTAAGAGGAGGAAGAGGTATTGAATACCCATTTCATAGATTAGGGAACTGAGGCACAGAGAAGTGAACTAACTCAGCCAAGGTCACCGCAACAGGCCAGTGGCTGAGTCGGGATTAGAACCCAAGTGCAGTGACTCCCAAGCCTGTGCTCTTTCCAGTAGGCCGTGCTGCTTCTCTGGAATTCATAAACTCTCATCAAAACTTCTTTCAATGTCAACTGGCTTGGAATTCTCTGCAGGATCACCAGAAAGCCCTTCTCACAAGATCCACTACATCTCGGCCCAGCACCACAGCAGGGACAGAGATGAACACAGGTGGTGGAGAAAGAATAAATGTGTAGAAAAACAAATCCTTAGATTGTTTGCTCCAAGGCCCTGCTGGAGATCAATCTGTAAGAATTCAGGGGTTGTGTCCAGTGCTTAGTACAGTGCCTGGCACAGCGTGGCTCAGTGGAAAAGAGCACGGGCTTTGGAGTCAGAGGTCACGGGTTCAAATCCCAGCTTCACCAATTACCAGCTGTGTGACTTTGGGCAAGTCACTTGACTTCTCTGTTCCCTCATCTGTAAAATGGGGATGAAGACTGTGAGCCCCCTGTGGGACAACCTGATCACCTTGTAACCTCCCCAGCACTTAGAACAGTGCTTTGCACATAGTAAGTGCTTAATAAATGTTATCATTTTATTATTAAGAAATACCATTAAAAACAATCCCAGTGGAGAATATTGAAGAAATTTCCTACTGTGACTCTCTCAGAAACCAGCACTTTGGACAGCACAATTGAGGCCTGACTGAATAAGTCCTGTATGGGTAAACCCTCCTTTCCCAGGCAGGGTGAAAAGTCCTACTGAAATTTTGGCTTTTGCACAAGATCTTACTGGTGGAACCTCCTCGGGGCTAGTGGTTTCTGAAATGTGCTGCCTGATTAATAATCAACAGGTGAACCCTGATATTGAAAGGGGAAGGGCTCTGTTGGGGAAGAAGGACGGAGTGTGAAGGAGCTGGAGGGATGTGGAAGTATGAAGGGGCTGGAGGGCCAAAAGTACAGGCAATAATAATTAGTCAAACTTGGTCCCTTTTGTCTTTGTTTCTGGAAGGTATAGGGAGAAGAGAGTTGGCAGCCAAGAGGGTTGGAAGGAATGAGCCCTTATCTCTTTAACCCACTAAAATCCCGGCAGAATCAAAAGTCCTCTTTTTACAGTGGACTTCAGAACTTTCTGAAAGTAATCCTGGGGAGAATTTTAAACAAAGAATGCTTCAACCTTTTGGGGAAAAATAATCAAATCGGCACAGAGAGAACAATTAGTAGTGTTAATTATCTAAAGAAGATTAGACTTACACATTGATAAATGACCCTGAAGATGAAGCAAGAACTCTCAGATTAAAGCAGATTTCAATTTATTAATTTTGTTGGAGGGAGATGCTTCTGTCTATAGAGCTCCCTGTAGACAAGGGCAGCGGCTGGGACTCTGGCAGACTTCAGCATCCTCCCCTGCGTTTTCCCCAGAAGCAGCCTCCTCCGCAATTAGTCGTGCTAATTATCCAAAGAAGATTAGATGCATTAGCCGAAACAGCCTATTGGAGAAAGAGAAACCATCTTCTTCCGAGTGTTATTTGGGTGTCTTCAGAGGCCGGTCTCCACACTGGGAGCAGGAAAAAACTGTTCAGAAAGCAACTTGAGTGTCGTCTCAGAACGTATCGAGGGCAGGCTGGCTTAAAGAATTTGGTAGTGAAACGGCAATCAATCAATAATATTTATTGAATACTTCCTCTATTAAGCACTTGAGAGAGAATAATAGATTTAGAAGAAACGATCCCTGCCTTCAGTGAGTTTAGGTCGACAGTCAGGTGCAGAGCCATGGATATTCGGCCTGCAGTTTTCCCAAAGGGTCAAGCCGGGACACCTGGGCTTTTCCCTTCCATCTCTCTGATTCTTCCTTCTCTGACCTCCCCCAAGCAATTCCTAGTGTTCTGGCCTCAGTGAGGACCTGCACACTTCCCGAAACAGTGAAATTGTTGGGGATTTGTGAGTCTTTAGGGCTATGAACTCAGGAAGGTTGGAAAGGAACCATAGAGCCCTGAGATTACAGAAACTTTGGAATGTGAGCCCCATGTGAGAAGCAGCGTGGCTCAGTGGAAAGAGCCCGGGCATGGGAGTCAGAGGTGGTGGGTTCAAATCCCGACTCTGCCATTTCTCAGCTGTGTGACTTTGGGCCAGTCACTTCACTTCTCTGTGCCTCAATTCCCTTATCTGTAAAATGGGGATTAAGACTGTGAGCTCCACGTGGACAACCTGTTGACCTTGGATCTACCCTAGAGTTTAGAACAGTGCTCAGCACGTAGTAAACACTTAACAAATGCCATCATCATCATTATTATTATTATGTGATAATCATGTACCTATTCCAGTGCTTAGCGCAGTGTTTGGCACATACTACTACTTGTAATATAAAGGGTGACCCTTTCCTAACTCAAGCTTCCCTCCATCCCGTGTCTCCTCATGAAATTTCCCAAGGGATTTAGAAGTCTTTGGGTGGACCCTGGAGATCGGGTATTGACACCCGCTATTTAAAGAGGACTTTCTGTCTTTTAACAAAGGGCAGGGTGGGGGGGGGCGATCGGGTGGGTCTTCGACCCAATTACCACCTCAGTTCAAAACAAAGTCAGGTCAGCTTAATGCAGAACGTATTAAGGATTTAGTATCAAGCACTTTACAAATATTATTATTATTATCGGGGAATTTTGACCCCAAACTTTTCACTGGAAAGGGAGTGATTTCATAACAATAATAATAATAATAATAATAATAATAATAATAATAATGCCATTTGTTAAGCTCTTACTATGTGCAAAGCACTGTTTTAAGCACTGGATTTGTAGGGCAAGCAGAGGGACAGGGATTGGGTCCGACCTAATTAACGTGTACTTACCCCAGTGCTTGGAACAGGGTTTGATGCAAAGTAAGTGCTTAACCAATACCATAAAAAATACTTATTATTTTTTTAAAGCAGTTCTCAGGCCTGGTAGCCCTGTCCCTCTTGGTCCGCTGCCCGCAGGGAAGGAGGACAGGGAAGCTAGACCCAAAGAGCACCCCCCACCAACGAGAGAGAGAGAGAGAGAGAGAGAGAAACAGACAGACATCGTGGCTTAGTGGAAAGAGCCTGGGCTTGGGAGCCAGAGGTAGTGTGTTCTAATGCCGACTCTGCCACCTGTCAGCTGTCTGACTTTGGGCAAGCCACTTCACTTCTCTGGGCCTCAGTTCCCTCATCTGTAAAATGGGGATAAAAACCGTGAGCCCCATGTGGGACAACGTTGATCAACTTGTACCCCCCCCCCCCCAGCGCTTAGAACAGTGCTTGGCACATAGTAAGCGCTTAACAAATACCATCATCATTAGTATTATTATGAACCCCGGCCGGGTCCGCAGGAGGGAAGGGGCGATCTCCATAGGGCCGGCCAGGGCCGGACAGTCACCTGTGGAGCCTAGGGGCATCCTAGAGAAGCAGCGTGGCTCAGTGGAAAGAGCCTAGGCTTGGGAGTCAGAGGTCGTGGGTTCTAATCCCGTCTCCGCCACTTGTCTGCTGTGTGACTTTGGGCGAGGCTCTTCACTTCTCTGGGCCTCAGTCTCCTCATCTGTAAAATAGGGATGAAGACTGTGAACCCCACGTGGGACAACCTGATTACCTTTTATCCTCCCCAGGGCTTAGAATAGTGCTTGGCACATAGTAAGTGCTTAACAAATGCTATTATTATTATTATTATTATCCCTCTTTCCCTCCCTCCCTCCTGGGGGGCAGCCCTCCCCTCCCGGCGCGGCCCGGGGATTGGCTCCGGGAGCCTGGGGGGCGCGGTCTCTCCGCACCGATTGGACAACGACCGTGTCATGGGCGGGGGGGGGGGGGGGGGGAAGGTATTAAAAAAAAAAGGAACCACAAACCCCTCGTTGTTTTTAAAAGGGGAAAAAAAAAATTTAAAGCCTAAGCCAGTGTCCATCGAGCTATGTGAGGCTGCGTGCGCTGCCTGTTCCGGGAGCCGGGGGAGAGGAGGAGGAGGAGGAGGAAGAAGAAGGAGAAGAAGGGGGGAGGAGGAAGAAGAAGAAAAAGAAGAGGGGGAGGAGAAAGAAGAAGAAAAAGAAGAGGGGGAGGAGGAAGAAGAAGAAAAAGAAGAAGAGGGGGAGGAAAAAGAAGAAGAGGGGGAGGAAAAAGAAGAAGGGGAGGAGGAAGAAGCAGGGTAAGGAGGAGGAAGAAGGGGGAGGAAAAAGAAGAAGGGGAAAAAAGAGGGGGAGGAGGAAGGAGAAGAAGAAAGGGGGAGGAGAAAGAGGAAGAAAAAGAGGGGGAGGAGGAGGGGAAAGAAGAAGAGGGGAGGAGGAAGAAGAAGAAAGGGGAGGAAGAGAAAGAAGAAGAGGGGAAGGAGGAGAAAGAAGAAGAGGGGGAGGAGGAATAAGAAGGAGAAGGGGAGGAGGAAGAAGGAGAAAGGGAGGGGAAAGAAGAAGAAAAAGAGGGGTAGGAGGAGGAGAAAGAAGAGGAGGGGGAGGAGGAAGAAGAAGAAGGGGAGGAGGAAGAAGAAGAAAGGGAGGAGAAAGAAGAAGAAAAAGAGGGGGAGGAGAAGGAGAAAGAAGAAGAGGGGAGGAGGAAATAGAAGAAGGGAGAGGAGGAGGATAAAGAAGAAGAAAGGGAGGAGAAAGGAGAAGAAAAAGAGGGGGAGGAGGAGGAGAAAGAAGAAGGGGGGAGGAGGAAGAAGAAGAAGAAGGGGGAGGAGGAGGATAAAGAAGAAGAAGAAGAAGAGGGGGAGGAGGAGGAAGCAGCAGAAGAGGGGTCGGGCGGTGGGCATTGTGGTCCAGCAGTCCCCCCGCCCCTCCGGGCAGCACATCTGGTCTGCATCAGGACCGGCCCCTTCTCCCAACGCCGGGGAGGCCGCTCTGCTCCGCTCCGCTCCGCTGTGCCGTGCCGTGCCGTGCCGTGCCGTGCCGTGCTCCGCGCTGTGGTCGGGGCCGGCCCCCGCAGGGGCAGGCGGTCCCGGGGGGCGGGGGCCAAACTTTGGCGCGGTGGCAGCTCGGCCCGGTCCGGTCCCGTCCCGGGAATGTGCCCGCGGGCCGCTCGGTGCCCACGGGCTGGGCGGTGCCCGCCCGCAGGACCGGACCGGCCCGCCCTGGAGCCGGGACTCCTCTAGACGCCCCCGGCCGCGGTCCTTCCCGGCGCAGGCCCGGGCGATGGCCTGAGCTCCCCGAAGCCCCGAGGGCTTCCAGGAGGAGGAGGAGGAGGAGGAAGGATGAGCCCGGCTGGGATGGGGATGCTTTGGCCGCGCTGGTCCCCGCTGCTCTTCAGCCTGACGGCCCTCTTCTCCAAAGGTGAGGAAGCCCGGCTGGCCCCAGCCCTGGGCCAGGGAACAACTTTCGTGGGCATGGGATGATGATGATGATGATGATGACATTTGTTCAGCGCTTACTATGTGCCAAGCACTGTTCTAAGCGCTAGGGGGGGAATACAGGGTGATGAGATGGTCCCACGGGGGGCTCACAGTCTTCACTCCCATTTTACAGATGAAGGAACTGAGACCCAGAGAAGTTAAGCGACTTACCTAAAGTCACCCAGCTGACAATTGGCGGAGCGGGATTTGAACCCACGCCCTCTGACTCCAAAGCCCGGGCTATTTCCACCGAGCCACGCGCGCGTGTGCATCGTCGTGTACACACACACTGACACACGCACATGCACACGGCCTGGGGGCTGCAAGGACTGATCCACTCCCCGGGACCCCCATCTGGGAATAGGATGATTTTTAGAAAGACCTATCTTGAAAAGCAAAAAAAAAACAAACCAAAAACCCGTGTCTCTGGAATGACTGTCAGGGAGGCAGGAAAGGAAAACCAAAACCAAAAAAAAAAAAAAACACCCCAGCAAACAAATCCTTCAGGGAAATAAGGGGGAAACACACGAGTTTTTCTCAGGGTGAAAGGGATGTGTTGTAACAGGCTCGTGAGAGTTGGCTTGAAGGGAGCGGGGTTTAAACTACCTTCCAATAGTCTTGGAAGCTGGACCTAAATCAGTCAATCAATTGTATTTATTGAGCGCTTACTGTGTGCAGAGCACTGTACTAAGCGCTTGGGAAGTACAAGTTGGCAACATATAGAGACGGTCCCTACCCAACAGTGGGCTCACAGTCTAGAAGACCCAAAGCGCTGTTGCTTGACCCTTATGAAACAATTGAAGGTTCCTCGTTTGGCAGGTTAAGGTTTTCCTGCTCACATGGTCAGGGCGTTGCTGCTCTGCGTGGAATGGGGACTAGGGAACTCCCGGAAGAGTGTTCTTGAAGAAGTGGCCCTGCAGCCACTTAAAAAAAAAATCAGTCATCAATCAATCAAAGAATCCCTTGATCTTCCGATTTGAAATCCTCCTTAGCTACTTGGGGGTCTAGGTTAGAATCCGTCTCCCCACCTATGTCGGGGGGAAAAGCAGGGTTTGAACGCTTTGCTCCCTACTCCCTACCTGTACTAACGCACAAAGGGATGCTGAAATGGACATCTGGAGGGATTCTCTTCCTTTCTTTCGTTTTTCAGTTTTCTTGCCTCTCTCTCCTCTCTTCCCTCTTAATTTGCGAAGCAATTAAGGAGGCTACCGACCCTCTTGAAGGGGAAGTGACGCTTTATTCATCCCAAATGCAGTACTGACGGATCAATGATACCCAAGCAATGAAATCCCAAGTACCTCCACTGATATTCTGTATTAGCGCCCCATTTTCCCCTGGGGATGTAGATCTGGGAAAATGAGAGGGAGATTCAAAAACAGCGTGACTCGATCGGTGTTAACAAATTTTGTGGTAACAATTACTTGCCAACTAAGTTTTCTTTGAAAGGGAAAAGTCGTCTACTGATTGTAAGGTTTTGGAGTTACATGAATATAATTCTATTAACCGGCTATTCTAAAGTCTCAGATGTTGCTTATTTCGCATTTAAGCTGATAAATTGTTGATTGGGTCTTTGCATTCTTCTGTAGTTGAAGGCAGAGAAGGGGAGAATTCGGGCACATTGTCTTTCAAAGTGCAATTGTAATAGACGCCCAGCTCATTTTTATGAATTAGATGTTAGAACAAACTAAGAGCTGAGAGCTTGTAGAGATTTATGATGTAAACTAGACGCAGTATGAAAGGTTGATCATTCCCACCCAAGGAACTCTAAAACACCAACCAAACTCACCACAAACCCAGCTGATCATCACTATAGGGCATAATTCTATTTTCATTATTTCAGTTGTAAATAGAAATATGGTGTTTCTGTTTCATGCCACAACAGCTGAGTTTTATTATGAAAGGAATAGAATATCTTATCACCTGAGACCAAAAAGTGCACTCTGCTGTATATCCAGTTCTGCTCCTGAATATTTTGTATACAACTTTGAAGTACCAGAATGTGTTTATCCACACTGCCACTTTCTGACTCCTTTCAAGTGGAAACACCAAAGATTCTTATAAAAAACAAAAAACAAAAGCGAAAACCTTTTGGAAGAACCAAAAAGTCTGCCTGTGAGAATCCTGTGAAGGAATCTAGGCCAGGATAAAAGACAGCTGGGCAATCAATCATATTTACTAAGTGCTTACTGTGTGCAGAGCACTGTACTAAATGTTTGGAAGAGTACAGTATCACAGTATAACAGAATTGGAAGACACATTCCCTGCCCACAATGAGCTTACAGTCTAGAGGGTATAAGTTGAGATTTTCCAGTGAACCCCTCATAAAATGTCTTATGTGCAGGTTCTCATGCCAGACAAGAAAAAATTATATGTGATTAGCTATAATGCATCAATGCCATGTCATTTGGTGCATATGCCAATGAGTAGGAAAAAAACCCCACAGCTTGAGCCCCCTCATTCTATTTTTCATTTGGTGGAATGTCTGTGATTTAAAATAGGACTTTTATAAAGTGATGTTCCAAGAATTTTCAAATATGTTCATTCATTTGGGCTTCTGAATACTCCAGAGACTCATAAAACACATACTGTACTCATTAAGAGACTTTTCAGATGAATCTAAAGCAGGAATCCAGAATATAGCATGGTTATGTGAGTTTAGAGTTTTCAGCTGAACACCTCTTTCATACACATTCCAAAAGAGC
This sequence comes from Tachyglossus aculeatus, assembly GCF_015852505.1. Classification (NCBI taxonomy): domain Eukaryota; kingdom Metazoa; phylum Chordata; class Mammalia; order Monotremata; family Tachyglossidae; genus Tachyglossus; species Tachyglossus aculeatus. The sequence continues at coordinate 31,185,586 of NC_052086.1, read as the reverse complement.
TTGAAGTGAAGTGTGGACTGACCACTAAGTCTTTCTGTTGTTATTAAAAAAAGAAGTAGAGTTTGATCCAGATTCCCTGAGGGTTAAGTAAAACATCAGGTGTTTTGGTTTGTAATACGCAGATTTCTAGAGCATTAAATACCTGCTCTCTCATGAGATGCATATTTTCAAAACAGGCTGAGTAGATAACTTTTCAAAAGTCTGCAGACATGCTGCAAATGGCAAATCAGTCATACTTATTCAGCACTTAACTGTGTGCGGAGAACTGTACTAAGTGCTTGGGAGAGAACAGTATAACAGAGTTGGTGGGCATCGTCCCTGCCCAGAAGGAGTTTACAGTCTAGAGGATTCTCTCAACCATATAATCTGCCATTATCCCATTCTCCTCTCCCTCTCCCCCTCATTAAGCTTTGCTCAGAAATGTTGCAGGAACCCAAAAGCAATGTCATAAACAATTTTTCTCACATCACCTGAACCTTGTTCTTTAGATGTACGACCTTGTGCTAATTTTCAGAGATACCAGAACATGTCTTCAGTTCCTCTGAGGGGGCTGACTGATAAACTAGATTGAGTTTTACCTGGTCAGGAGTTCTTTACCTGCTGAATAAACAGAGTTTTATTTATATATATAAGCAAATATGTATATTTGTACATCACTCTCAGATTCATTAAAATGAGGAAAACAAAAAAGAAAGATGGGGATTAATGTGCAAGAACTGCTTTACTTAGATTTAGCCCTATCAGCTTCCTCTTTCAAAGATCACATGTAATTACTCTGTCAGAAGGGAAGAGAATCACAAGAATGGGAAACCTGCAGAACCAAGACAGAGGGTAACATACCCCTGTAACTTTGTCGTTTTTTAGGCCAAGAGCTCTCCAGCCCTGAACTCTGCCATCCCAGCTGGGCATAGAGAGATTCCTAAAGAGAGATTTTCCCAGGTCACCTTCCCCAATGGGAGCGAGAGAGAGTGTTTCCCTCCCAATTTATGAACATGACCTCTTTTCGAGTTAGATTGGCGTTGGTGTGAAAGACCATGACCTCGTATTTGGAAGAGCTTATTCCCCACTGGCCCCAGCTGGAAGGAACTTGGAGGTCTCCAGTGACTTCCATTTGTAGTCCTCAGAAGTAGAAAGAGATTCCCACGAAAAGAAAGCATTTCAAGGTGAATGAAGCTGAGTCTATTGTACGTTTGTATGTGTTTTATGCCAACTCCAGAAAGCAAAATCTCCTGAATGGAGGAAAAGGAAGCATTCTATAAATTGAACTTGCTCTCTTGATTAAAGAGATAAATGAACATAATGAAAAAGGCCTTCAATGGGACTACTGGAAAAAGAAGGCAAGTTCTGGGTTTAAGATCTTTTTAGAGCCAAGAAAAAGATTCTTATTTTCTGTGCTCCAGTATTGCTTTAGTAAGATGTGGGCTGCATATTGGAACTTCGATTGTCATAAATAAAACAAAAGAAAAGGCTTACTTCAATAGCCTAAGCCCCAGAACCAGGCCTGTGCTTGGCATTTGTCTCCACAAATGCTTTTTTAATGTCATCTAGCTTTTATTATTCTTTCCAGTGCTTTTGCTCTACCTTTGCCTTTTTTTCATGTATTTATTTCATAGTGCTGCTAGGCTCAGTGACACGGGTCAGTGTTTTAGTCATTAATAAAAGCAGTTATATTCAATAAAGAGCAGCTTCATCTAATGAAAGAAGATATCAAAAGATAACTGTTTTACATTTTATTTTCTTTTACATCCAGGATTAACATTAATTCTACTTCTCAAGGCAGTTGGGGAATCCAGATCTGATTACAGGCTGGTGTTTGGCAACACAAACACAGGTAGCTGGTTGCAAGCAGACTTAGGGGACAGGTGAGGCTCAGGCCCACTTAAGTTTGAAAAGTGTTGGGTCTTTATTTTTATCCTCTTGATACATTATTGGCAGTGATTCATAATAAGGGAGATTTTAAATGGTTTCATGGGGCTGAAATCAGTAAGAATGTGATACTGACTGGATTTAATGGCAAAATTGTGCTACTCCATTTTAATCAGAATAAATGGTGGGTGCCAGGGCTAAAATTCTTTTTGGTGTAGGGGATGGAAAGTGGTGTAAAGAAGCCAAAATGTTGGGAAGAGGCCTGGCTTCATTTCAGTTTCACCCTGGATTCAACAAATGATCTTGGACAAATTATTTAAATGGTCTCAGTCCCTTTCCCTTGAGAAGCAGGAGGGCCTAGTGCAAAGAGCATAGGTCTTGGGTTCTAATCCCAGCTCTGCCACTTGTCTGCTCTGTGACCTTGGGAAGATCACTTAATTTAATTGTGTCTAATTTTCCTCTTCTGTAACATGGGGATTCAATACTTGGTCTCCCTCTTACTTACACCATGGGCTCCATATGGAGCAGTTACTATATCTGACCTCGTTGTCTTGTATCTCCCCCAGGGCTTAGTACAGTGCTTGACTCACAGTAAGTGCTGATCAAATACCACAATTGCTGTTATAATTATTGTTAGTATTCTTCTTGCCAGCCACAACACAGGAACACTATTTGCCCCACTCTGAAGCCTAGAGGGTACTTTTTTGCTGATGCCAACTTAGAGGTTGGGTATAAGAAACTGTAAAAGTGTGGAGCCTTTTGGTCCTAAAGAGCTGCTTCAACAACATTAGTTATGTTAAGAACACATAGGACAAAGAGGGATTGAAATAGAGTAATAAGAAAAAAATACAGAGGGGTGAAATTTATTTTGTTGGAAGGTAAAATGTTTTCAATGGGGATCACTCTTACCTAATTAAAAAGGGAATATGATCAGGAAGTCACAGAGATTCCCCTACTCTCTTTCTTTCTTTTGTTTGGGAGGGGCCGGGAAATCATTTGGGGTGTTTGTTGAGCCAGTCTAAAACCCTTTGGTTTACTGGCAAGTGGAGCATCTGCTCAACCCAAAGAGCTGGAAATTTGAGAATGGGGCATCGAAATCCTTCTTTCATTTCCCTGTGCTGCAGGGAGGATTTTCATTGGGCATCTGATGATGTGTTCTCTAATGGGTAGCCATGAAAGGCTCAGTTCACATCTGGTCCGGCAGCTCCAGAATATAAGCATGTAGTACATAAAATTGTATATATATGTGGGCTTTGTTTTTTGGGGTGTTTTTTTTTTTTTTGTCTGTAGCAAATGTTCAGGATTTTTCTTAAATGTTGTTTAAGAGAAGCATAACATTTTTTCTCTTTCATTTGTGTTCTGGAGATGATTACTTCTGACAATCTGTTCTGCAAATATTTACTCATAACAATGGTGTCCAGTGTTTATAGTTTTTACTTATAGAATTATGGGGTTTGAAACGTAACAAACCTCTGCATTATTTTCAAAAAGTGATGAGGGGAATTACTGTGAATGCTATGGAAGGGAAAGGCCCATCAAAAATATTTGCTTACGCTCTCAAGGGGAATGGTGTCAACAGAAAGAAGTAAAACACAGTATTCTTGATGTATTCTTGATGTAAAGAAACAAAGTCTACAAATGCTCCCTGCATTATCTTTTGTAAGTTCTGCTTCTCTAGTCCCAAAGTAATAAGCGTCTTGCTTGATTTACTTTAATTAGGCAGTAAACATTAGTTTGTTTTTGTCTATAGCTTTGATAAATATGAACTTAAAACAGTATGGGAAAAATACCCCAAAGTATTTTGATTATATAGGGCATATCCTGATAAAAACATTTGAGTTTGGGGAGGACTTTTATTTTGATCAAACACAGCAATTTCATGATCATAAAAAATGATCTGTGTTCTATAGAGAGATAGCTAAGCTCAGACAACCCTTGCCTCCCTGTAGCTTAAGATATAAAACAAATTGTGCAAGCAAACCTGAAAACACTGAGAACAGGTAAGGTATTGAACGAGTACAACACTCGGAATAGAGAGAGTCTGACAGTCGAAAGAGGATTATCAGTAAATCTTCAAAGATGGTGAGGAGGGGGAATTCTGTCTTTTTAAAAATTCTGTATTTGCTTCAATTGTCAAGAGTAATTTTGTTGTTTTAAATGATCCTTTAAAAGGTGGATTCTTCTTTCAGTGTCAGTACTTAAGTCTTTCCAAAGGAAAACAACAACAAAAAAGCAATCTCCTGATATTTAGTAGTGTTAGCTAGAGATCCAGTCTTGCTTAGGGGTTTGTTGAGGTGGGGGGAGGGTGTTTCCTGTTCAGCACAGACTATGAATTTTTTTCTTTCCCTAGGTTTGGGCAAAGATTTCTGTCTCAGAGGCCCACATTTTGCAGGTGGCTAATAAGAAGGCATTACAGTAAGGGAACCAACAGAGCTCAGAGGCAAATAGCAAACTGACACTCACACCCAACGGGCCAAGCTGAGAAACTGATTGAAGCTCTGCTATAACCCATCCATCGAATGCCCCAGCCCAGCCCATGGGGCCCCGGCTTATAGCTGCTTGGGTCTGGTTAACAGGTCGGTCAAGGCTGCGGTTCTTAAATAGCTATATAGCCTGCTGGGTTGATCCATGTCTATTTGCAGTCTGACTGCGGGGACTAGGCAGGCGAGCTGCTTTATGTGACCTTATCTTCCACTCGATGTCCTACAAATTTAAGGTTGTTTCTCAGTTGAGTAAAGAAGATGCATGCCTTCTTCTGCTTCAGCTTTTCTTGAAAATCTTCTCAAATTTAAGCTGCCAGACTCTTGTGCCTCTGGACTACATGCAGGTGCACATGCGTGTGTGTGCGTCTTAGAAAAGGAAACTTCCCTCCAGAGTTCAATAAATGTGGCTGGTTTTGTGATCGTTACGTATTGAGCGCAAGTGAGGATTGCAAGACAGCTTCCTCCTCCTGACTTCACACCCACCTGGACTAAAATAATTTTAATGGGTTTCCACTGTGCTCACTATACCAGAGCCTGAAGGAGTCTATTTCTTCATAGCTGAAGGGCTGCTGCTGGGAGACGGTCTCAGCAAACAGGCAAGCCTGGAATGCAATAGCACTTTTCAAGCAGAAGCTCCGCAACGATCACGGGAGTGGGAGGTAGAGTTGAAAACAGCAACAGGCACTACAACTGGCTACTGCAGAAGCAGCGTGGCTCAATGGAAAGAGCCCCGGCTTTGTAGTCAGAAGTCAGAGGTTCAAATCCCGGCTCCCCCAGTTGTCAGCTGTGTGACTTTGGGCAAGTCACTTAACTTCTCTGGGCCTAAATTACCTCATCTGTAAAATGGGGATTGAGATTGTGAGCCCCCTGTGGGACAACCTGATCATCTTGTAACCTCCCCAGTGCTTAGAACAGTGCTTTGCACATAGTAAGTGCTTAATAAATGCCAGCATTATTATTATTATTGCAGCCTCAACAATGTCAGCAACAATGTAGATTTATGCAGGAATTATAGGACTTGCGGTTATGCCACGGTCTTGTCGGCTCTCTGACACTTTTATAATTGTCGTACTTGTTAAGCATTCATTCATTCATTTAATCATATTTATTGAGCGCTTACTCTGTGCAGAGCACTGTACTAAGCTCTTGGAAAGTACAGTTCGGCAACAAATAGAGACAATCCCAACAACGGGCTCAATCTAGAAGGGGAAGACAGACAACAAAACAAAACAAGTTGGCAGGCATCAGTAGCATCAAAATAGATAAATAGAATTATAGATATGTACACATCATTAATGAAATAAATAGAATAATAAGTATGTACAAATATACACAAGTGCTGTGGGGAGGGGAAGGGGGTAGAGCAGAGGGAGGGAGTAGAGGTGATGGGGAAGGGAAGAGGAGTAGAAGAAAAGGGGGGCTCAGTCTGGGAAGCCCTCCTGGAGGAGGTGAGGTCTCAGTATGGCTTTAAAGAAGGGGAGAGAGCTAGTTTGTCAGACGTGTGGAGGGACGATGTTCCAGGCCAGAGGTAGGAGGTGGGCAGGGGTCGACGGCGGGACAGTTGAGAACAAGGCCCAGTGAAGAGGTTCGCGGCAGAGGAGCGGAGGGTGTGGGCTGGGTTGTAGAAGGAAAGAAGGGAGGTGAGGTAGGAGGGGGCAAGGTGATGGACAGCCTTGAAGCTGAGAGTGAGGAGTTTTTGCTTCATACGAAGGTTGATAGGCAACTACTGGAAATTTTTGAAGAGGAGGGAGACATGCCCAGAGCGTTTCTGTACAGGGAGAATCCGGGCAGTAGAGTAAAGTATGGACTGAAGTGGGGAGAGACAGGAGGATGGTAGATCAGAAAGGAGGCTGATCCATTAATCCAGTTGGGATGTGATGAGAGATTGTACCACCAAGGAAGCAGTTTGGATGGAGAGGAAAGAGCAGATCTTGGAGATGTTGTGAAGGTGAGACAGGCGGGATTTGATGATGGTTGAGCACTTACTATGTGGCAAGCACTGCTCTTAGCACTGGGGTAGATACAAGTTAATGAGGCTGGACACAGTCTCTGTCCCACATGGGGCTCACGGTCTAAGTGGGAGGGAGAACAGGTATTTAACTTTCATTTTATAGTTGAGGAACCTGGGGAACAGAGAAGTTGTGACTTGTCCAAGGTCACACAGCAGGCCAGTAGTAGAGCTGGGATTGGAACCCGGGTTCTCTGACTCCCAGTCCTGTGATCCTTCCATGAAGCCATACACAGCCTCTTTCAAGTATATTTTTACAATAGGTAAAATGTAAAGTACAAGAATGCATTCTCAAGATTCAAACAATTGGCCAAATATGTAGCATCTATTGAGTGCAGTGCAATATAGTAAGTGCTTGGGAAGCTACAGTAGAGTCAGGGGACATTTTTCCTGCCTTCAAGTCACTCAGACTCTTGTAGGACAAACAGTGATGATGTTGATGGCATTTGTTAAGCGCTTATTATGTGCGAAGCACTGTTCTAAGCACTGGGGGGGGCTACAAGGTGATCAGGTTGTCCTACGTGGGGCTCACAGTCTTCATCCCCATTTTACAGATGAGGGAACTGAGGCCCAGAGAAGTTAAGTGACTTGCCCAAAGTCACACAGCTAAGTGGCAGGGCCGGGATTAGAACCCATGACCTCTGACCCCCAAGCCCAGGCTCTTTCCACTGAGCCACGTTGCTTCCCTAACAGTGCTAACCAATCTATCAAAGAGAATTAAACCCTAAACTAAAACATAAAAACGTTTGTATGAATATGTAAAATACATAATTTTCAATGTCATCCTTACAATGCATCAAAAGGCATATTGTGCTAGCATACTAGAAATCTGCCATTGTTTTACATAGATCTATCATCTAATTCTAATTAAAATTGGCTTTAATGGTAGTACTAGTAACGGGATTTAAGTACTCTACTGCCTCTTTGATGGCAAGGATTGTTGTCTATCAGCTCTCTTGCACTCTCCCATGCTTCGACTACAGTGTTCTGTGTACAGTAAGTGCTCAATAAAAATATAATTGACATGTTCAAATCAATAAAAATACTATAATAATAACAATAATAGTAACTGTGGTATTTCAATCTCTCATCTTATCCTGATTGGATTACTGCATCAGCCTCCTCTCCGATCTCCCATCCTCCTGTCTCTCCCCACTTCAATCCATACTTCACGCCGCTGCCCGGATCGTCTTTGTGCAGAAACGCTCTGGACATGTTACTCCCCTCCTCAAAAATCTCCAGTGGCTACCAATCAACCTATGTATCAGGCAGAAACTCCTCACCCTCTGCTTCAAGGCTGTCCATCACCTCACCCCCTCCTACCTCACCTCCCTTCTCTCCTTCTTCAGCCCAGCCTGCACCCTCCATTCCTCTGCTGCTAACCTCCTCACTGGGCCTCGTTCTTACCTGTCCTGCCATCGACCCCCAGCCCACGTCATCCCCCGGGCCTGGAATGCCCTCCCTCTGCCCATCCGCCAAGCTAGCGCTCTTCCTCCCTTCAAAACCCTACTGAGAGCTCACCTCCTCCAAGAGGCCTTCCCAGACTGAGCCCCCTCCTTCCTCTCCACCTCCCCATCCCCCCGCCTTACCTTCTTCCCCTCCCCACAGCACCTGTATATATGTACATATGTTTGTACATATTTATTACTCTATTTTATTTGTAGATATTTATTCTATTTATTTTATTTTGTTAATATGTTTTGTTTTGTTGTCTGTCACCCCCCTCTAGACTGTGAGCCCGCTGTTGGGTAGGGACCGTCTCTGTTGCCAACTTGTACTTCCCAAGCGCTTAGTACAGTGCTCTGCACACAGTAAGTGCTCGATAAATACGATTGAATGAATGAATGAACGAATGAATTTGTAAAGTGCTCATTATGTGCCAAGCATAGCTCTGGCGTAGATACAAGATCATTAGGTCCCACATGGGGCTCACAGTTTGAGAGAAAATGGGTATTCTAGACTGTGAGCCCACTGTTGGGTAGGGACCGTCTCTACATGTTGCCAACTTGTACTTCCCAAGCACTTAGTACAGTGCTTTGCACACAGTAAGCGCTCAATAAATATGATTGAATGAATGAATGAAAGGTATTGAATCCCCATTTTGCAGATGAAGGAACGGAGGCCCAGAGAAGTTAAGTGACTGTAACCTTGTTATGGGCAGGGAACAGGTTTGCTAATTAGGTTGTACTGTACTCTTCCAAGCACTTAGTAAAGTTCTCTGCACCTAGGAAGTGCTCAGTACATACTATTGATTGACTTGCTTAAGGTCACACAGCAGCTAAATGGCGGAACTGAGTTTAGAAGCCAGTCTGCTAACTCCAAGGCCCATACTCTTTTTACTAGGCCACACTGCTTCTCTAAAGTATTCCTCTGAAGGGAATACTTTAAACCAAGGTGAATTTGTTACCACAACCATAGTAGAATTTATATACAAATCTCATATGCTTTTAATCCAGCGTTCTGTAATTTAACTGCCTGCCTCTCCCCATAAGACTATAAATGCTTTGAGGGAAGGGATTGTGTCTTGATGTGCTCTGTGTGCATGTGCACACACACACACACACACACACACAAACACACAATGCTCAATAAATGCTACCATCATCATCATCATCATCAATCGTATTTATTGAGCTCTTACTGTGTGCAGAGCACTGTACTAAGAGCTTGGGAAGTACAAATTGGCAACATATAGAGACAGTCTCTACTCAACAGTGGGCTCACAGTCTAAAAGGGAGAGACAGAGAACAAAACCAAACATACTAACAAAATAAAATAAATAGAATAGATATGTACAAGTAAAATAAATAAATAAATAAATAGAGTAAGAAATATGTACAAACATATATGCAGGTGCTGTATATACCACTGTATACCACTGTTTGATGTATTTCCCGAGGACCTTGCTCATGGAAACATGATATCTTCACAGTTCATGATGACACAACCCAGTTTCTGTAAACAAAACATGTGAAGAGAATGGATGTTGGGAGAAATTTCATACAGCTGCCCTGAGGGGAGCTGAAATGGGAAGGAAGCCAGAAGGACACTGAAATCTAATAAAACCACAGGTGCTGCTATTGGAAGCATGATCTCAGTGATAGAGCGCAGTAAGTGCTCAATAAATACGTTTGAATGAATGAATGAAAGGTCTGGACTTGGAGGATGGAAAGTCATCGGGAACATAGAGGCTCTCGTAGGATGGACTCTGCCAGAGGTGGATGTAATAATAATAATAATAATGATGGCATTTATTAAGTGCTTACTATGTGCAAAGCACTGTTCTAAGCGCTGGGGGGATATAAGGTGATGAGGTTGTCCCACGTGGGGCTCACAGTCTTCATCCCCATTTTACAGATGAGGGAACTGAGGCACAGAGAAGTTAAGTGACTTACCCAAAGTCACACAGCTGACAAGTGGTGGAGCCGGGATTTGAACCCATGACCTCTGACTCCAAAGCCCGGGCTCTTTCCCTCTGAGCCATGCTGCTTCTCTAGAACACGTGCCACTGTGAAGGGCAACTACAGAATGTAGTAGAGGATGACTTACGTCAATCAATCAATCGTATTTATTGAGTGCTTACTGTGTGCAGAGCACTGTACTAAGCACTTGGGAGAGTACAGTACAACAGAGTTGGTAAACACGTTCCCTTGTTCACAGGAGCTTAAAGTTTAGTCTACATTTGCACAGTATGAAAGAGGAAAGTTCATTTCAGTCTGCTGCTCCTCCCTGCACCCATCCTTACTTCTTTGGTTTTTCACCTGCTGTATTCCCACCCTGCTCTCCATTCCTCCCAAGTTAACGGTCCCTTGCTCACAACACTCTTGCCTCAATCCATCAATAAATGACTGATTACCTCAATTAGTGCAATTATATTGTACTCTCCCAAGTGCTTAGTACAGTGAGTCAGAGGTCATGGGTTCTAATCCTGACTCTGCCACTTGTCTGCTGGGTGACCTTGGGCAAGTCACTTCACTTCTCTGTGCCTCAGTTACCTCATCTGTAAAATGGGAATTGAGACTGGGAGCCCCATGTGAGACAGGGACTGTGTCCAACTCGAGTACCTTGAATTTATCCCCCCACTGTTGGGTAGGGACCGTCTCTATATGTTGCCAACTTGTACTTCCCAAGTGCTTAGTACAGTGCTCTGCATACAGTAAGCGTCAATAAATACGATTGATTGATTGATTGATCCCTGTGCTTAGAACAGTGCTTGGCACATAGTAAGCGCTTAACAAATACCATGATTATTACAGTGCTTTACTCACAGTAAGCACTCAATAAATATGATTGAACGGCTGAATGAATGAATCAGTGGTTGTTATTGAGCACTCACTGTATACAGGGTACTGTATACAGTGTATATACTGTATATGAGAAGCAGTGTGGCTCAGTGGAAAGAGCGTGGACTTTGGAGTCAGAGGTCATGGGTTCAAATCCCGGCTCCGCCAATTGTCAGCTGTGTGACTTTGGGCAAGTCACTTAACTTCTCTGGGCCTCAGTTCCCTTATCTGTAAAATGGGGATTAAGACTGTGAGCCCTCCGTGGGACAACCGGATCACTTTGTAACCTCCCCAGTGCTTAGAACAGTGCTTTGCACATAGTAAGCACTTAAGAAATGCCATTATTATTATTATTATTATTAAGCTCTTGAGAGAGTATAAGGCGGGAGAGTTGGTAGATGCCATTTCTGCCTACAAGGAGTGTATGGACTAGTTTCCAATTCATTGTTCAAACTTTTCCCACTTCCCAGAATTCCATCCAGCCTCAGTCTCACCAAACTCCATCACTCCCCTCTTTTAAAGGTTCCATAAAATGTCACCTCTTCTGGGAGCTTTTTCTGATTAATCCAGCTGGTTATGTCATCCCATCCTCTGCCTCACTACTCATGTATTTATATGTAGAGAAGCAGCATGGAATAGTGGATAGAGCATGGGTCTGGGAGTAAGAAGGTCATGGGTTCTAATTCTAGCTCTGCCACTTGTCTGCTGGGTAACCTTGGGCAAGTCATTTCTCTGTGCCTCAGTTACCTCATCTGGAAAATGGAGATTGAGACTGTGAGCCCCGTATGGGACAGGGACTGTGTCCAACCCAATTTACTTGGGTTGAAGCAGCAGCAGCCATGCCGAGAAGCAGCGTGGCTCAGTGGAAAGAGCATGGGCTCTGGAGTCAGAGGTCATGGGTTCAAATCCCGGCTCTGCCAGTTGTCAGCTGTGTGACTTTGGGCAAGTCACTTAACTTCTCTGGGCCTCAGTTACTTCATCTGTAAAATGGGGATTAAGACTGTGAGCCCCCCATGGGACAACCTGATCAATCAGTCAATCATTCGTATTTATTGAGCGCTTACTGTGTGCAGAGCACTGTACTAAGCACTTGGGAAGTACAAGTTGGCAACATATAAAGACAGTCCCTACCCAACAGTGGGCTCACAGTCTAGAAGGGGGAGACAGAGAACAAAACCAAACATCTTAACAAAATAAAATAGAATAGATACGTACAGGTAAAATAAATAAATAAATAAATAAACAAGAGTAATAAATATGTACAAACACCTGATCACCTTGTAACCTCCCCAGCGCTTAGAACAGTGCTTTGCACATAGTAAGCGCTTAATAAATGCCATCATTATTATTATTATTATTACTTGCATCCAGTCCATCACGTAGTACAGTGCCTGGAACATAGTAATCACTTAACAAATACCATTATTATATGTTTATTCATTTGTTTCTATAATCTATATGACCTCAATCTAAGCTACGTTATTTCTGCCCATACATCTGCTATCTTCCCTGCTTTTCAAAGGCAAGGATCCTAGCTTTTTCTTAGTAAATTCCCTAAGGGCCTATTACCGTGCAGTGGATGCTCACTAAATATTGCCAAATGCCCTAGCAAATAAGTATCAAGATTCCCAGACTTCAAAGTCAGGCACCTGCTTTGGCTCAATATTGCAAAATAGATTTGATGGCCTTTTCAATCGATCAAATGGTCACATGATCAGTATTTTCAAATGCCACTTATGGAGCACAGGTGGAAGAAACGTGGCTACGTTGAAGACATTTCTCAAAAAAGAAGTCTTTAAGTACCCAGCTAATTTTGAATAGACTAGACTATAAGATCCTCCTCTAGACTCGAAAGTCTTTGCAGGCATGGAGTGTGTCTGTTTATTGTTACATTGTGCTCTGCCAAGAACTTAGTACCCTGCTCTGCACACAGTAAGTACTCAATGACTACCGCTGATTAAACAAGCAGTGTCCTCGTGAAATCTTCAGGTATTTCTCTTCAGAAGGAAACTGTAGGGTTTTCTCTTTTTTTTAACTCATAGGTGAGAGTTCACCACACCCTCAGTTTTGGAGTAGGAAGTGATAGCCTCCTGGGTTTTGCAGCTGTTGGATTAAAGCCTAAACACCACCTCTTTGAATTTATTTTCCTCACTTTTTAACGGAATGGAGAGTGAACGGTGCCTGTGTTTGGGCATGAACTGGATAGAACCAGAGTGGCTGAAAGTTTTCCATCCAGAATTTGCATCTTAAAGTTCAAAAACTCATCTGAAATTCCCACTATTTGTTTTTTAAATAATATGAGAGGCAGTCTCTCCCTCTCTTTTAATTGTCTTCATTTCTCCCAGTCAATCAATCAATTGTATTTACTGAGTGCTTACTGTGTGCACAGCACCACTATTTGAATTGCAGTAAATCGGGGTAATGATGCGATAATGATATCTAAACAGTTTTTTTTTCCCTTTTGGCATGTAGTTCTACTTTTCCATTCTGTTAATCATAATCAGAATAACGCTATTGCTCTGAAGCTCTCTTACATCAAGTACTGGAATGTGAGACAAAGGAACTCAAGAACACCATACGGTTTAGTGCATATGTCTTATGCTTTCCTTTACAGGATGGGATCCTTTAAATGAAGGAAGGAAAACACACTACGGTACCATGGGTGGCAAGATGTTCTTCATTTTGTAGCTGGGAAATATGGAGGTTAGGTGAGGGAAATGTTAACTGAGAAAACAGGTGAGAAAGCTTAGCCAGGATACTGATACAATGGCTTTAATTGCATTGACTCCTCTCCCCATCTTCAGAGTTTTCCTGAAATGACCTCTCCTTCAGGAAGCAGTGTGGGCTAGTGGAAAGATCACGGATCTGGGTGTCTGAAGGACCTGGATTATAATCCCGGCCCTTGTCTGCTGTGTGACCTTCAGCCAGTCACTTCACTTCTCTGTGCCTCAGTTACCTCATCTGTAAAATGGGGATTAAGAACGTGAGCTCCACGTGGGACATGGACTGTGTCCTACCCTGTATTTATCCCAGCGTTTAGTACAGTGCCTGGCACATAGTAAGTACTTAATATCTATTATTATTGTCAAGTCATTTCCAATTCATAGCAACTCTATGGATACACTTTTTTCTCCAGAATGTCGTCTTCTGCCATAACCTATAACCTTGTTAACGGTTTTTCCATTACCATTGTTATGGTTTCTATCCACCTAGCTTCCAGTCTGCCTCTTCCATGTTTTCCCTGGACTTTTTGTAGCATTAGTGTCTTCTCCAGAGAATTAATCCTCCTGATTATGTGTTCAAAACATGCTAATCTAAGCCCAGTCATTTGGCCTTCCAAAGACCACTTTGGCTTAATTTGCTCCGAAATCCTTTTGTTTGCTTTACAGGCAAATACCATTTAAGAAAAAAAGGCTTCCTTTCATCCCCTCCCACTCTTATCTCCTTTCCTTCTGCCTCATCTACTGAGAAGCAGCATGGTTTAGTGGAAAGAGCGCAGGTTTGGGAGTCAGAGGTCATGGGTTCTAATCCCAGCAGTCACTTATCAGCTGTGTGACTTTGGGCAAGGCACTTAATTTCCCTTTGCCTCAGTTACTTTATCTGTAAAGTGGGGATTAAGAATGTGAGTCCCACGTGGGACAACCTCATTACCTTTATCTCCCCCAGCGCTTAGAACAGTGCTTGGCACATAGTAAATGCTTAGCAAATACCATCATTATTATTATCTGAGTCTTCCAACTGAGTCTTCCCCCCACAAGTGCTTAGATGCTAACCCAACCCAGTTTCCCCAGAGCACATAAGTCCAAATATTTATATTTGACTCCCTCCCCTAAACTATAATTTGATTTAGTGTCTGACTCCCCATTAGCTTTTCTGCTTCTCAAGGGCAGGAATTATTTCTACTAACTCTGTTGTACACTTCCGCATTTAATACAATGTTCAGCACAGAGTAAGCATTAAATAGATTGAGACTGTGAGCCCCAAGTGGGACAACCTGATCACCTTGTATCCTCCCCAGCACTTAGAACAGTGTTTTGCACATAGTAAGTGCTTAACAAATGCCATTATTATTATTATTAAATACTATTGAACGATTGTGATTAGGAAAGCAGGGTGGCCTAGTGAAAAGTGTTTGGACCTGAGTTCTAATCCTGGCTCTGCCTTTTACCTACTGGGTGACTGTGGGCAAGTCACTTAACTTCTCTGTGTCTCAGTTTCCTGATCTGCAAATTAGGAATTCAATAGGAATTAGGAATTCAATTGGAGAAGCAGCGTGGCTCAGTGGAAAGAGCCCGGGCTTTGGAGTCAGAGATCATGGGTTCAAATCCTGGCTCTGCCAACTGTCAGCTGTGTGACTTTGGGCAAGTCATTTCACTTCTCTGTGCCTCAGTTCCCTCATCTATAAAATAGGGATTAAGACTGTGAGCCTCCCATGTGACAACCTGATCACCTTGTAACCTCCCCAGCGCTTAAACGTGGCTCAGTGGAAAGAGCACGGGCTTTGGAGTCAGAGGTCATGGGTTCAAATCACGGCTCTGACAATTGTCAGCTGTGTGACTTTGGGCAAATCACTTCACTTTTCTATGCCTCAGTTCCCTTATCTGTAAAATGGAGATTAAACCTGTGAGCCCCACACGGGACAACCTGATCACTTTGTAACCTCCCCAGTGCTTAGAACAGTGCTTTGCACATAGTAAGCGCTTAATAAATGCCATTATTATTATTATTATTAGAACAGTACTTTGCACATAAGAAGCGCTTAATAAATGTCATTATTATTATTAGAGAAGCAGTGTGGCTCAGTGGAAAGAGCTCGGGCTTGGGGTTCAGAGGTCATGGGTTCAAATCCCCACTCCGCCACTTGTCAGCTGTGTGACTTTGGGCAAGTCACTTCACTTCTCTGGGCCTCAGTTCCCTCATCTGGAAAATGGCGATGAAGACTGTGAGCCCCACGTGGGACAACCTGATCTCCTTGTAACCTCTCCAGTGCTTAGAACAGTGCTTGGCACATAGTAAGCGCTTAACAAATACCAACATTATTATTATTCATTGGGTAAATTGGTCTTGACAATCCTTTAAAACAGGGATGTACAGCTATTTAACTAAGGGGCATAAATTATGCTTAAATTTATGTTTAAATTATGGCCCAGATCTGACATGTGTGCTGTTTCATTCCATAAGTCAGTGGTGTTTTGTTAAAAACTTATTGCGGGCAGAGCACTGTACCAGGCAGTTACCCTTGCTCTGTTTGAAGCAGCACTGTATAGTGGATAGAGCCTGGGCCTGTGAATCAGGAGGTCATGGGTTCTAATCCTGGCTCTGCCACTTGTCTACTGTGTGACCACAGGCAAGACACTTCATCATCAATCGTATTTATTGAGTGCTTACTATGTGCAGAGCACTGTACTAAGCGCTTGACTTCTCTTTGCCTCAGGTACCTCATTAGTAAAATGGGGATTGAGACTGTGAGCCCTGCATGGGACAGGGACTCTGTCCAACCCAATTTGCTTGTAACCACCCCGGTATTTAGTACAGTGCCTGATATACAGTAAGCACTTAATACATACCACAATTACTATTATTATTAGTGCTGTCTTTTCAACCAATCAGTGATATTTGGTGAGCACTGTATAAATGCAAGACATGATTTTGTTAAAGCAACTGCGTGATACAAAAATGTTATAAAAAATGGAAAAGACTCAAAAACCTTAACCAGTAAATCCTTTTGGGATTCCTGCATTTTATTTTTAGCATGTTGTGAATCCTCCTTTTCATTCATTCATTCATTCAATCATATTTATTGAGTGCTACAGTGTGCAGAAGCACTTGGAAAGTACAATTCAGCAACAGATAGAAACAACCCTTACCCAACAACGGCTCACAGTCTAGAAGGGGGAGACAGACAACAAAACAAGTAGACGGTGTCAATACCGTCGAAATAGATAAATAGAATTACAGATATATACACATCATTAATAAAATAGAGTTATATGTACAAATATACACAAGTACAGTGGGGAGGGGAAAGGGGTAGGGCAGAGGGAGGGAGTGGTGTTGATGGGGAGGAGAGGACGAGCAGAAGATAAGGGGCCTGAGTCTGAGAAGGCCTCCTGGAGGAGGTGAGGTCCCCTTAGGGCTTTGAAGGGAGGAAGAGAGCTAGTTTGGTGGACGTGTGGAGGGAGGACATTCCAGGCCAGAAGTAGGATGCGTGCCAGGGGCTGACAGCGGGACAGGTGAAAATGAGGCACGATGAGGAGGTTAGTGGCAGTGGAGTGAAGAGTGCTGAATGGGCTGGAGAAGGAAAGAAGGGAAGTGAGGTAGGAGGGGGCGAGGTGATGGAGAGCTTTGAAGCCAAGACTGAGGAGTTTTTGCTTCATACAAAGGTTGATAGGCAACCACTGGAGATTTTTGAGGAGGGGAGTGACATGCCCAGAGCGTTTCTGCACAAAGATGATCCGGGCAGCAGAGTGAAGTATAGACTGAAGGGGGAAGAGACAGGAGGATCGGAGATCAGAGAGGAGGCTGATGTAGTAATCCAGTTGGGATGGGATGAGAGGTTGAACCAGCAGGGTAGCGGTTTGGAAGGAGAGGAAAGTGTGGATTTTGGCGATGTTGTGGAGGTGAGACCGGCAGGTTTTGGTGACGGATTGGATGTGTGGGGTGAATGAGAGAGCAGAGTCCAGGATGACATGAAGGTTGTGGGCTTGTGAGATAGGAAGGATGGTAGTGCCATCCACAGTGACAGGAAAGTCAGGGAGAGGTGTTTTCTGGAAGATAAATGCCACTAGTTATAAGTTTCAAAATGCCAAATGCATTCACCATTTATTCCTTGGGACGAACATATTTGACCTCTTATACCTCTACCCAGGTGGGTGGAGTCTTTAGGTAGTTAGATGAAAAGTCATTTGAAAGAGCTCATGGGAGGCGGTGTAGATAACCCCACAGCCAGAGGGATAGCAGCAGAAAGAAGTGTCAAAATATATGATGAACCTACTGAAACAAAGTAAATTCGTGAAAGATCTTTTTGTTTAACAGTTTTTAACCCTGATAATAATAATTATAATAATGGCATTTATTAAGCATTTACTATGCGCAAAGCACTGTTCTAAGCGCTGGGGAGGTTACAAGGTGATCAGGTTGTCCCACGGGGGGCTCATAGTCTTAATCCCCATTTTACAGATGAGGGAACTGAGGCACAGAGAAGTTAAGTGACTTGCCCAAAGTCACACAGCTGACAATTGGCGGAGGTGGGATTCGAACCCATCACCTCTGACTCCAAAGCCCGTGTTCTTTCCACTGAGCTATGCTGCTTCCCCTTGATGTTAAACAACCTTCTCTACTGTTCATGAAAATTCAGCATGCCCCTCTGAACTCAAAGCTTTTGATAATAATAATAATAATAATGATGATGATATTTGTTAAGTGCTTACTATGTGCCAAGCACTGTCCTAAGCGCTGGGGTAGAAACAAGGTAATCAGGTTGTCTCATGTGGGGCTCACAGTCTTAATCCCTGTCTTACAGATGAGGTAACTGAGGCCCAGAGAAGTTAAGTGACTTGCCCAAAGTCATACAGCTAAGTGGCTGAGTGGGATTAGAACCCACAACCTCTGACTCCCAAGCCCGTGTTCTTTCCACTAAGCCACACTTTTACTTCTATGGAAGGGAATTTTGTAACCCAAATGGACAATCTGTGTGAAAATGTTCCCTCGCAGTGTGTCTTGTCCAGTTTATAAACTCTAAACTTGTCGGGTTTCGGTGCTATGGCAACAGCATGGGCACTCTGCTCTGATCCCTTTGGCTGTAAATGGGCCCTGAATATAAAAAACAACAAAAACAAATGATGGTGCACCCCCACCCACTTCCACCCTGCTGTACTCTGTGCCCCGGTGGGAATATAAGTGGTGGGGATGAGAGAGAGAGAGTGCTAGAGGGGCTTGCCAAACCACTATCACTACAATCAATTTCAAGCGCAAATTCTTGCACCTGAAGTCTCAGGACCAAGGTTCATCCTGGACTCTTGAAGAGAAACTTCTATCACCACCCTAGACCACCTCCATGTGGTTGTAATCCTATTGCATTTGGATCTATGACCTTTGGACATTTGATATTCACCCCAACCCCACAGCACTTATGCACTTATCATTAAATTATATACTATGAATTACTTACTCATATTAATGTCTGTCTCCCTCTCTAGACTGTAAATATCATGATCATGTTGAAGAGGAAGAACAGTTATTTTATTTCTATTATACAGATGAGGATACTGAGGTACAGGCAAGTTAAGTGACTTGCCCACCCAGGCAGATGATGCCAGGCCTAGAACCTAATTCCCTTGACCCCCCTACCCCTCAGGCCTCTGCTCTTTCCTTTAGGCCACACTGCCTCTGCTGCGGAACAGAACCCCATAGAGCAGTTTAGTTGAACAATTCCTCGTCTGCCTCAGTACCAGATCAAGGACATAGGAAGTTGATGGAATCTGGACCAGATCCAGAAGGCTGGGGGTGTTGGAGAAGCAGCGTGGCTCAGTGGAAAGAGCCCGGGCTTTGGAGTCAGAGGTCATGTGTTCAAATCCCAGCCCCGCCAACTGTCAGCTGTGTGACTTTGGGCAAGTCACTTAACTTCTCTGTACCTCAGTTAGCTCATCTGTAAAATAGGGATTAAAACTGTGAGTCCCCTATAGGACAACCTGATCACCTTGTAACCTCCCCAGCGCTTAGAACAGTGCTTTGCATATAGTAAGTGCTTAATAAATGCCATTATTATTATTATTATTCATGCATTCATTCATTCAATCGTATTCATTGAGCACTTACTGTGAGCAGAGCACTGTACTAAGCGCTTGGGAGGTACAAGTCGGCAACATATAGAGACGGTCCCTACCCAACAACGGGCTCACAGTCTAGAAGGGGGAGACAGACAACAAAATAAAACATGTAGACACTGGTCAAAATTGTCAGAACAAATAGAATTAAAGCTATATGTACATCATTAACAAAATAAATAGAATAGTAAATATGTACAAGTAAAATAGAGTAATATATCTGTACAAATATATACACGTGCTGTGTGGAGGGGAAGGAGGTAGGGCGAGGGGGGATAGGGAGGAGGAGAGGAAAAAGGGGGCTCAGTGTGGGAAGGCCTCCTGGAGGAGGTGAGCTCTAAGTAGGGCTTTGAAGGGAGTAAGAGAGCTAGCTTGGTGGATGTGCGGAGGGAGGGCATTCCAGGCCAGGGGGAGGACGTGGGCCAGGGGTCGATGGCAGGACAGGCGAGAACGAGGCACAGTGAGGAGGTTAGCGACAGAGGAGCGGAGGGTGTGGGCTGGGCTGGAGAAGGAGAGAAGGGAGGTGAGGTGTTCCCAGGGAGGCAGTTGGAGGTCTTCCCAGAGGGAGGGAGGTGTTCCCAGAGTATAACTGAGCCTAGGGCAAGCTCCAGAGGTCTCTGGGTTACCAGGGTTCCCCTGGTTTGGAAATGATCCCAGGCTATCCCAGGCCTCGCAGGAACCATTCCAAAATGGAGCGGATCTCCCAGCCTTCTTAAGACCTACACTCATGTTTCCAATTTGGATTCTCCTCCGGGGATAATATTGTTTAATCTGGGGAATCAGAAACAGAGGCTCCCTTAATTTCACTTTTGCATCTACCCATGGTTTATTTTCCGTATCCTAGCATTCCATGGACAACTCCGTGGATTCATAAATAAGCCGAATAAAACTTCTGCCTCAAGCCATTACCGGATATTGTTCATCATTCTTCAGAAAATCCCAGGAAATGCTCTTAAAGCAGAGTAATACCAGCATCTGCATGAGCATCCCCTTTGTTGATTTTTACTGTACTTAAAGCAGCATATGCGATTAGGATTAAAGAACCGGGTCACTCCATTTCACCACTCATTTATTTATCGTGAGTATAACTGCTCTCTGTGATGTCAACAGCACCTCGCTGAGTGGCTAAATCAAGATAAAAGCATCTGGATTTGAGTGGTTGCTAGGAAGCCCCCATATTTACGGCGATCATTTTCCTCCTACATCACCTCCCCCTGTTCTGCTCCTTGGCCTTTTGATCGCAGCTCGGGCACTTCTGAACATCCCCTCCTTCTGCTCAATGCCAGCCGAAATGTTGGGAGGGAGATCTCTGTCATTCCTTGACCAGCTGTCTAGAGGTGTTCTAGAAAGGATGGTAGATTTCACCCGTGCAAAGCAGACTCTGCAATCCATACTGCAAAAGCTGCACCCCTCAACTGACCTGACATAGGCAGGCTCTTGGAATCCCTAGGAGGAAGAGAAGAGGACTATTACATCCGACACTGTGAACGACGTTCAGCACATGCAGTCTGGGGAATGAGTTGAACAACAATAAAAAAAAGAAACGTAGCCCAAATCTTCTCTTACAATAAGGTTGTGTGTTTGCCTTCTTGAATTTGCTTTGATGACTCCCACTTGATTCCGGAAGCTTTTTATTGGGGCTGCATTGCCTTCATCCATTGAACAGGAGCAAGTGAGATATTTCATTTGTTTTGCTATTCAGTGATGTCAGTGAGAGCAGACGTGAATCTTTATGGAGGGGACATCAATTTTGAACCCAGGCAATCCTTAGTAAACCATGAAGAGATCTATCTGTTTTGCAGTCTGCTTTAGTGGGACACTTGCTAGCACTGAGAGAAGGCCTGATGATTAAATTTGGGGGCTTGAAATATGCACAGAGGTGACGTGAGTGTCACTCTGCCTCGCTGATTAAAACTGAAGACTGTAAGTTCCTTATGGGCAGGGAATGTGTCTACCAACTCTGTACTCTATTTATTTACTCTATTTATTTATTTTACTTGTACATCTCTATTCTATTTATTTTATTTTGTTAATATGTTTTGTTTTGTTCTCTGTCTCCGCCTTCTAGACTGTGAGCCCACTGTTGGGTAGGGACCGTCTCTATATGTTGCCAACTTGTACTTCCCAAGTGCTTAGTACAGTGCTCTGCACACAGTAAGCGCTCAATAAATATGATTGATTGATTGATTGATACTCTCCCAGGCACAGTGCTCTCCACCCAGTAAGTGTTCAATAAATACTATCGATTTGAAATACTTTAAGACCTACAGAATTTGCTTTGGCTACCATTATTAATGTCATCAATGACTGAGAAACAGCGTGAACCTGGGAATCAGAGGACCTGGGTCCCAATCCTGACTCCTCCACTTGTCTTGTGTGTGACCTTGGGAAGGTCACTTCTCCATGCCTCAGTTACCTCTTCTGCTAAATAGGGATTCTCCTTCCTACTTAGACTCTGAGCCCCATGTGGGACCTAATTCTAATGTATCTACACCAGCACAGGTAAAGTGCTTGACACATAGCAAGCTCATATTAAATACCATTATTACAATTTTTATTAATTTACATTCAAAGAGTACTGTAATAAGCACTTGGGAGAGTACAAGACATTTGAATTGGTAGATTCGATCCCTGCCCTCAAGGGAACTTACCTGGGGAGTTTACCCTTTCCTTCCTTTGTCTCTCTCCTTCCTTCCACCCCTCCATAGCTATGTTTATCTTCCGCCTCCATACCACCAGACCAAGAGTGCACAAAAATCTGCCCTAGATTTGAACCAACCCTGTATATATTGTAAGTTCTGACTAGCTCAGCCCAGTCCCAACCCAACCCATTAAACAGAGTCTTCCGTAGAAATGAGTCCGAGTGGAAATGAGTTTGGCACAGCCAAACTCAAGGTCTTCTTGCCTGGTACCCTGGCCTGTTCTTGACCTGGACTAGGTTCATCATTGTGATTAGTGATCTGGCCACATGGGAAGGGCTGGGGAACCCTCCCACAGGTGCCTTTCCCAAGTTTAATTTTCTCCTGTGGTCTGATTTCTTTTTGGCTTCATACACATGCCATTCTGCCACTAACGGCAGACTTAATTTGACCTGCTCTGCCTGAAGTAGTCCAAAAGCAAGCCCTTCTCCCTGGCTGCGTTTCATGAGGTGGAGCGGCAGGCTCAACAACTGTGTGCCTCTTTCCGTGCACGCCGCTTGGTATGTAGTTGGGCAGGCCAGATTGGAGCTCCTGTGGGGTGTTTGCTTTCAAGTCCAGAATGGGACCTAGAGACCTAGCTGCAGACTCACTGGGTTGGTTCGAACCTTTCACTTGGCCTCTCTGGACTCTTGATCTGCAGACTGGGTCCCTAGGAGGGTGTCAGGGGCTGTAGCCCCTCTTGGTAATAATAATAGTAATAATAATGTTGGTATTTGTTAAGTGCTTACTATGTGCCAAGCACTGTTCTAAGCACTGAGGTAATTACAAGGTAATCAGGTTGTCCCACGTAGGGCTCACAGTCTTAATCCCCATTTTACAGATGAAGTAACTGAGGCCCAGAGAAGTTAAGTGACTTGCCCAAAGTCACACAGCTGACCAGTGGTGGCGCGGAATTAGAACCCGTGACCTCTGACTCCCAAGCCCGTGGTCTTTCCACTCAAGCACTTAGTACAGTGCTCTGCACACAGTAAACGCTCAATAAATACGAATGAATGAATGAATAAGCCACACTGCTTATCAAAGTAGTAAACTCGTGTGGGTGGGGAATATGTCTGTTATACTGTACTGTCCCAAATGCTTAGAATAGTCCTATGCACATGGTAAGCATTTAATAAATACAATTGACTGACTACTTTTCATTCATTCAGTAGTATTTATTGAGCGCTTACTATGTGCAAAGCACTGTACCTAGCACTTGGGAGAGTACAATATAACAAAAGACACATTCCTGCCCACAAGGAGCTCACAGTCTAGGAGAGACAGACATTAATATGAATAAATAGATAAACAAATTACCTCAGAACCATTTTTCAGATTCACCAAGAATTCCAATGATGTCCTAGATCCTTTTTTCCTCCTCCAGTGGATTCATTCTTTCATTCAATTGTATTTATTGAGTGCTTACTGTGTGCAGAGCACTGTACTAAGCACTTGGGAAGTACAAGTTGGCAACATATAGAGATGGTCCCTACCCAACAGCAGGCTCACAGTCTAGAAGGGGGAGACAGACAACAGAACAAAACATACTAACAAAATAAGATAAATAGAATAAATATGTACAAATAAAATAGAGTAATAAATACGTACAAACATATATACAGGTGCTGTGGGGAGGGGAAGGAGGTAAGGCGGGGGTGTTGAGGAGGGGAGGAGAGGGAGAGGAAGGAGGGGGCTCAGTCCGGGAAGGCCTCCTGGAGGAGGTGAGCTCTCAGTAGGGCGAGATGGATGAGAGTTATCCAGTCAATTTTTTCTTTTTTTAAAAGCAACTTGTAATGGCAATGTAGCTGCTCTGACTGGGGCTTACCGCGATATAGGGAGAACCACAAATTGCCTTATCATCAATATTCCCTGCAGAGTGTAGGTCTGCCACAACAGTTCCAAGGAAACAGAACAAAAGGTAGCCTGGTCTTGGCAGGTGGGACCAAGGATATGAGGAGGCTTTGAGAATTCCTTATCCAAAGCATCTGTCTGAAACCATGGAAGACGTATTATCAGTCACGTCTGTTTGAGGTCACACCTGCATAAAAAATTTACTATCTCCACAAAGTTAACCATCCCTATTTAAATGCTGGTTGCTTCCTTAGCCATAAGGACCCTGGGTGCAACTGTTTGCAATAACTCATACTTTTTGCTTGGGGGAAAAAAATGATCACATCCCATCTTTGTCTGCCACCCAGACAATATCCTATTCAAAGTTCGCACTACTTGTAATTTTCAGTGCATTGGTACCTTGAGTGAAATGATGAATGGCTTTGATTTCTCATTTAAGTCTGTCTTGGATTTCCTCACATGCATCCGTTGGCAGGGAGGATGTAACCGCCTCAGCCTCAGCATCGGCTGGCTTGTGTACATCAAGATGCAAAGCAGGTGGAGAAGGTTCTGTTCTGTTTCCTGGCTACCGTGATGTTTTATTTTTTTCCTCGGTTCATTTCACTGCTGCTGAAAGTATCAAGCTTTTAGCCTAGGCTGTGTCAACTTACAATCGTGTTTTTATTTTATTAGGACAGTGGGATGGGTGATATCCAGCGCAGGGGCACAAATAGCTTGCTAAGTGTTTTTGAGTCACTGGCCCGTTCCTTGATTATACTTGTGTTCTCCCTTGATGGAATTCAAATAAACAACTTTGTTGTGGGAAAGGCACACTATTAGATTTATTTCTAAATTCTTTTAAGGATGTCAGCATGTAGCCCCTGGGATGTGAAAGAAAAGGTACAGCTCGTCAACCTTAGTGGTTGCTGTGAATTAGTCCGAACCTCTTGGAAATGAAAGGTTCAGAGAGCACAGATGGAATAGATTGAAGTAGCTGCTTCAAGTGAATTGAAAGGACAGGTTTGCTGGACTGTCTATGGGTAGAAAGATACCTAATGCGTTGAAAGTGTCAGCAAATGTTGAGCCCTCTAAAGAATTGCTCACAGTCCTTAGCTTCCCAGCTCATGTCTTGGGTTCAGGAGCATTTTCCAGTGGGCAAAATCATTTGCAGTTGCCAAACAAAAATGAAACAACCAGATATCCCCCACACTGGAAATTGCCACTTGTTTCTTATAGTCTGGTTCAGATAGTTTCCACAGTCTCATTAAGTCTGGACAGTTCTCCAATATCAGTGATGAAAGGTGGCACATTTCCTAATTTCATCCCATTAAGAATCTCTTGGCTGCTTTAAAGAGTGTTTTTACACAGTCATGGAGAAATAGTTGGTTTTGAATCATTGGTGGCAAAGCCTCTAGTGTGGTTTTCCATCATATGATTGGGGGCAGTTTTAATAATTTACTGCCCACAGGGATTAGGTTTATGGCTATCTTTGGGGTTTTAATTATATTTTTGAAATTAATTATCAAAATGTTATTTCTCATAAAAATGCTTATTACTTTATGAGCTTTGAAATTTGCATAGCCTTTCTCGCTTTCCTTTCTGCGAAAGAATTGATTTTGTTCTTGGTGACCCAGGGCCATACTTCTCCGCAATATATATTTCTATATCACGTTTTTACTCTAGTGTTTTACATTGAGCTTCATTCACTCCTTTCTTTAGACAGCCGATACAGGGGAATGAGAAAAGTTCTGTGATCTGCATAGATGACCATTTCTCTTCTGAGAAAATGCACTTCTGGGTCACCACATTCTTATAGGGAGTCTGAAATCGTGTTTATTTTGCTACAGTGTGCTCATGTAGTTTGTACGGCACAAATTGTCATGGAAAAAATTGCACAAGTGCCTCCTTAGGCAACTCAGTTAACTCTTCTGTGCCTCAGTTTCCTCATCTGTAAAATGGGGATAAAATGTCTGTTCTCCCTCTATTTTAGGTTGTGAGGCTGTGTCTGGTGGTTTTTATGGAGCACATTGTAAGCGCTTGGGAGAGAACATGTCCCTGTCCACGAGCTTACAGTCTAAAGGGGGAGACAGACATTAATATAAATAAATAAGCATCATTTAGTATATATAATTTAAAGGTATGTACGTAAGTGCTGTGGGATTGAGGGTGGGGTGAATATCAAATGTCCAAAGGTCACAAATCCAAGTGCATAGAGGACACAGAAAGGAGAGCGAGCTGGAGCTGGGGAAAAGAAGGCTAAATCAGGGAAGGTCTTTTGGAGATGTGACCTTATCAGATGTCTGATCTGATTCCCTTGTATCAACCCCAGCACTTAGCTTAGTGCTCATCACCACTAAGCACTCCATCATAATACATATTTTTATATTTCATATATGGTAAAAATGACAATGTAAAAGTTTTTGTGGCTTGTTTTATTTTCTGAAAACTTGCTGCCTCCTTTCTCTTTTCTCCTTCTTCCCTGGTTTTCCTTCTTAGCTTGGGGCTCCAACTGAAAACATCCACCACTGAACAAAACAGAAGGCAGGAGATTTCACTTCCTGTTGGATGAGACCACTGTGCTGCAAAAAACAGCAGGGTGGGGTGGGATGTCCCAGGGTAGACCTGAAAAGCGCTTAGTACAGTGCTCCACACACAGTAAGTGCTCAATAAATACAACTGAATGAATGAATGAAAAGGTCAGTGGTCAGTGAGCTACAGCATTATAGAAGGTGCCTCACAGGCTTTCTTTAGGAATAGATTCACTTAGGGCTGTAGAGATGTCCCATGGTACTGCTACTACTGATAATAATTATGGTATTTGTTAAGCGCTTACTATGTGCCAGGCACTGTACTAAGCGCTGGGGTGGATACAAGCAAATCAGGTTGAACATACTCCCCGTCCCACGTTGGGCTAACAGTCTTAATACCCATTTTACAGATGAGGTAAAGGAGGCCCAGAGAAGTTAGGTGACTTGTCCAAGGCCACACAGCACACAAGAGGCGGAGCCGGGATTAGAACCCATGACTTTCTGGATCCCAGGCCCGTGTTCTATCCACCATGCCATGCTGCTTCTATGGTTTTAATAATCATGGCATTTATTGAACACCTTCTACGTGCTAAGGGCTGGGACAGATACAGAGTTATTGGATCAGACACAGTCCCTGCTCAACATGAGGTTTGCAGGATACTTTATACTCACTTTACAGATGAGGAAACCGAGTCCCAGAGAGGTTCAGTAACTTGGTGAAGGTCACACAGTGGGGCAGTGGCAGAGCTGGGATTAGAAACTGGATCTATCAATATCCAGTCCCCTGCTCTTTGCAACGTGCCGTGGTGTGGAAAACCACACAGTATCTCAGGGCAGGCATGTTTGGTGGCCACTGTGGCATTTGCCAAAAAAACCCCAAAACCTCTGCTGGGGTTGTTAAGTCACTGCGTACTTTGTCATAGCTGCATAACTATGCATAGTGTCCCTTTTGTATTTTATGGAAGTATCAAGAGCTTTCCAAAGAGAAGAGAAAAGTTAGGACTAATTTTTCAGATACTCCTTTGAATGTCATAAACTATATGAAGTTTAACTCAAGAATAGTGCAGACTGGCATATTTACTATTTGTAGGTAGGTAATAATTTCTCACTTAACACCTAAAACTGCTGCCTTTGTGAAGAGAATTTTCATTGTAACTGGATGAAAAAGTCTTGAGTCAGTAAATTTCTTTTGATTATCTTCTTAAATGCAAACATCACTCTCACTTGGAAAAAAATTTGTCACAGAAAGAATATAGCTGTTCTTGCTATAGGAGTGATTAGATCATCTGATACGTTATACCAATTTCTTCTGGAGTCAGTTTTCCAGATAGGCCCCTTCTTTCTCTTCAGAAGGATTTAACAGAAACAGTCCAGGGTTGAAAAAAATTATAAATCCTCCTGATCAGAGTGTCAGGTATATTGGGGTAAAAAACACTTAGAATGTTCGAAATCAAACATAAATTTAACTAATAGCAGTGTGAAATAAGAATTATTTTCCGTTGAATCAACCAATGGTATTTATAGAGCATTGTACTTGGGAGCTTGGGAGAATACAACAAAGTTGGTAGACATATTTGTTGTCTGCCAGGACCTTACAGTCTAGAAGGGAAGACAGATATGATTGTGAGGTACAGTGAATAGGTTGATTTTGAAGGATTCAAGTGTGCAGACCAGACTATCATAGGGCATTAGGTAGGTAATCGAGGAGGGGTAAGCTAATTGAGGGTTTTAAAACCTATGGTAAGCAGTTTCTGTTTGATGTGAAGGTGGATGGGCAATAACTGGAGGTTTCTGAGGAGTGGGAGGATGAGCTGAACTTTTTTTTTTCTCAATGACATGGACAGAAGTGTAGAGAGAGTCAGCAGTCTGGGACGACAGCATGGAGGCCGAGGCAAGATTTGATAAGTGATTGGATCAGTGTAGTAGTTGGATGGAACAGAAAGCACAGATTTTAGCGATGTGAAGGCAGAATTTGGAGATGCATATGTGGTTTGACTGAGAGATGAGTCAAGGATAATGTAAAGGTTATGGGCTTGTGAGACAGGGAGGATAGTAGTGTTTACAGTGATCGATCAATTCTGTTTATTGAGTGCTTACTGTGTGCAGAGCACATAACTAAGCACTTGGGAGAGTACAACACAACTATACCACAGACACATTCCTTGCCCATAGTGAGCTTACAGTCTGGAGGGGGCAGACATTTATATAAATAAGTTATTAGATATGTACAGTGCTGTACTGTGGAGCTGGGGGTGGGGCTGAATAAAGTGAGCAGGTCAGGGCAACGCAGAAGGGAGTGGGAAAAGAGGAAATGAGATCTTAAGCCTCTTGGATGATATGTGCCTTCAATAAGTTGGGGAGACTCATGTCCAGGCTAGAGGCAGGACGTGGGCGAGAGATTGGCGGTGAGATAGACAAGATTGAGATACATGAGAAGGTTTACATTAGAGACGTAAAGTTTGCGGGCTGAGTTGCAGTAGAAGAGTAGTGAGGAGATGGAGGAAAGGGCAAAGTGACTGATTGCTTTAAAGCCAATTGTAAAGAATTTTTCTTTGATTTGGGGGTGGATGCACAACCACTGGAGATTCTTGAGGAGTGAGAAACGTGGTCTGAACGCTTTTGTAGAAAAACAACCTGGGCAGCAGAGTGAAGCATAGACTGGAGTATAGTGGCTGGGAGGTCAGCAAGGAGGCTGATACAGTAATCAAGGCAGGACAGGATAAGTGCTTGGAATAACATCTGTGGAAATTTGGATGGAGAGGAAAAGTGGATGGGAAAGACAGAGGGTGACCAGGTTGGGTGTGAAGATGAGGAGTTCTGTTGTGGACATGTAAAGTTTGAGGGGTTGGCAAGACATCCAACATGTTGGCAAGGCTCTCAACACTCTCCGCTCCTCTCCCATCCTTCCCAGCAGTATCCTCAGAGGAGCTCCTCTCAAGTGCTACTCTGGCCACTTGTGCTTCTGACCCCATTCCCTCTCATCTCATGAAATCTCTCCCTCCATCCCTTCTCCCCTCCTTAACTTCCATCTTCAACCGCTCACTCTCCACTGGTTCCTTCCCCTCTGCCTTCAAACATGCCCATATCTCTCCCATCCTAAAAAAACCCTCTCTTGACCCCACCTCACCTTCTAGTTATCGCCCCATCTCCCTCCTACCATTCCTTTCCAAACTCCTTGAACGAGTTGTCTACACACGCTGCCTCGAACTCCTCAACACCAACTCTCTCCTCGACCCCCTCCTGTCTGGCTTCCGTCCCCTACATTCCAAGGAAACTGCCCTCTCAATGGTCACCAATGACCTCCTGCGTGCCAAATCCAACGGCTCCTACTCTATCCTAATCCTCCTCGACCTCTCAGCTGCCTTTGACGCTGTGGACCACCCCCTTCTCCTCAACACGCTATCCAACCTTGGCTTCACTGACTCCATCCTCTCCTGGTTCTTTTCTTATCTCCCTGGTCGTTCATTCTCAGTCTCTTTTGCAGGCTCCTCCTCCCCCTCCCATCCCCTTACTGTGGGGGTTCCTCAAGGTTCAGTTCTTGGTCCCCTTCTGTTCTCGATCTACACTCACTCCCTTGGTGACCTCATTCGCTCCCACGGCCTCAACTATCATCTCTACGCTGATGACACCCAGATCTACATCTCTGCCCCTGCTCTCTCCCCCTCCCTCCAGGCTCGCATCTCCTCCTGCCTTCAGGACATCTCCATCTGGATGTCTGCCTGCCACCTAAAACTCAACATGTCCAAGACTGAACTCCTTGTCTTCCCTCCCAAACCCTGCCCTCTCCCTGACTTTCCCATCACTGTTGACGGCACTACCATCCTTCCCGTCTCACAAGCCCGCAACCTTGGTGTCATCCTCGACTCCGCTGTCTCGTTCACCCCTCACATTCAAGCCGTCACCAAAACCTGCTGGTCTCAGCTCTGCAACATTGCCAAGATCTGCCCTTTCCTCTCCATCCAAATTGCTACCCTGCTTGTTCAAGCTCTCATCCTATCCCGTCTGGACTACTGTATCAGCCTTCTCTCCGATCTCCCATCCTATTGTCTCTCCCCACTTCAATCCATACTTCACGCCACTGCCCGGATTGCCTTTGTCCAGAAACACTCTGGGCATGTTACTCCCCTCCTCAGAAATCTCCAGTGGCTACCAATCAACCTGCGCATCAGGCAGAAACTCCTCACCCTGGACTTCAAGGCTGTCCATCACCTCGCCCCCTCCTACCTCACCTCCCTTCTCTCCTTCTCCAGCCCAGCCCGCACCCTCCGCTCATCTGCCGCTAATCTCCTCACCGTGCCTCGTTCTCGCCTGTCCCGCCATCAACCCCAGGCCCACGTCATCCCCCTGGCCTGGAATGCCCTGCCAAGCTAGCTCTCTTCCTCCCTTCAAGGCCCTACTGAGAGCTCACCTCCTCCAGGAGGCCTTCCCAGACTGAGCCCCCTCCTTCCTCTCCCCCTCATCCCCCTCTCCATCCCCCCGCCTTACCTCCTTCCCTTCCCCACAGTACCTGTATATATGTATATATGTTTGTACGTATTTATTACTCTATTTTACTTGTACATATCTATTCTATTTTATTTTGTTAATATGTTTTGTTTTGTTCTCTGTCTCCCCCTTCTAGACTGTGAGCCCACTGTTGGGTAGCGACCGTCTCTATGTGTTGCCAACTTGTACTTCCCAAGCGCTTAGTACAGTGCTCTGCACACAGTAAGCGCTCAATAAATGCGATTGATTAATTGATCCAAGTAGAAATATCCTGAAGGCAAGAGGAAAAGCAAGACTGCAGAGGAAAGGTCGGGGCAGGAGAGGTAGATTTGGGAATCTGTGTAAAGAATGGACTTCAACTTCATCTTTTTTTCTCATCAGTGCCAGTGTTTGCATCAGTGCGAGTCAAACTGCTTATTAGATTATAGTGGAATATCAGGCAATTTTGCTGATTTAGTAGATTCTCCCTTGAAGATTGTGCTTTTGGACATTGTAATTTGTTGCTTCAATATCAAATACATTCTTTATATGTCTAGCTCATTGAGAGCTCATTGTAAGTATCACTTAGTGTTGACAGCCCACATGATTTTTTTTTTAACTAATAGCTTTAAATATATATGTGGCAAGAAAAATTCACATTTCTCTATCCATCTTTCCCTTCCTTTAAATTGGAACTCAAAGCTCAGTGAGTCTAGGAGGCATTCTCTGATTAACAGTTGGTCTTTTTGTAATCTGATAGTTGAATCTGAGGGCTATTCCCTCCTTTCAATATTTCATATGCAGAAATTTGTGTTGATAATTTGCCTGTCTTCTCCCTGCGTTTAGGATGCAAATTTTCTGAAGGCAGAAAGTGCAATCTCTGTTAGGTTTTCCCCTTTCCCAGACTCTGCCCAACTCTCCTTTCAGAGTGGAATCTGTGAGCATGCCATAAATAAATCGAAATACTTACAGATTTTTCTGACTGTTGGGACTTCACCTCCAAACCCTTAAGATTACATTTTGGCATTTTAAGAAGCATCCTGGGCCCATGAATTTATGAACTGTCTCTGGGTTGAAGCCCAGTTTCATGTTTTGTATCTCACAAATGTTGTCACTTTGACTGCACTTACAAAGATTCCTCCACTGCAGCTCTAACTTGGCTGAGTCCTCTTATAAACCAGATGGTCTCAAGCCTTTGAGATAGTCAACTTCCTTTTCCTGACAAAGGCAGAACTGTGCATCTTAGAAGGAAATTTACTAGAGCCTGGAAAGTTTAGCATGTTACTCAACTAACTTGTCATTTCTGGGCTGAGGAGTGTTTTTCCAAAATAAAGCAGATTTGGTAATGTTCTTTACCCTGAGACCATCTCCTCTATGTATCTTCACCAGTCCTCTTCATCAGTATTTGCAGGAGTTTCTCATCCATGTCCATGGGAACTGTATGATCGATGGATGAAGTAGAAGAATTTTGTTCAGGAAATAGAAATGGAATTTCTAACTTTCTTCCAATGGCAAGTAAAAATAAGGACCTATGTTACAGGTCAGGAAGAATAATTTTTTAAAAATCCAAACCTTCTGACAAATGGACCCTTAATTACCCCATTGTTTATAGTCATTTGGTCAGTGAAGCTTGAAAGAACTTGGCTGTCTGAAGATCCTTTCCTATAACTTCTCTCCAACAATTTGTCCCCTAAATAAATCATGGGTTCTGCTGAGACAAATTGTTCCATATAGCCGCCTTTCCATTGAGACTGATACATTAACTTCGGTGTATAATTAGGGCTCATAACGTTCTCGTTTGCTTTTGGGGTTAAGATTTAATTCAGTGAGAAAGATTTCCATTTTAAAGTGAGAATTGGGAGTCTGTAAATTTCTCATTAGACTGTAAGCTCCTTGATGCATTTGTGCTTTCTTAAATTCCTGAGTAGAGTGATTGGCACACAGTATGCAATTTAGAAATGTTCTTGATTCATGGATCAAGACACAAAGGCAGGGAGTGTTCCTCTCTTTCCTGCCCAATACTCAATTTCTCAGCCTATCTCTTGTTCTCCACACTTTCTTTACATTTTCCGTTGGACTTCTAAGATCTAGAGCTTAGATGGAAAATTACTACTGACCTTAGAGCAGTGGGGTGGCCTAATCAATGGTATTTACTGAGCACTTACCAAGTGCGCAGCACTATACTTAGCATTTGCAAGAGCACAACACAAAGTTGGTAGATACGATCCCTGTCCACAAGGCACTTACAGTCTAAAGGTCTAGTGGAAAGAGCACAGGGCTGGAAGTCAGGACTAATCCTGGCTCCACTGCTTGCCTGTTGTGTGTCCTTGGGCAAGGCATGCAATGGCTCTGTGTCTCAGTTTCCTCATCTGTAAAATGGATATTTAGTATCTGTTCTCACTGCCCCTTACACTGGTGAGCCCCATGTGAAGCAGGGACGATGCCCAATCTGATGATCTTGTAACTACACCAGAGTTTAGCACAGATAAAGTTTGTCACTAAAATGAACCACTTACAATTGAACTGCTTACAAAAAAAAAAGAAAACATTAGAAAGATAGTATGCACTAGAGAATTTCAAGCACCGGGCTACAAAAAGCCTCCAGCATTGTAAAGTGGGCAGAGACAGCAGTTGTATTCAAGTAGAGAAGACTGCATAAGTGTCATGATTCTCTCAGCTGGAAATATCATAGAGGCAGGGTCAGTAATCAAGAGATGCAGCCATCTCAGAGCATATGGTCCAGGGGGCGGCAGCAAATAGAAACCTTCAACCTTTTATTTTACGGCATTTGTTAAGTGCTTACTAACTGCCAGGGTTAGATACTGGGTTAGATTCAAGATAATCAGATTGGTCGCAGTCCACATCCCACGGGGGGCTCACAGCCTTCATCCCCACTTTACAGATGAGGTAACTGAGGCATAGAGTAGTGAAGTGACTTACTCAAGGTCACACAGCAGACAAGTGGTGAAGCAGGGATAAGAATTCAGGTCCTTCCAACTCCCAGGCCCGTGGTCTATCCACTAGGCCATGCTACCTCTCTCTGCTGCAACTTCCCTCTGCTGTGACTTCTACCACCGAGTTCTGTGGCTCAGAGGAAGCGACTGTGTCAATGAACACCTCAAAGGGGAAGACAAGGACACTCTGTAGTAAGGGGGCTGGGGGCTAGGGCCAAGGATTCTTCAGGAAAAACACCCTAGGTGTGGGTGGACTCAGACAAACGTCTCTAATACATCTTTACTTGACACTGCATGTGTGGCATAATGCACCTAGCATTATGGGGGTACAGATGTTCAGTACTCACAATCTCACGATAGGGGAGAAGAGGCAGTGACAACTTTATGTCTCTGATCATAAGACAATTATGGATCCTCTCTGGCATCTCTGTGCCATAATAATCTCTTATACACATTGGAAAGAGGAGTCAATCAATGGTACTGACTAATATTAGGGAAGCAGTAGGGTCCAGTGGAAAGAACGTAGGCCTAGGAGTTAGGGGACCAGTGATCTAATACCAACTTTGCCACTGGCCTGCTGGGTGATCTTGGGCAAGTCACTTAACTTCTCTGTGCTTCAGTTTCCTCAACTATAAAATGGGGATTCAACCCATTCTCCCTTCTACTTAGACTGTGAGCCTCTTGTGGGACAGGAACTGAATCTGACCTGATTATCTTGCATCTACCCCAGTGCTCAGAACAATTTTTGGTTCATAGTAAGTGCTCAATAAATATCATTACTGTGCTGAGCCTACAGCAAGCTGCCTTATTGGTGACTGTGATCCCACAAACAACAAGAAGGAAGAGACTGTGGTGTACCTGAGATAGGTGATTGTGGCCCTGTGAGGACAGAGCATGGAGGGAGAAGTGGCCTTCTCGCCCTGTCCTACCCGGCAATGGGCCTAGACTAATAAATGACTGCAACGTAGAGCCACAGCTGCAATGCCTAAGGCAGATAAAAAAGGCAGTTACTTTAAATCACGAGGAGGCAAGCAAAGGGCATGCAAGAAGCAGCACAGAGGCATATAGGAGGGCATGCAGCAGAAAGCAGCAGCACTGGCAGAACGGGCTCCCTTGACCACCAGACTGGCATTGGACCCTTGTTGGAGTGGAGAGAGTGAGTGCGTGTATGTGTCACTTCCTTGTACATTGGTAAAACTAAGTAATAAAGTTCCACAATAACCTTGGTGATCAGAGATGTGGTTTGATTGTACTTCATGTCAACGAGGCTCCCCCAGTCCAGGAAGCTCCAGGTTGGCACATTTCCGTGGCTCGTGACAACTACTAGTATTATTCATTGTTGTTGAGTGATTACTGTGTGCAGAACATTGTACTAAGCACTTGGAAGAGTTCAGTAGAGTAGTCAGACACGATACCTGCCTTCAAGGAGCTTGCAGTCTAAGGAACCCAGTTTATTCTATGAAACTACTAAAGTATCAGCAATCACTTTTCCTTTTGTGAGACTTAAATCTGTGCTGATTAAGCATCTCCATTTCTACATGAAACCACCGATCAGGACATTGAGGTTTCCCATGCAGTTCACACTTGAGTGCATTTTGAGAGGGTTGAACTTGAACCAGTGAAACCGCTTGGAATATAGGACAGAGGACTTCCTTGGGGGCCACTTTAACTCTGAACTACTGAAACAGAGACAGGCCACTATCAGCAAGAAAATCAAGCACAGAGATAAAC
Organism: Tachyglossus aculeatus; assembly: GCF_015852505.1. Lineage (NCBI taxonomy): Eukaryota > Metazoa > Chordata > Mammalia > Monotremata > Tachyglossidae > Tachyglossus > Tachyglossus aculeatus. The sequence goes on along the minus strand of NC_052086.1, from coordinate 31,149,936 downwards.
AAAAGAAAAATTCCACAAAGTTCTGGCTTGTTTTAGGGGAAATGTCTACCAGTGGCTTGAATCTCTGTTTCAACAACCCAGTAGGGAACACAGGTGGCTTGGTTATTAGCTGCTGCAAGGATATTGCCCCCTAAGCAGGGCGATGATGGTGGTTTTCTTAATTGGAGTAATTTCAGGTTTTATTTCCCTTGTCTTTTTTAAAAAAATTCTCCTCTTTTATACCACAAATGAATGTTACAGCCTGCTCACCTCATATACTCAGTAGTGAATTTAAGGGGTGAGGAAGGAAGTGCAAGGAGGATTCAGAGCTTTCTGTGTTTTGGTTTTTTTTAAAAATTCCTAAATTTAAAGTATCATCTTGAAAATGTTCTTCACAGAAATGCTGACCCACAAGAACAAACCCCCAAAAGAAACCCTACATTTAGAGTCAAATTGGAAAGACCCTACCAATCCTCCCACTGAATGTGACATCTTTCTTGGAGCCTAAAGATTAGGTTCTGCTCCCAAGGTGGTGAGTTGTCAGGAATTTTTCATGATGATATCAAAGCCAACCTTTTACTTGGGGGAGTGGAGAAGGAGGCAACTCAGTCATTTGCTGAGCCCCTCGTCTGGGAGCTTTTATATATGAATGGATAAAGGAGGTAGAAAAAAATGTAAGGTTGGCTGTGAAGATATTTCTGGGAAGGAGGCTGAATGTATTGTTTCCCAATAACACTGTGATCCCATTGACCGGAATGCCCCTTCCCTAGCTTTAGGTGGAGACCAACGAGTGTCTTCCAAATGAAATGTATTTTAGTGGCCTTCACGCATTACTAATCTCAAAGTTCACATGAAAGTGCAATATAATTTAAAGACCTATTGTTAGTAGAACTGCCATCATGGTGGCCTAATCTTGTATCAGCGCAGAAAGGAGGAATATTGAAGTTAGGAAACAAAAAATGTAGTTTATAGATAGCATTCACAGCTTGATCCGACTCATTGAGCCTTGCTCTCATTTCTCTTGCTGTCGATCTCTAGCTCAGACCCTCCATCCTGCCTGGAATTCCCTCCTTTTTTCACATCCAGCAGACCTCCACTTCTCCCATCTTCAACGTCCTTCTAAAACTGTTTTATTATTACTGTTATTGTTATTATTGTCATATTTAAGTGCTTACTATGTTTCAGGTACTGTTCTAAGGGTTAGGGTAGATACAAGTTAAGCAGGAGGGACATGGCCTCTGTCCCAGTGAAGCTCACAGTCTAAGTAAGAGGGAGAACAGGTATTCTAACCCCATTTTACACTTGAGGAAACTGAGACACAGAGAAGTGAAGTGACTTGCCCAAGGTGATGTAGCAGACAAGTGACAGAGCCGGAATTAGAATACAGGTTTTCTGACTCCCAATCCTGTTGCTGCTTCTGCTATTTATTGAGCATTTACCCTGTGCAGCACTGTACTAAGCATTTGGGAGAGTACAATAATGTTAGTAGAAATTATTCCTGCCACAAAGGAGCTTATAATTGAGAGGAGGAGCCAGACACTAAAATAGAGTGGGGTTATAAGCAGCAGGCTTAGTGAAAGGAACATGTGCTTGGGAGTCAGGGGACCTGGGTTATATTCATGGATTCCCCACTTACCTTCTATGTGACCTTGGGCAAGTCACGTAACTGCTCTGTGCAGTTTCCTCATCTGTAAAGTGGAGACTCAAGAGCCACGCTCAGAAGCAGCGTGGCACAGTGGCAAGAGCCTGGGCTTGGGACTCAAAGGTCATGGGTTCTAATCCCAGCTCCGCCACTTCATCATCAATCGTATTTATTGAGCGCTTACTATGTGCAGAGCACAGTACTAAGCGCTTGGGAAGTACAAATTGGCAACATATAGAGACAGTCCCTACCCAACAGTGGGCTTACAGTCTAAAAGGGGGAGACAGAGAACAAAACCAAACATACTAACAAAATAAAATAAATAGAATAAATATGTGCAAGCAAAATAAATAAATAAATAGAGTAATAAATATGTACAAACATATATACATATATACAGGTGCTGTGGGGAAGGGAAGGAGGTAAGATGGGGGGGATGGAGAGGGGGACGAGGGGGAGAGGAAGGAAGGGGCTCAGTCTGGGAAGGCCTCCTGGAGGAGGTGAGCTCTCAGTATGGCGTTGAAGGGAGGAAGAGAGGTAGCTTGGCGGATGGGCACTTCACTTCTCTGTGCCTCAGTTACCTCATCTGGAAAATGGGGATGAAGACTGTTAGCCCCATATGGGGCAACATGGTTACCTTGTATCCCCCCAAGTGCTTAGAACAGTGCATGGCACATAGTAAGCGCTTAACAAATGCCATCATTATTATTATTATTGTTCAGTGCGTGTTCTTTCTCCTTCTCAGACTGGGGCCCATGTGGAACAGGGCGTGTGCCATCTTAACTATCTTGAATCCACCCCAGTGCTTACTACTTAACAGATACTATTTTTTTAATGCTCATCGTCATTATTATTGTTATTAAGTACTGAGGTGGCATTAAGAGGGGTAATCGGATGAATGTATGAGAGATCGTTAGGTTATCTGGGTCAGTGAGGAAGCATGCAAGAGAATGCATTGTCTCTGGTTTATTGTGCTGAATGGCTCAAAAAAGTTTAGGAGCAAATCCTCTTACTGTTTGTTGGCTTACTGTTTACATCAAATACTACTGAAACTATGAGGACACCTGAGGATTCTGTGGTACTGTGTACTAAGCGCTTAGTACAGTGCTCTGCACACAGTAAGCGCTCAATAAATATGATTGATTGATTGATTGGTACATTTCCTTACAGTCTACCCATTGGTTCTGCCACCTGCCATTGCAATCAAGGAGTGTGGAGACAATCTTCATTTAAACCTCTTGCAAGTTTTGAGCTCGCTGTGAGCAGGGAATGAGTCTGTTAACTCTGCTGTACTCTCCCAAGCATTTAGTACAGTGCTCTGCATATGGGAAGCACTCAATAAATACTATTGATTGATGTTTTCTCAAGTATGGCCACTTTTTCTGCCTCTGAAATACATTTGGGGATTATCTTGAAGTGGAAAATTTAGAGTAATTTTTCGAGAAATATTTTTATGAAAATTCCAAATGGCATTATAATATCAGTGCACTTTGTTATTATTGCCAAAAAAAAAGCGAAAGAATAGAATGGAAAATTAAAGCAATCTTGGATGAAGTTCATGGCTTTGGAGAAAAAAGTTTTCTCTAAGGAGCAAGAGGGATTTAGGCTTGATTAGATTGGGATTTCAGAAACTCTCAGTCCTGAATGAATGAAATAAAAAGGCGTTCAATCTAATTAGACACAATTGCAAGGGGCTTGAGGCCCCTTGGTGATTGAAACTGTATCTGCCAAAAGAATTCTAAAGCTTTTTAATATATTTGTGTCTATCATAAGGGAATGATCCTGAAAACTAAATATATTATTATTATTATTATTGCTGTTATTGAAGAGTGAATGGCTTGAGAACTAGTGATGACTGTTGGCTGGACTGTTTTGTGGTGGAATGCTACTGACAGACCTCAGAAATACTTTCCACTGCCTCTTCTTCCTTTGGGATGCTCTGCAGAGTAATGAAAATTGACAAATTAAATGAAATTTCCCTAAAGTTTTGGGCTCCCAAATCTAGAATCAATATGTGTTTGGCTATGTAGGTTGTATGCCTTACTAGACCCTAGATAATCTCCTGTCAAGGAGGTAATCTAGGTCATTTTATGGATTGGACCGAGATTTCCACCTTATGTACTTAGGTTTGTGGCCCTAATAAGTCCATATAAGATTTCTTTTGATTTTTTTCTCTTTGCCAGATCCAGGGAATTCATTCATTCGTTTATTTATTCAACACTTAATGTGTGCAAAGCACTGTACCAAGCACTTAGGAGAGTATAACATAATAATATATAATATAACAGTGGAGGTGCCTTGTGCAATGATTTGCTTTCATGTTTCCATTCCCTGCAGGATTTTGGGGGTCTGATATATCAAGAATGTCATGTTTAGATGTTTTTCCACATTCCTCTCCAGGAAAGGTTGTGGAGGAAACTTCCCGAACTCTGCAACTCGAGAATGGATTGATTTGCTTTCTGTCAGGGGTCCTGGCAAAAGTGAAGAGTTGTGCTGACTAGTGGAAAGGAGCATAGGAGCTGAAGTAGAATTTTGGAGAAGAGATATGGTTTCCCAGAAGCTCTTGAAGGAGTCCTCAGGGCAGAACAAAGAATTAAAAAAGGACTCCAGTTTAGTTCTTATTTACTTGTTTCTAACCTGACTGATGACTGTGATTTAGAGGAGAAGATATTGGCATTCCTGAGTTAATGGCAGCCCACTCATTGCTTTTAATGCTGATTTATGCTCGGGGTCTAAGCCCAGGAATCCACTGTAGCAATTTCTGTAATGGAGAAAGCAACTGTTCCTGAGAAGTGCATTGAATGATCAAATTTTATTGGTTCATAAAAACGTCAGAGGTTAATATCTTTGTTTTGTAGGACAGCTGTTTAATTCTAAGCCTGGTCAATTGCCTTATTTTTATCTAAAGAGAGAAAAAAATAGATGTTTTGGATTGCATTTTAGTGGGTAGTTGCAGATGACAGATGTATTAAATTAGCCTTCCCTGGGCTTTTGGAGCTCTGCCTCCAAACTGTAAATTTCAGTTGACTTTTTCATTTGGAGGTGGCATGAGACAATTTCATGTATATTTCATAGGCTTCAAAGAGGCAAAGCAGTCCAAGAACTAATATGGTGTTGCAACCCATTCATTAAAGACTGGATAGGAACACGTGGTTGAGGATAAATGGTCTGCAATTAAATTTTCAGTTAAATATATTAATGAAGGAACAAAATTCCTGCAAGGTTTTGATTAGTTTGAAAATCACCATCAATAGGGTGTAAATAGATTCTGCAAAAGATTTAATTGACCTTTTCTCAACTTTTAGTAGAACTGGATCTTAACTTACCCTTTTATCAACCTGCTCCCATGAATCAATAATTGTGGTAATACCCATTGTGGAGTCCAAGTAAATCCACCAGAGGCTCTTGGTTCAATTTTCTCTTCATTTACTGCATCTTCTGCTAAGCGGCCATCTTGTCTGTAGCGAAGATAACATGTTCTATTTAGCATTACCCCTGTGGAAATCATACCTTCCTCGCTCTGCTGCTGCTCTCTCCTTCTCATCCTCCTTGGCACCTTGTCCTCCCTTCGTCTCTTCTGCAGATGTTGACAGTTCTGTTCCCTTTCCTCCCGCTACCACTGAATCAGTTGCCGCCTCCTCATTCTGGTCTCAACACCCCAGTAGTGATGGGGGCAGGTGAAGGAATTAAATAGTGACAGGAGAGGCTGATCACCCAAAAGAAGTGCAGCCAGTGAAAGTCTAGAGCCACAGGATGTGTACTGCAGGATACCAAAACACAAACGCTTATGCTCGTCATCACCTCACCAGCAGTGGTGAACAGTGATCTAGGCCGAGCTGAGATCACAAAGTTTTCCAAGATTGCTGAAGGAAAACTTTTCAAGTAATTGTATTGTTTTTCTTTTGTTTCCTTCTGCCTACCTCCCATCCATCATCCATTCAGCCCCATGAAGCTACCTCCTCATCAGCTTGTGCTGTAGCTCCATCTCGGTATCGTCTTTCACCCTCCTGAACTCATGCATCATGTATAATCAGCTTATTAAAAGCGCATCTCCAAGGGGCTTTCCTCAAGTAAGCCCTCATTTCCTCTTCTCCACTCTCCCATCTACGTCACCCTTGCATTTGGATTGCACTTTATTCATCCCTCCCCCAGCTCCAAAGCATGTTTGTACATGTCTGTAATTTATTTTTATTAATGTCTGTCTTCCCCTCTAGATTGCAAGCTCATTGTGGGCCGGGAACATGTCTGCCAACTATACTCTCCCAAGCATTTACTTTATGAGAAGCAGTGTGGCTTAATGGAAAGATCATGGGCTTGGGACTCAGAGGATGTGGGTCCTAATCCTGGCTCTGCCACTTGTCTGCTGTGTGGCCTTGGGCAAGCCATTTAAGTTCCCTCAGTTACCTCAACCGTAAAATGTGGATTAAGACTGTGAGCCCCATGTGGGACAATCTGATTACCTTGTATCTACCTCAGTGCTTAGAATAGTCCTTGGCACATACTAGTAAGTGCTTAACAAATACCATAATTAATAATATTATTATTATAGTGCACTGCACAGAGTAAGCATTCAATAAAGATGAATGATTGATTGATTGCCTATAATTCATGACTTTCTTCTGACCTTTGAGCCCACTTCGTGCAAATTGTCCTGACTATTCTTTGGCCCCATTCTCCATTCACAGCCATTGAGATTTTTTTCATCCTCTGTTCTTCCTCAGTTCCTTGGCCTTATTGCCTCCCCACCTAGGTATCCACCCATATCCTTTATGGTTTAGTGAGAGGGCAGCAGGATCTCAGGGAAAGAACCTGGATTGAAACCGTGTGGGCATAGTGGAAAGAGAGTCAAGAATCCTGGGTTCTAAACCTGACTCTGCCACTTGCCTGCTGTGTGAATCATGAGCAAGTCACTTAACTTCTCTGTGCCTCAGTTTCCTCATATGTAAAAATGGGGAGTCAATTGTACTTGTTTTCTCTTTCCTCCTTAGACTCGGAGACCTGTGTGGAACAGAAAATGTGTCTGATCTGGCATATATTAAAGTCTTAAGAAATACCACTTTTATTCTTAATAAAATAGATGCACTCATAGGGTGAGGATAGCCCTGACAAAGAAGTGCCTCAATTTCTCTTCAGATTACTGTACTGTATCCAAACCATCGGTCACTGACCTTGTCCTCCCACATTTATTATCATGATTAATTTTATTCCCTACCAATGTATGTACAGGGAAATAGGAAAGACTTCAGGTGTAAGAAGGACACGATATGATTAGGGACTCACTGAATTTCTGGTTTACAGTCCTTTGAACACCATCACATTTGTTTTAAAATACACTGATTTCTTTGTCTTTTAAACAATGACTCTATTGGGATCCCCCCTATATTTTTGTCACTGAATTAAAACACAGACATTTCAATTTAGAGAGCATTTTTCTTGAAAGAGAATGGAGTAAGGCTGTTGCTTGTATGTACCTGAGATCATCTGTGAAGTCTCGCCTGAAAGTCTAGAGTAGTTTTGCCTCTGTGTGGGAATTTTGAGCTCAGTATCCTTCGGGTAGAAATCTCAAGCCTGTTGGTAACTCTTGGGAGCCTTAGTTTGCTTGTGTTTCTAACAATAGTAAATGTGGCAGTAAGTGCTTTTATGCTAAGCATTATAGTAAGTGATTCCACATGGGACTCATAGTCTAAGTTGGAGGGAGAACAGGTATTAAATCCCCATTTTACAGATGAGGTAGGACACTGAGGCCAAGAGAAGTGAAGTGACTTGCCCAAGATCACTCAGCAGGCAAGTGGCAGAGCAAGGAGTAGAACCCAAGTCCTCTGACCCCCAGGCTTGGGCTGTTTCCCTAGGCCGTGCTGCTTTTCTGAAGAAACTCTGAAGAAGAAACCTGGAGAGAGTGGCTCTTCCAAAATGCAAAATCCAATAAGCAATTCTTAAAATTTTATGGGACAGACAGGTCATTTCAAATTGTTGGGGAAAGATTAATTATTTTGTCAAGATGGCCCTTTGCTGTGTAAATTGTCTGTTTGCTCCTTGGAGACATTTCTTGAAGTTGAAGTCATTGAGCATTGTTGATTGCTGCCAATTAACAGTAGGTGAAGTCATACTTTCCTATTCCTCACTGAGGGACTTTCAACCCAATTCCACTCTTTTCTGAGGTGAGAACAGATTTTTCTTTCATCTGCTTTTGTTCCTTTTCTTGGCAAAAGTTGAATCAATCAGATGAATAGATTTATTAATGGTTGCCTTAATTACTCTGTTAATAGCTATAGCTACAAGGTAATTTTGAGAAGCAGCTCAAATCTTGAATTTTGTAGATTTAAGTGTAATAATGGTTGTCTTACGGTTCTGTGTGTTTGAAAAAACTGATAAAATCAATAATCAGCAAAAGGAAAACTTCACGACAGCAGCTCAGCTCTCAGGTCACTTTCACAGGGGATTTTTTGGGAACTGGAATTTTGGGGAGCTGTGTGGGTCATGCATAAAGGCTCTACAACAAAATCAGCTCAAAATCACTGCTCTCATTTAAACAGAAATTAGGATTTGGGTTTGTTTTTAATTTCAGATTTCCAAGACACACCAGCCAAGCTATTATGCCCACATCACCTCCACGAAAGAACCTCTCTCGCACCCTCTGTTTTGAAAATTGCTAACTGTGGAAGCTCCTCTCCAAAAGCCATTCAGTTAATTGGGTCTCTATTTACAGATGGTCATAAGTCCCAAAGAAATTCATTCATTCATTCAATCGTATTTATTGAGCGCTTACTGTGTGCAGAGCACTGTACTAAGCACTTGGGAAGAAATGTAATGATGACGACAATGGAGTGGGGAGGGAAAGACAGGTAGATGTCAGCCTTGAGAACTGGATAGAGCACGGGCCTGGGATTCAGAAGGTTCTGGGTTCTAATTCCATCTCCGCAACTTGTCTGCCATGTGATCACACTTCATTTCTCTGTGCCTCAGTTACCTCATCTATAGAATGGGATTAAGACCATGAGCACCATGTGGGACATGGACTGTGTCCAACCTGATTATCTTAGTACACTGCTTAATACAGTCCCTGACACATAGTAAGTGCTCAGCAAATATCATAAAAAGCCTCACTGGGCCCCCTGCCCCAACCTAAACCTGTCTTTCACCAAGGGATCTCAACTGTTTTTTCCCCTCACAGAAGGAAGTAGGTTTCCTCAATACACTACTTTTTCAGAGAGAGTGGTTGGGCAAAGTGAACTGAAGAGGACGCAGAACCTGGAAACCTTCTCCTTCATCAATCAGTGGCATTTATTGAGTGTCTGCTGTTGCAAAGCACTGTACTAAGTGCTTGGGAGAGTATACTACAATGGATAGGATGCCTGCCTTCCAGAGAATCTATAAACTAGTGAAGAGTTGACGGCACTACCATCCTTCCCGTCTCACAAACCCGCAACCTTGGTGTCATCCTCGACTCCGCTCTCTCATTCACCCCTCACATCCAAGCCGTCACCAAAACCTGCCAGTCTCAGCTCCGCAACATTGCCAAGATCCACCATTTCCTCTCCATCCCAACCGCTACCCTGCTCGTTCAAGCTCTCATCCTATCCCGTCTGGACTACTGCATCAGCCTTCTCTCTGATCTCCCATCCTCGTTTCTCTCCCCACTTCAATCCATACTTCATGCTGCTGCCCAGATTGTCTTTGTCCAGAAACACTCTGGGAATGTCACTCCCCTCCTCAAAAATCTCCAGTGGCTACCAATCAATCTGCACATCAAGCAGAAACTCCTCACCCTGGGCTTCAAGGCTGTCCATCACCTCGCCCCCTCCTACCTCACCTCCCTTCTCTCCTTCTACAGCCCACCCCACACCCTCTGCTCCTCTGCTGCTAATCTCCTCACCGTACCTCGTTCTCGCCTGTCCCGCCATCGACCCCCGGCCCATTTCATCCCCCAGGCCTGGAATGCCCTCCCTCTGCCCCTCCGCCAAGCTAGCTCTCTTCCTCCCTTCAAGGCCCTGCTGAGAGCTCACCTCCTCCAGGAGGCCTTCCCAGACTGAGCCCCTTCCTTCCTTTCCCCCTCGTCCCCCTCTCCATCCCCCCATCTTACCTCCTTCCCTTCCCTACAACACCTGCATATATGTATATATGTTTGTACTTATTTATTACTCTATTTATTTATTTTACCTGTACATATCTATTCTATTTTATTTTGTTAGTATGTTTGGTTTTGTTCCTTGTCTCCCCCTTTTAGACTGTGAGCCCACTGTTGGGTAGGGACTGTCTCTATATGTTGCCAACTTGTACTTCCCAAGCACTTAGTACAGTGCTCTGCACACAGTAAGCACTCAATAAATACGATTGATTGATTGATTGATAGAGTATGAAGGGAGAACAGTGCTTTGCGCATAGTAAGCGCTTAATAAATGCCATCAAAAAAAAAAGGGAAGGGATTAGGAAATGTCCTTTGGTGGCTAGGTAATGGGTGTGAAGATGAGGTATTTGGCACAGCTGTGGAACTAAGTCTGAGTTTAAAGAATGTGGGACCCACCCTATTCAGCAATCAATCAGTGATATTTCTTGAGTGCTTGCTGTGTGCAGAGCACTATACTAAGCACTTGGGAGAGTACAAAAGAATTAGTAGAAATGAGCCCTGCTCTCAGAGGCTTTACAGTCTAGTGCAAATCCTATCTTCAATTGCTACTGGTGTTGGCTCCTAGGTTCCTTCATATTCAACAATTACTCTCCCCACCATCAAAGCCTTATAAAAAGCATATCTTGTCCAAGAGGCTTTCCCTAAGTCCTTATTTCCTTTTCTCCTGCTCTCTTCTAAATAGACCTTTTTGGCTCCCATTATTCACCCTCATCCCCCAGCACTGAAGTGTATTTCTGTAATTCCAGCACTTGGAACCGTGCTTTGCACATAGTAAGCGCTTATTAAATGCCATCATTATTATCATTTATTTATATGCATTAATGCCCATCTCCCCATCTAGCTGGTAAGCTTGTTTTGGGCAGGGATTGTGTCTTCCAACTCTGTTGTATTCTCCCAAGTGCTTAGTATAGTCCTCTGTACATAGTAAGCACTGTATAAATAAGATTGATTCCTTCCATACTGCTCTGAATGGAGTCACTGAAGAGTCCTGAGACTGCTGCCAGTGAGGTTATTTACTCCCTCTTTGAGCCAGCTTAGCATCTAGAGCCAGTGGGCAGTTGCCAGCTCCCCTTCGAAGGTAGTTCTGCCTTGCTGGGAAGATGCATTTTTATGAAATGAAGGAAGCTTTAAAAAAATAGATGGAAAGACTTTAGGGCATTTTCAGTAAAGTTGGAGAGGATCCTGAAGGTGCTGAAGATAAATATAAAAATGATGGGAGCAAAGAGTCAAATCTAAGAGTTTTTAAGATTAAAGTTCTGAAAGCTGTATAAAAGAGAAGTCTTGCAGTTTGTAAGGGATATGTCACTGTGAAGGGCTAAACGTATCTAGGTGAATTATCGCCAATGTTCTGAAAGGGGAGAAAGTGGATCCAAAGCAGTACAAAGTGCTGAATGCTTTTCACTAGCTCTCTTTAGGAGATCAGAGAGAGGTACCGTTGCACACAAGTGGGAGTTGTATCACGGCTATTGCAATGCTTGCTAGACTGGCAGCGATGTGGCTACCCAACAAGGAATGATAAATAGAAGTTAAATGTAGGTAGTCTTGGAGAGAGATGGTTAAGATTAGAACAATCTCCAATAGAAGTGAAAGGTGGAAATCAAAGTTAACAGTCACTCACCTAATTATTAATGCATGGAAGATTCCATGGGGCTACTTAGGGAATACTTGGGAATCTTGAAAGACAAAATGCCCATATGAGGAGAGGAAGAAGAAATGAGCTATCAGCAAATGCTATGGATTCATTCATTCAATTGTATTTATTGAGCACTTACTGTGTGCAGAGCACTGTAATAATAATAATAATAATGGTATTTGTTAAGCGCTTACTATGTGCAAAGCACTGTTCTAAGCACTGGGGAGGTTACAAGGTGATCAGGTTGTCCCACCTGGGGCTCATAGTCTTAATCCCCATTTTACAGATGAGGTAACTAAGGCACAGAGAAGTTAAGTGACTTGCCCAAAGTCACACAGCTTTATTGACCACTTACTGTGTGCAGAGCACTGTACTAAGCGCTTAAATACTGGCCACCACAGCACTGCCGTTATGAACAAGAGGAAATTTCTGAGAACACCTGGTGGAAATCTGCATTTTCTTTAACTGCCTTGTTAACAGAAACCAACAGGATCATAACATGGCTGCTCCAGAGCTGGCTATTTTTACATCCCCTCCATACACAGACTTTACACATATGTGAACAGCATTCAGATATATGGGTGATATGCACTAAGCGCTTGGGAGAGTACAATATAACAATAAACAGACACATTCCCTGCCCACAATGATCTTACACTCTATAGGGGGAGACCGACATTAATATAAATAAATGAATTACAGATTTGTACATAAGTGCTGGGGCTGGGAGGGGGATTGAATGAGAGAAGTAAGTCAGGGTGACACAGAAGGGGGAGGGAGAAGAGGAGAGGAGGGGTTAATCAGAGAAGGCCTCTTTGAGGAGATGTAATTTCAGTGAGGCCCTGAAATGGAAGAGAGTAATGGTCTGATTTCAGGAGGGAGGATGTTCTAGACGATAGGTAGGAGGTGAGCAAGAGATAGGTGGTGAGAAAGATGAGATCAAGGTTCAATGAGAAGGCTGGATTAGAGGAGCAAAGTGCGCGGGCTGTGTTGTAGGATGGTAGCGAGGTGAGGTAAGACGGAGGAAGGTGATTGAGTGCTTTAAAGTCAATGGTGTTTAGTTTCTGTTTGATGTCAAGGTGGATGGGCAACAACTGGAGTTTTTTGAGGAGTGGGGAAACGTGACCTGAACGTTTTGGTAGAAAAATGATCTGGGCAGCAGAGTGAAGTAAAGACTGGAGTGGGGAGAGACAAGAGGCAGGAAGGTCAGCAAAGAGGTTGATGCAGTAATCAAGGTGGGGTAATAATAATTGTGGTATTTGAGAATTATTTACTATGTGCCTGGAACTCTACTAAGGCCTGGGGTGGATACAATCAAATCGGTTGGACACAGTCCCCATCTTCCAAATGAGGTAACTGAGGCACAGAGAATTGAAGTGACTTGCCCAGTGTCACACAACAGACAAGTGGTGGAGGTGGGATTAGAACCCATGACCTCCTGACTTCCATGTCTATGCTCTATCCTGGGTTCAAATCCTGGCTCCGCCACTTGTCAGCTGTGTGACTTTGGGCAAGTCACTTCACTTCTCTGTGCCTCCGTTACCGTGGGTCAGTGGAAAAGAGCATGGGCTTTGGAGTCAGAGGTCATGGGTTCAAATCCCGGTTCTGCCAATTATCAGCTGTATGGCTTTGGGCAAGTCACTTCACTTCTCTGTGCCTCAGTTACCTCATCTGTAAAATGGGGATTAAGACTGTGAGCCCCCCGTGGGACAATCTGATCACCTTGTAACCTCCCCAGCGCTTAGAACTGTGCTTTGCACATAGTAAGTGCTTAATAAATGCCATTATTATTATTATTAAGATTGTGATCCCCACATGGGACAACCTGATCACCTTGTATTCCTCCCCAGTGCTTAGAACAGTGCTTTGCACATAGTAACCGCTTAACTTACTATGTTGAGGAAGCCCCTCCTTCCTCTCCTCCTCCTCCCCCCTCCATCCTGCCCCACCTTACCTCCTTCCCTTCCCCACAGCACCTGTATATATGTTTGTACGTATTTATTACTCTATTTATTTATTTTATTTGTACATATCTATTCTATTTATTTTATTTTGTTAATATGTTTTGTTTTGTTCTCTGTCTCCCTCTTCTAGACTGTGAGCCCACTGTTGGGTAGGGACCGTCTCTATATGTTGCCAACTTTTACTTCCCAAGCACTTAGTACAGTGCTCTGCACACAGTAAGCACTCAGTAAATATGATTGATTGATTAACAAATGCCATTATTATTATTATGCCATGGGTGCGAACAAAAATAGGTGTGGACTGGATGTTTCAGGAACTCAACTGTTTGGAGTGGGCTAGATGCAGGTCTGTGGACTTGCTGCTGTTCTTTCAAGGATTCTGAGCCCTCTCACCACAAAATGTCACTTAAACCTGTGTTCATGGCGAGGCCAATTTTAACAGCAAGCAGGAAATCAATTGATCATCACCTCAACGTTGTTAACTCTTGCAGGCTGAGCAGAGCTCTGGTTAGTAAGTTACAGATGGGTACTTTATTGGTTGGAAATGTAGTTTGGCATTATCAATTATGACCCAAATATGGCTTTGCTAACCAAGTTTGGGCTTTAGCAGAAGTTGGGGCTCATGATTCTATGTGTAGGTGGAGACCTCAGGGGCAAAATATTCAGGTGGGGTCCCTTAGCACAGGCAGAACCTTCAGGGGAATTGGAATAATATGAAAGGAGCCACATTAAATCAGCACTAGGGCTTTTAAGGTGCTTGAAATGCAAAATATTCAGCCTTCCAGATCGGCTTCATCAGGTGTTTCTGCTTTGCTTGCCAGCTGAGCTTGGAGCTTCTCAGATTTGTTTTTAAAAAGAGCTGGTTTAGAGGATTCATTAGCAATCTGTATTAACATCTGAAGATCTGAATGGGCCCGAGGAGTGAGTCAGGGTTGTGAGAACGGTGTGGCGAGCTCATTTATTAATAATGATGGTATTTATTAAGTGGTTACTCTGTGCCAAGCACCAGGGCAGATGTAAAGTAATCAGACTGGACACAGTTTGATTTTTTTTGTTTGGTTTTAGTGGTTTTGTTTTTAATGGTATTTGTTAAGCACTTATTCTGTGCCAGGAACTGTTCCAAGCCCTGGGGTGGATACAAGCTAAATAGGTTGGACACAGTCCCTGTACCACATGGGACTCACAATCAATGCCCATTTTACAGATGAGGTCAACTGAGGAACAGAGAAGTGAAGTGACTTGTCCAAGGTCATGCAGCAGACAAGTGGCAGACCTGGGATTAGAACCCAGGTCCTTCTGAGAAGCAGCATGGCTCAGTGGAAAGAGCACAGGTTTGGGAATCAGAGGTCATGGGATCTAATCCTGACTTTGCCACTTGTCAGCTGTGTGACTTTGGGCAAGTCACTTCACTTCACTGTGCTTCAGTTACCTCATCTGTAAAATGGAGATTGATTGTGAGACCCACGTGGGACAACCTGATCACCTTTCATCCCCCCAGTGCTTAGAACAGTGCTTTGCACATAGTAAGCACTCAACAAATGGCATCATCATCATTATTATTATTATTCTGACTCCCAGGCCTGTGGTCTATCCACTAGACCCCACAGTCCCTGCCCTCCAAAGGATTCATAGTCTAAGGAGAAGGGAGAGGAAGTATCTTATTCCCATTTTACAGAGGAGGAAATAGGCACAGAGAGGTTAAGTGACTTGCCCAAGGTCACATAGCAGATAAAGGGCAGAATTGGGAGTAAAACCTTAGTCTCATTATTCCTAGTCCTGCTGTCCTATTCCCTTTCACCATAGAAATGGCAATACTTGTTGGGCCTATATGAGCTTGTTGGGTTATGGCAGGTGGGCTACTCACAATTTAACTGTGGTACTTGTGAAGTGCTTACTATGTACCATGAACTGTACTAAGCACTAGAGTACATGAGATAATCACGTTAGACGTAACCCCTGTCCCACTTGGGGCTCACAGTGTAAATGGGAGGGGCTAGGATTCAATCCCTGTTTTGCAGATGAGAAAGCAAGGTATAGAGAAGTTAAGTGACTTGGCCAAGGTCACATAATAGTTGAGTATGGAATCCTTGGTTAAACCCAGGTCCTCTGACTCTCAGGGCTGTGCTCTTTCCACTAGGCAACACTGCTTCTCTCTAACACACTCTAGTGTCCCAAACTTCTGACTTTCTCCGACTCTCCCTGTTGTTTTCTAGTTTTCATTCCTAGCGATGCTTGCAGGAAATGGAAGCAAGACATTTCCGCACTTTCTTTTGAGGTTCTATCCAACCGCTTCTTCAAATACCAAATGGGAGAAATGTCCACAGGTTTGGAAACAACCTGGATCTGGGCACAGATCATCTGGACCTGAGACAGAGCTCTAAATTTAAACACTACGTTGGTTTGTGGTTCTGGTATAGCCACCAAACGTGGTAGGGTCTCCGAAATCCTGCAACACAGCCATGAGGCGAACTTATTTGAAGACTCGCTGGTCATTTCAGCAACAGGCAGGGCAGGAAAATGACTTCAGAATTTTAAAGATCTCCAAGCACTTAAAGAATTGGCTGGTTTCTTTTGGTTTCAAGAGAAACAGCATGGCTTAGTGGTCTGGGAATCAGAGGGTCGTGAGTTCTCATTTGGGCTTCACCACTAGTCTGTTGTGTGACCTTGGGCGAGCCATTTCACTTCCCTGTGCCTCCGTTACCTCATCTGTAAAATGGGGATTGAGACTGTGAGCCCCACATGGGACAGAGACAGTGTCCAACCCAATTTGCTTGTATCCAATCCAGCGTTTAACAAATACAACAATTATCATTATTTAGGACCTGGAAAAAATGACTGAGACTTGCTCTGTGATATGACCTGGTGTTTGCTCTAGTTCTATCAAAGGTAGGCTTTTGCCTCGGTCACCTTGGTGGTCTTCTCCCTCCAGCCTCTCCTGTCTACACTCTGCTGACACATCACTTGGCTCACCTTTCTCCATTCCACAAAACCTCATTTGGCTCCTCATCCAGCAAAAGCTCCCAATTGCTCCCAAAGCTCAGCCTCTTCATTTGCTACAAGCAAAATTGAAACTGTACTTTACTCTTGACTCTCCTACCTCGCTGTCCAAATTCATGCTGTTCCCAAGCCTGGAAAGAATCTCCCCCACCCCTGGCCCTAGATCGGACCCCTCCTCATGTCTGAAGCCCTCCTTAAAGCTCATCTCCCTCTTTCCTGATTAATTTCCTTTTCCCCTACTCCAAGCTCATCAGCCTCCTCTAGCACTTTTATTCTTGTTTAGTCCCATCTTTAACACTTCTGGTATATATCTTTTATTTGTAGACTCAATTATTTGTTTCCATTACTTTAGTTGTAGATATTTTTATATCTTGATCTCCCATTAGAGTGTAAGATCCTTGGGGCAGCGGTTGAGTCTCCTTATTCCATTATACTTTCCCTAGCGCTCGGTAATAATTGTAATGATAATAATTATGGCACAGTGGGTGCTCAATAAATGCCACTACAATTGACTACTTAGTACAGTGTTTTGCACACAGTAAGCACTCAATAAATACAAGTGAGAGACCTGTTTCTCTAAGGCTGCAGAGCAAGTTCCCCTAACACAGCCTTGCCTTAGAGTTGTGAAATTGACAGAGGTTAAAAAAAAAGGCAGCATTCTTGCTAGAAGACACTGGTTAGTGGCACCCTTCTTTAACTTGTTAAAAAAAAAAGGCAGAATTCTTGCCAGAAGACACTGGTTAGTGGCACCCTTCTTTAACTTGATAAAAAAAAGGCAGAATTCTTGCTAGAAGACACTGGTTAGTGGCACCCTTCTTTAACTTGATAAAAAAAAGGCAGAATTCTTGCTAGAAGACACTGGTTAGTGGCACCCTTCTTTAACTTGATAAAAAAAGGCAGAATTCTTGCTAGAAGACACTGGTTAGTGGCACCCTTCTTTAACTTGATTTGCTTTCTGTGGGTACCTTGGCATATAATTTATATGCAATCATTTTATCTACAGTAAAGAAATACAGTTATTAATGTGCATACTCAAAACCTGCATGAGCATACGCTTTCATTTATATAGTCTGTCTTTAGGGCACACTTGGTTTCACTTAGAATAAATTATCATACATTTATCATTAGTTAGCAAGTTATTAACATTAATATAAACAAATATGTGGCACATTCCTTCAAGAAGATTACCTTTTTAATCACTTAGTGAATGTAGCAGGCAGTCTTTACATATTTTATATTTTAACGGATGTGCTTTCTCAGTTTCCACAGATATTAAAAAATTGCCAGGGACTTTGTATCACTTAGCTTGGATTCTAGTTTAATTGAGGTGAGAGGGGTTAAAAACAACTTTTCTCTTCCGCTGTCCAGCATGCAGTGTTTCAACTTGTTAAACTTTTCATGTGGAGTTGAGGCTTCTTGCCAATCAATCCCCTTGATATCTCAGGCAAAACTAAAAACCTCCTGGAGAACAGCTGCTGTTGCATTCGATGAAGTTTTAAAGGAATAAAACAAAAGACATGTAAAATCCATGATGCAGGTTTGGTATGGCAGACCTGAAAAGTTAATTCCCCAAATTGAACAACTAGCAGATCATAGGGACTCTTTAGATGTATGGTGTACAGTTCAGTCTCCATAATTGCGGTTTTAGTTTTAGGATTGGTTATGAGAAGAGAGATCAAAGGAGGGTCTAACTCTTCCCTATCTTAATGCTTTTCTATAACTCAGGTTAAAAAAAGTTAGTAATAGCAATATCAAGTGTGAAAAGAATCAACACATTCTTTCCTTGAGTTGTTGACACAGCCCTTGTGTGTTTATGTGTGCTTCCTTGCTTGAGTGTGAGTGCACATATCTATATATGTATTTTATTCTCTCTGTTCTTTAGTTGTTTGCCATCTCTGATAATTTGCCTTAGGTTTTCAGATAGTTTGGAGTGGTCAGAAAAAGAAATTCAGAGACTTAAATTTGGGCTCTCGGGAATGAGAGATGAACTCATGCAGTGTGAAGTTCAGGATCTTTTTTCCATTTTACAGTTTATCTTTTTGCCTATAAACGTTTTAAATGAAAGAATAGGTATGCAAATGCACTCTTGTTAAATCTTCCAGTTTGTTGCATCCTGCAGGTTGTTATATATAGGAGAACAGTGCTTTGCACATAGTAAGTGCTTAATAAATGCTATTATTATTATCGAGTTATCAATTTATAGCAATTATATCAATTTATATCGATTTATAATAAACTCATAAGCATGCTGGCTCTTCTTCTGTGCCTAAAGGACTGACATAGCCTCCTATGGTGGGAAAGAATAAAAATTCCAATCATGGACATAAAGTGTGAGTCAGTTTAAGGGACATGGGGCTGGACATAAGGGGTCCTGGGTTCTAGTCTCGCCTCTGTCTTGGCTCTCAATATGGTCTTGGGCAAGTTACTTAATCTTTCTGGACTTCTGGTGGCTCATCTGTAAAACAGGAATAAAAATATATGCCTTCTAGTTTACAGGGATGCTGTGAGGATCAAAGGAAATAAATGATGTGAAAGTGCTATGAAAAATACAAGAGTATACTAGAACAAAATCCTGATATTTGAAAACTCTAACTTTCGATTGCTGTACAAATGATTCTCCTAGCTCTTTTAAAAATTTTAATAGTAATAATTATCAAATGTGGATTTTAAGCCCTAACTATGTGCTAAGCACTGTTCTAAGTGCTGGGGTAGATACAATAATAATAATGATGATGGTATTTGTTAAGCACTTACTATGTGCCAAACACTGTTCTAAGTACTGGAGTAGATACAAGGTAATCAGTTTATCCCACATGGGGCTCACAGTCTTAATCCCCATTTTACAGATGTGCTAACCCATTGTTGGGTAGGGATTGTCTCTATCTGTTGCCAAATTGAACTTTACAAGCGCTTAGTGCAGCGCTTTGCTCACAGTAAATGCTGAAGAAATGCAATTGAATAAATGAACAGAGAAGTTAACTGACTTGCCCAAAGTCACACAGCTGTGACCCCCAAGCCCATGCTCTTTCCACTAACCCACACTAATACAAGGTAACCAAGTTGTCCCACGTGGGGCTCACTGTCTTAATTCCCATTTTACAGATGAGATAACTGAGGCATAGAGAAGTTAAGTGACTTGCCCAGGGTCACACAGCAGACAAGTGGCAGAGCTGGGATTAGAACCCATGACCTTCAGACTCCCAGCTCCTCACTCTATCCATTACGCCATTCTGCTCCATGGGAGCAGTTGTGAATTTAGATGTGAACCTGCATTTGTTTCAACTGAGTAACAAATGGTACCACTTAAAATTATTCTCCTGCAATAATAGAGTTTTTCAAATAATCTATTTCTATTTTCATTAAGGTGTGCTGGTTATTAAACTGACTCTCAACTAATTAAGCCAAGCGCTATTCTTAAATAAGATTTGAAAATTGTAGAATGATCTGACTCATTCAAAGAGGAGGAAAACATGATATCTATTTTGGTCATTTTTGTATCTATTCCAGATTTTTAGTCTTAGATAAATCATCCCTGAGGCTCAGAAAAAATCATTCATGGATGAGAACACAATATGCTTTAGTTGTAACAAATGTTATAATCAAAGACCTAATTACAGAGAGAGAAAATATGTTATGGAAAAGTCTCGATGCATAAACTTGAAATTCTGTCTGCCAAATGAACCTTTGGAACAAATTTGAAAAAAAAAAACCCCATAATATCAAGTGGTTTTCTTCTGTTTTCACTTTTAACGGTTGTTTCATGATCTCTAGTTTCCATAGAGTGAGGCTAGCAGTGTTTACTTTCCAATTTGGTTGTTTCTATTGAGTTACATCTTAATTTTACTCCAGTTTTCCTGTAATTAAAATGTTGTTCTTCAGTATCTTGCTTGTTTGTTTTCAAGCAGGAATGATAATGTTAGCACAGCAATGGGATTTTATTTGTTCATTACCAGGTACTGGAGATACTGTAGCTAGAGATCCCTCTCTTTCGCTCTCTCTTTTTCTCTCACTATCTCTTTCTCTCTTTAGATCTGTGACTATGAAAGGAATATAAGGTCTTTTTTGCTTTTGGAAAGAGCCCGGGCTTTGGAGTCAGAGGTCATGGATTCAAATCCCGGCTCCGCCAATTGCCAGCTGTGTGACTTTGGGCAAGTCACTTAACTTCTCTGTGCCTCAGTTACCTCATCTGTAAAATGGCGATTAAGAGTGTGAGCCCCCATGGGACAACCTGATCACCTTGTAACCTCCCCAGCGCTTAGAACAGTGCTCTGCACATAGTAAGCACTTAATAAATGCTATTATTATTATTGGCTTTCACTTTGTATGGTTTGGGAGAAAGATCTTAAATATTTTCACCACTGGTTTGCAAAAACTTTAATAGTGCTATTCATAGAATCCCAAATGCGGAATACTGCTAAATATTTTATTTTCTCAGCTTAAATTTGTATTTAGCCCCTTTATCGTATCAAAGTAGTCATTAGGGCCTTTACTAAGTGCTGGGGGAGATATTCATTCAATCGTATTTATTGAGCGCTTACTGTGTGCAGAGCACTGTACTAAGCGCTTGGGAAGTACAAGATATGACAGAGATATGAGGTTGGATTTAGTTCAGGTATCCCATGAGGCTCACAGTCTTAATCCCAATTATTTTTTTTTCTATAGATAAGGTAACAGATTCACAGAGAAGCAAAGTGACTTGCCCAAGTTCACACAGCATACAAGGAGAGGAACTGGGCTTAGAACCCAGGTCCTTTTGACTCCCAATCCCCACTCACATTAGCTCACATGTGTAGCTTCTTTGAGCTGAGACTACAGAAATCATTGTTTCCCAGAGACTTATGTTTTATAATGAAATCATATTGAGAAGCAATTTAGGATTCACCATTCAAAATATGTGCATTCTTTAGATTTTTCTCACATTAATTCTTCACACATTAATTCTCGGCCCCACAGCTTCTCTTGGTTAGTTCCTCTGAACTCACAAATTGCCTTTTTAAATATCTCCATAAATGTATGGTCCCTTTGAAGCGTCCAGAATCTGAGATCACCTTCCTTTCCCTTGAGAAAGCCGATTATATTAGGGAAAAACAATAGGTTAATGAGGTTTGGATGTGAAATTATGCTGCCCATAGGATTTATTTTAAAAAGTATTTCATCTTCTAGACTGTGAGCCCACTGTTGGGTAGGGACGGTCTCTATATGTTGCCAACTTGTACTTCCCAAGCGCTTAGTACAGTGCTCTGCACACAGTAAGCGCTCAATAAATACGAATGAATGAATGAATGAATCATTAACAACGGCAGCACATATACTAAAATTGGAATGATACAGAGAAGATTAGCATGGCCCCTGCGCAAAGATGAAACGCAAATTCATGAAGCACTCCATATTTTTGCACATCCACCAAGCTAGCTCTCTTTCTCCCTTCAAAACCCTACTGAGAGCTCACCTCCTCCAGGAGGCCTTCCCACACTGAGCCCCCTCCTTCCTCTCCCCCTCCTCCCTATCCCCCCGCCTTACCTCCTTCTCCTCTCCAAAGCACCTGTATATATGTATATATGTTTGTACCTATTTATTACTCTATTTATTTATTTTACTTGTACATATTTATTCTATTTATTTTATTTTGTTAATATGTTTTGTTTTGTTGCCTGTCTCCCCCTTCTATACTGTGAGCCCGCTGTTGGGTAGGGACCGTCTCTATATGTTGCCAACTTGTACTTCCCAAGTGCTTAGTACAGTGCTCTGCACACAGTAAGTGCTCAATAAATACGATTGAATGAATGAATGAATGAATGAATTAGCATGGCCCCTGTGCAAGGATGACACGCAAATTCGTGAAGCGTTCCATATTTTTGCACATCCACCACGCTAGCTCTCTTTCTCCCTTCAAAGCCCTACTGAGAGCTCACCTCCTCCAGGAGGCCTTCCCACACTGAGCCCCCTCCTTCCTTTCCCCCTCCTCCCCCTCCTCACCCCCCGCCTTACCTCCTTCCCCTCCCCACAGCACCTGTATATATGTATATATGTTTGTACGGATTTATTACTCTATTTATTTTATTTGTACATATTTATTCTATTTATTTTATTTTGTTGATATGTTTTGTTTTGTCGTCTGTCTACCCCTTCTAGACCATGAGCCTGCAGTTGGGTAGGGGCCGTCCCTATATGTTGCCAACTTGTACTTCCCAAGCGCTTACTACAGTGCTCTGCACACAGTAAGCGCTCAATAAATACGATTGAATGAATAATAATAATAATAATGATATTGGCATTTAAACACTTAGTGGGAAGCAGCATGGCATAGCATGGCTCAGTGGAAAGAGCCCGGGCTTTAGAGTCAGAGGTCACGGGTTCAAATCCCAGTTCCACCACTTGTCAGCTGTGTGACTTTGGGCAAGTCACTTCACTTCTCTGGGCCTCAGTTACCTCATCTGTAAAATGGGGATTAAGACTGTAAGCCCCACGTGGGACAACCTAATCACCTTGTATCCCTCCCAACGCTTAGAACAGTGCTTTGCACGTAGTAACCACTAAATAAATGCCATCATCATTATTATTATTATTATTAGTGGTTAGAGGCTGGACCTGGGACCTGGGACCTAGAAGGTCATGGGTTCTAATCCTGGCTCTGCCACTTGACTGCTATGTGGCCTTGGGCAAGTCACTTTACTTCTCTGGGCCTCAGTTACCTCATCTGTAAAATGGGGCTTAAGACTGTGAACCCTTTGCCGGACAGGGCCTGTGTCCACCCCGATTTGCTTGTATTCACCCCAGCACTTATTACAGTGCCTGGCACATAGTAAATGCTTAACAAATGCCACAATTATTAATATTATCATTGTCATTATTCTTATTATACATGGGTAGCTTCTTTGAGCTGAGAATACAAAAGTCATTGTTTCCCAGAGACTTATGTTTTATAATGAAATCATATTGAGAAGCAATTTAGGATTTGTCATTCCAAGTATGTGCATTCTTTAGATTTTTCTCACGTTAATTCTCCAGGCTTGCTGTTCTAGTGATCTTTGATGGTATTTAATATATAACCCTCAAGTAAGCCAGAGTACTACCTAAGAGATTATGGATTGCTTTTAAAAACCAATGAAAATGGTATAAATGTTAGTTAAATATAAGCAGACCAGCCTGCTATTCACCCACTTGTGCCGTATCTCAATCAGCTGCGACTGTTCCTTTCATTTGGAAAATCCTAATCAGAAAAGAAACAGTCCTGTCTTTCTAAGGGTGTAATTGCTTTTCAGTGAAAGGCAGAGTTAACAACGATGCCAGCCCGAGTTCCATTACAGAAGCCTTCTCACATCTAACTTCTTTTTAAATTGTTAGACTGCCTGAATGCCTACTGTTAGCCAATTATGTGAGTGATGGGTAATTGAGAGGAACTGCATGATACTGCAAGAGAGAGAGAGATGGAGAGAGAGAGAGAAAATGTGGTTCAAATATTAAGTTGAGAATTAAGAAAAAGTCTAAGAGTGTCAGCACTGAGAGGCGTATTCAGTGGGAAAAGATTGCCGTGTTTAGTTGTAAAGTGTTTGGACTTGGGACATTAGTGTTTATTTTGTTAGACTGTATGGTCAATGGCACTGTACTCTGCCAAACGCTTAGTACAGTGGTCTGTGCAAAGTAAGCACTCGGTTAAAACTACGGATTGATTGGTTGACCTTAAACCAAGCACTGATCTAATCACTGGGGTACATATGAGGTAATCAGATCATACACAGTCCTTGTCCCATGTGGGGCCCACAGTCTAAGGTGGAGAGAACAGATAAGAAAACTGAGGCACAGAGAAGACAAGTGACTTTTCTAAGGTCCCCAAGTGCTTAGTGCAGTGCTTTGCACACAGTAAATGCTCAATAAATATGATTGAATGAATGAATATTTGTTAAGCACTTACTATGTGCCAGGCACTTTACTAAGCGCTGGGGTGGAGACAAGCATATCGGGGTGGACACAGTCCCTTTCAGGTGGGCTGACAGTCTCAATCCCCATTTTACAGATGAGGTAACTGAGGCCCAGAGAAGTGAAGTAACTAGCCCAAGGTTTCACAGCAGACAAGTGGCAGAGCAGGGATTAGAACCCATGACCTTCTGATTCCTAGTTCTGTGCTCTAACCACTATAGTGCTTGGCACGTAATGCTTAACAAATATTATTATGATCATTTTTTTTCGAGGGCACAAAAGGGCCAAGGCCTGATGTCTGATGGACTTCAATTAGTGCCTTGGATGTGATGAAATTTCAAGGAATTATGAAGCCCAGCTGCCACCTCAAGGTAGTATTATGCTGATGGTATCCAAGGTAGATGAGAATCTGTCCTCTTTTAAAAGATTTCCACAAGAGATTCCGCAACTTACCTCTGTAGAGAGTCCCTTTTGACATTTAATAATGACATTTAATGTGCCTTTACAAGATGATTCTCCAATTTCCCACCATGTCTGATGGTTACATAAGAAGGTTTGTTTCTTAAAATTGATTTTTTCATCGTATCACATGCAGAATCCTTGACGCTTCTGTTGGAACTCGGAGATATGATTGCTTATTTTGTTTTGAAAAATCAGGACTGTTGGTCTTGCTGAATTCAAGACAAAATGTATATTGGATTGTTTAATTTGGTAGTTAATTCAGGCCATTGATTTCTATGGAGGCTGTTAGGGGAGGATACTAAAAAAAACCAAACATAAATATCTTGGCGTAGTGGAAAAAGCAAGGTACTGGGGATAATTTAGGATATTGTACCCCGCCCCCAAGCATTTAATACAGTGCTCTACGCACAGTCAGTGCTCAGTAAATACCCCCTATTGATTAAATCAGGAGACCTGGGTTATAATCCTGGCTATGCTACTGAACTGTTCTGTAACCTTGGACAAATGACTTCACTCCTCTGTGCCTTTTTTCCTCATCTATAAAATGAGGATATAATACAAACCCCTTCCTCCTTTTTAGATGGCACACACCATGTGGGAAAAGCACTGTGCATGATCAATAAATCACTTAATTAATGGTATTTATTGAGGGTTTACTGTGTGCAAAACACTACTCAGTTCTTGTGAAAGTACAGTATGATAGAGTTGGTCGATGTGATCCCTGTCCACAAGGATTTAAATCTACAGGGGGAGATCTTGTATCTGCTATGCTAAGGCACGGTGCTTGGTACCTAGTAAGTGCCAAAGAAGTACCATTATTCTTATTATTTTTATTTAGCTGTTCTTGTTGTTTGTTGCTAATCCTCTGGGAGACAGCATGTCCTAGATGAAAGAGTCTAGAAGTAGAGACACCACATCCTAGTCCCACCTCTACACTTAGCCCACTAATTGACACTGGGAAAATCACTTTATCTAGACCTCCATTTCCTCATCTGAATAATGGGGTTAAATCTCCTTTTCTCCCTGATTCTTAGATTGAGAACTCCATGTGGGAAAGGGTATGACTGTGAGCCCACTGTTGGGTAGGGACTGTCTCTATATGTTGCCAACTTGTACTTCCCAAGCGCATAGTACAGTGCTCTGCACACAGTAAGCGCTCAATAAATACGATTGATTGATTGATTGATAGTAAGTGCTTAATAAATGCCATTATTATTATTATTATTACTGGAAACTCTCCAGGTGTGACCCTTCAGGGTAACTTCCCACTTACAGTTCCTCAGTCTTTTCATCTCAGCCTATTGATGTCTTGGTCTTCCTGAAATCTCTGCTCAAGGAAAGCAAACCTTCTCTTGATTACTGCCCATTAGGCTGGTCCGTCTCTTGCTCTTGTCTTCCCAACAGTAGGGCGTTATGTCCAGCTCATTCTTTGAGAGATTGGCCTGCTCATTTCTAATGGTGCACAACTATCACCATGCCTACTACTGGAAAGCTACCTCATCTGTTAAAAATGGGGATTGGGATTGTGAGCCCCACGTGAGACAACCTGATCACCTTGTATCCCCCCAGCACTTAGAACAGTGCTTCGAACTTAGTAAGCGCTTCATAAATGAGCCCACTGTTGGGTAGGGACCATCTCTATATGTTGCCAACTTGTACTTCCCAAGCGCTTAGTACAGTGCTCTGCACACAGTAAGTGCTCAATCAATCAATCAATCAATCGTATTTATTGAGCACTTACTATGTGCAGAGCACTGTACTAAGTGCTTGGGAAGTACAAGTTGGCAACATATAGAGACAGTCCCTACCCAACAATGGGCTCACACTCTAGAAGTATATACGATTGAATGAATGACTAGCTGTATTTATTTCCCCACTTTTTTTTTAATCTTGCCTTCTCTGTCTTGCTTTGGAACCAGATTTTATGATATATAGAAATAACAACAAAATTTAATCAACTACGTTCGGCAGTCAAGGTATTTAAATGCTTCAAATAATTGTTAGATGCCAATATCAGAGTTGTCTTCAGCTTATAAGGGTTATGCCAAGAGGTTGATTTTTGATCAGTATATTTTCAGACCTTAGTTCCTGAAGCAGAGTATACTGAAATTTTTGCTTCTATGATTCTAACGTGATTGAACCTGCTGATTTTGCCACGTGGTTTGTGACATCTCCTGCTAATAGACCCAGCTAATTTGATTGCATCTTGTTGGGCCAAATTAAGTAGTGTATTGAAATTAAGGAAATGTATAAGATATACATTAAAGGTACAACACCTCCAGTGGAGAGTGAAATAGGAATATGTTACTGGAATATGAATATTGGGAATTTAATGGCAGAACAGGAAGTGTAAAAGTTGTTTGAAAGAGAACACTTTTGGGAGTTCCTTACTTTTAAAAATGGGCACCATGGCAAGTTGTAGCGACTAACCTTATCCTTCAGATTTGAAAAGACTGGTCACTCCTTGGCTCCATGAAAGACAGAGAGGTGGACGTCAGGGAGGGGGTAAGAGGGCATTTAAGTGAATTTATGCTCATCTTCCTGGACAGACCTAATGATCCAGGCGAAAGCAAATGAATTTTGGCTTTGGGCACTTTCTCAGTCTTTGGGTAATTATGAGCCTTTGGCTCTCAGTGTGGAGGCCCATCCAGGGCCATCTTAAAACATCTCAGTGCCTTTCACAAAGGAGGGACACGGGAGGCAGTTCGTTCATTCAGTCATATTTATTGAGTGCTTACTGTGTGCAGAGCACTGCTCTAAGTGCGTGGGAGAGTTCAATACAGTCACATTCCCTGCCCTCAGTGAGCGACAAGTGGAAGTTGGACTGAGAAAGGAGGCACTCCTAGCCTAACAGCATTCCAGGCCACTGAATGAATTGTCTCTTCAGCAGAATCTTGATTTTCCTTCAGCGGGCTAAAAGGGTTTTTACTTTCTTTAGCTGTTTTTGTTGGCCTAAACAATCTAAGCGCTTACAGTGGACATATCGACTTCCTTTATATTCAAACTAGTGATCTGTCTCTTGCTGAAGGATATCGACTATTGAGCATTTTGGCACCTTCCCTGGGTGATGGAGTGTTCAACATCATTGATTCCTTTTGGTGTGCATATAATAGGATTAATTAGATGTATATAATCCAGATTGACGGTGTGTCCAAAGGGAATTTTTGAATGACTATCCATCATGGACAAGGATGTGCATGATGGATAAAAAGGGAAGATCGCATAGCCTTAGTGCTAATCAATTGTGATCATGCATTCCTGGCAGATTCTTTAATTTTAATAACTATTTCTTATTTATCTGGGAAGTATTCCAGTTCCCAGTCCAGTATTTTAAAGCAGAGGCAGAACATCCCAGTTTTGTGCCAGGAGGGGCTTGTTTTGTTCTCCGTTCTGCTTTCTACACCAATCCCGGCATGATTTTTTGGGATGAAAGAGGGTGTGGGGAGGCCAGGGTTCTGACTCAGTTCCCTTCTGTGGCAGCACCAGGTTAAAGGAGAGGAGGAAGAAAGGAGAGAGTGGCTTCCACTCCCTTTTCCCCATTATCTCTAGGCTTGGAAAAGTGTCCCACAGAAGGGTTCTCGGGATTCGAAAGTCAAGAGGCCTGAATGTTCCCAGCCCCGTCGCTCAGCCTTCTGGACACTCTCCTAGGCTGTGGGACATTGATGAGATGGGGATGAGCCACACTGTATTGGCTAAATTGGCTAGGTTCAGGAATTTGATGTTTTGTAGGGGATAGGGAATGTTTCATTTTATCACCGACAGAGCTCATAGGTTAGGTAAGAAAATCAAATGAAACACAACCACTGAACGTTTTTGTGATACTTCCTAACAGTTGTGAGGAAAGAAACTTTATGGTTTCTGCTCAGCTGGGCCTCTCCCTCTCTCTCCCTTTCCATACATATATGTACATTCATTCATTCATTCAGTCGTATTTACTGAGCGCTTACTGTGTGCAGAGCAATGTACTAACCTTGGGAAGTACAAGTTGGCAACATATAGAGACGGTCCCTACCCAACAGCAGGCTCACAGTCTAGAAGGGGGAGACAGACAACAAAACAAAACATATTAACAAAATAAAATAAATAGAATAAATTTGTACAAATAAAATAAATAAATAGAGTAATAAATATGTACAAACATATGTACATATTTACATGTACACACACATGTGTGAGTGTGTGCATGCAGACACACACACGTATAATAGGTAGTCCTCGCTGATCTCTGATTTTTGAGGAATCTGGCTGAAAAAGAGACCAACATTCGTATTTGTGAGGCTTGAAGTTAGAGAAGCAGCATGGCTCAGTGGAAAGAGCCCGGGCTTTGGAGTCAGAGGTCATGGGTTCAAATCCAGGCTCCACCAATTGTCAGCTGTGTGACTTTGGGCAAGTCACTTAACTTCTCTGTGCCTGAGTTACCTCATCTGTAAAATGGAGATTAAGACTGTGAGCCCCCTGTGGGACAACCTGATCACCTTGTAACTTTCCCAGCACTTAGAACAGTGCTTTGCACATAGTAAGCACTTAATAAATGTCATCATTATTATTATTATTATGAAAGAAGATGGATCCATTCTAAAGGGACTCTGACCTCTGTCAATCAATCGAACACTTTTATTGAGCACTTACTGTGTGCATAGCACTATACTAAGCACTTGGGAGAGTAAATATAACAGAGTTGGTAGCTCTGTTCCCTGCCCACAATGATCTTACAGTCTTGAGCGGGAGACAGGCATTAATATAAATAAATGAATTACCGATAGGTAGATAAGTGCTGTGGAGCTGAGGGAGAGGTGAATAAAGGGTGAAAATCCAACTTCAAGGATGAAGGAGAAGGGAGGGGGAGAAGACGTTAGTATTAATAATAATACTAATGATAATAATGGCATTAAGCACTTACTATGTGCAAAGCACTGTTCTAAGTGCTGGGGAAGTTACAAAGTGATCCAGTTGTCCCATGGGGAGCTCACAGTGTTAATCCCCATTTTACAGATGAGGGAACTGAGGCCCAGAGAAGTTAAGTGACTTGCCCAAAGTCACACAGCTGACAGTTGGCGGAGCCAGGATTTGAGCCCATGACCTCTGACTCCAAAGCCTGCGCTCTTTCCATTGAGCCAAGCTGCTTCAATCAATCAATCAATCACTCAATCAATCAATCAATCGTATTTATTGAGCGCTTACTGTGTGCAGAGCACTGTACTAAGCGCTTGGTAAATACAAGTTGGCAACATATAGAGACAGTCCCTACCCAACAGTGGGCTCATATACTCTGGAGGAGATGTATCTTTAATAAGGCTTTGAAAGTGGAAAGAGTGATAGTCTTTCAAATATGAAGAGGGAGGGTGTTCCAGGCCAAAGCCAGGATGTAGAAAAGAGGTCAGTGGTGAGACGGAAGACTTTGGTTCTTGGGCGAACCAAAATTCTAAAGGTCACAGAGATTTCAATACTTTGACACCCCTTTTGTAATGTTGTTCCACCTGCTTTTCCATCATTCTGTCACCTGAAGCTGAAGGCTGCTTTGTCTTATTGTACCATAATTCATCTGTCTGACACAAGCGGAGCTTGACACTCATCCCTGATTTTCATTTTTCTCTTCTGGATACTTTTTTTTTTGTGACGAGGCAAACAAGTTTACACCAAAGTAAACTTGTTGTATGATCTGAATAATAATAATAACAATAATAATAATAATAATAATTATGGCATTTATTAAGCACTTACTATGTGAAAAGCACTGTTCTAAGCTCTGGGGGGGATACAATGTGATCAAGTTGTCCCACGTGGGGCTCACAGTCTTAATCCCAATTTTTACAGATGAGGTACCTGAGGCTCAGAGAAGTCAAGTGACTTGCCCAAGGTCACACAGCAGACTTGTGGTGGAGCCGGGATTCGAACCCATGACCTCTGATTCCAAAGCCTGGGCTCTTTCCACTGAGCCACACTGCTTCTCTAATGAAACTCATCTTGTGCTTCTTCATTATAAGGTGTTACTAAGTGCCCACTGAGGTTCACAAGGTTTCCCTCTGTTTGAAAGAAAATATGCAGATTTCTTAAAACCAGGAGTTTCCATGCCTCAAGTTGCCAGAGATGGTTTACGGACTGCAGCTCTCTGACTTGAACTGTGTATGGTAGAATGGGGTACACTGGCTTCTGATGTGAAGTTATTTGTGTGCTGAGAATCGGTTTACCAACTCTATTATGTTATACTGTCCCAAGCACTTAGTATAGTGCTCTGCACACAGTAAGTGCTCAATAAATATCATTGATGGATTGATTATCAAGACCTCATGAGAAACTTGATCTGTATAAAAGTAGGTGAGCTGTCATTGGGCATAGTGGAAATGAGTTTCATTTCTGATGCCAGAAGAGTCAGAGACAATGCAAAAATGGGTGGATTGGAATTAGTCGAGGAATGAGTTGGGTTTTTTCCAACTTTGAAAAGGCCCTGCACTGTTGATGTAAGGATTAATCCTAATTCCTTTGATTGCAGTCAATCAATCAATGGCATTTATTGAGTGCTTACTGTGAACACTGTACTAAGCACTTTGGAAAGTACAGTACAGAGAGAAGCAGCGTGGCTCAGTGGAAAGAGCCCGGGCTTGGGAGTCAGAGGTCATGGGTTCAAATCCCAGCTCCGCCGCTTGTCAGCTGTGTGACTTTGGGCAAGTCACTTAACTTCTCTGTGCCTGTTACCTCATCTGTAAAATGGGGATTAAGATTGTGAGCCCCGCATGGGACAGCCTGATCACTTTGTATCTTCCCCAGTGCTTAGAACAGTGCTTTGTACATTGTAAGCGCTTAACAAATACCAAAATTATTAAATTGTTATTATTATTATTAGTACAACAGAATTAGCAGACATGTTTCCTGCTCATAATGAGCATAAAGTCTAGAGGGGGAGACAGACATTAATATAAGTAAATAAATAACATGTAATTTAAAGATATGTTGTGGGGTTGATGATGGGGCAAATATTAAATGCCCTAAGGTCACAGAACCAAGTGCATAGATGGGACAGCAAGCTGGGGGAAAAAAAAAGCTTAATTGGGGAAGGCCTCTTAAAGGAGATGTCATCTTAATAATGCTTTGAAGGAGGGGAGAGTGGTGTTTCTTAAGGAGTGGAGAGCGTTGGGCTATTTTTTTTTTTTTGAAAAATGATCCATGCAGCTGAGTGAAGTATGGACTGGAGGCGGAAGGGACAGGAGGCTTGGAGGCCAGCGAGGAGACTGATACAATAGTCAAAGCAGGATAGGAAAAGAGCTTGGGTCAGCGTGGTAGCAGTTTGAATGGAGAGGAAAGGGAAGATTTTAGTAATGTTGAGAGGGTGGAACCATTAGAATTTGGTGACAGATCAAATGTGTGGGTGAAATTAGAGATGTCGAGGATGCCAAGGTTATGGGTTCATTCATTCATTCAGTCGTATTTATTGAACACTTACTGTGTGCAGAGCACTGTGCTAAGCGCTTGGAAAGTACAATACAGCAATAAAGAGAGACGATCTCTGTCCAGAACGGGCTCAAAGTCTGGGAGTTGGGGGAGACAGACATCAATACAAGTAAACAGGCATCAATATAAATAAATGTGTATATGTATATATGTATGTATATATATATATATATATGTATGTGTGTATACATATATATGTATGTCTATGTATGCATATATGTATGTGCGTATATATGTATGTATATATGTATATATATGTGTATATAAATATCTATTTATTTGTATTGTTATTGGGTATATATATACATATATACACATATACATAAGTGCTTTGGAGCGGGGAGAGGGGGGAAGAGGAAAGGGAGCAAGCCAGGGTGATGTGGAAGGGAGTGGGAGATGAGGAAAAATGGGGCTTAGGAGGTGTGCCTTCCATAGGGCTTTGAAGGGGGAAGGTTGAGTGGTGGATTTGAGGAGGGAGGGTGTTCCAGGCCAGAGGTAGGATGTGGGCCAGGGTTCGGTGGTGAGAGGTGAGATCGAGGCTCAGTGAGAAGGTTAGCACCAGAGGAGCAGAGTTTGTTGGCTGGGATGTAGAAAGAATGAAGGGAGGTGAGGTAATTGGGGGTGAGGTGATGGAGAGCTCTAAAGCCAATACAAGTTTTTGCTTGATTTGTATAGGCAGCCACTGGAGATTTGTGAGGAGGGGGGTGACATAATAATAATGGCATTTATTAAGAGCTTACTATATGCAAATCACTGTTCTAAGCGCTGGGGAGGTTGCAAGGTGGTCAGGTTGTCCCCCGGGGGTTCACAGTTTTAATCCCCATTTTCCAGATGAGGTAACTGAGGCACAGAGAAGTGAAGTGACTTGCCCAAAGTCACACAGCTGACAATTGGCAGAGCCGGGATTTGAATCCATGACCTCTGACTCCAAAACCCGGGCTCTTTCCACTGAGCCACGCTGCTTCTCTACATGCCCTGAATGTTTCTGTAGAAAGATAATCTGGGCAGCGGAGTGAAGTATGGACTGGAGTGGGGAGAGGCAGGCGGTTGGGAGGTCAGAAAGGAGGCTGATGCAGTAATCTAGGTGGGATAGCATGAGTGATTGTACTAACATAGCCGTTTGGATGGAGAGGAAAGGGTGGACTTTAGTGATGTTGTGAAGATGAGACTGCCAGGATTTGGATATGTGGGTTGAATTCATTCATTCATTCATTCATTCAATTGTATTTATTGAGCACTTACTGTGTGTAGAGCACTGTACTAAGTTTTGGAAAGTACAAGTCGGCAACATATAGAGATGATCCCTACCCAGCAACAGGCTCACAGTCTAGAAGGGGGAGACAGACAACAAAAGAAAACATGTTGAATGAGAGAGCAGAGTCAAGGATGACACCAAGGTTACAGGCTTGTGAGAAGGGAAGAATGGTAGTGCCTTCTTCAGTGATGACAAAGTTAGGGAGATGACTGGGTTTGGGAGGGAAGATAAGGAGCTCTGTTTTGGAGATGTTGTGTTTGAGGTGGTGGGAGGACATCCAAGTAGAGATGTCCTGGAGGCAGGACAAGATGCGAGCCTGGAGAGGGAGAGAGAACAGGGGAGGAGATGTAGATTTGGGTATCATCCACATTGAGATGGCAGTTGAAGCCCCGGGAGCAAATTAGTTTTGCAAGGGAGTGAGTGTAGATGGAGAATAGAAAGAGATCAAGAACTGAATCATGAGGGTGTTTGTAAGATAGGGAGGATAGAGGTGTTGTATACAGTTATGTGAAGAACAGGGGATGGCAGGATATGTGCGGGTAGATAAAGAGTTCAGTTTGGGCATGTTTAGTTTGAGGTGTTGGTGGGATATCCAGGTAGAGATGTTCTGAAGGCAGGAGGAAATGAGAGATTGCAGGGAAGGAGAGAGATTGGGGTTTGGAGATGAAGATTTGGGAATCTCATTCATAGAGATGGTAGTTCATTCATTCAGTCGTATTTATTGAGCGTTTACTGTGTGCAGAGCACTGGACTAAGCACTTAGAAAGTGCAGTTCAGCAACAGAGCCAATCCCTACCCAATAATGGGTTCACAGTCTAGAAGGGAGAGACAGACAACAAAACAGAACAAGCGGACAGGTATAGTTGAAGCCACGGGAGTGACTGAGTTCTCCAAGGGAATTATTGTAGATTGAGAATAGAACGGGACCTAGAACTGAGCCTTGAGGAACCCCCACTGTCAATCAATCAGTGGTATTTATTGAGCAGTTACTATGTGCAGAGCACTGTACTAAGCACCTGGGGGTATGTTTCTTATTCTTGTTAGAGGCTGATCTAAGGGGAAGGAAGACTAAGTATCTTATAATAATAATAATAATTATGGTATTTGTCAAGCGCTTACTATGTGCAAAGCACTGTTCTGATCACCGGGGAGGATACAAGGTGATCAGGTTGTCCCATGTGGGGCTCACAATCTTAATCCCCATTTTACAGATGAGGTAACTGAGGCCCAGAGAAGTGAAGTGACTTGCCCAAAGTCACACAGCCAACAAGTGGCGGAGCCAGGATTTGAACCCATGACCTCTGAATCCAAAGCCCAGGCTCCTTCCACTGAGCCACGCTCTTATCCCCACTTTATGATGAGGAAACTGAGGCACAGAGCAGTAAATGACTAGCCTTAGGTCACATAACAGGCAGAACTACATCATTTATAGTATTTAAGTGCTTACTATGTGTCAAGCATTGTTCTAAGCACTGGGGTAGGTAGAAGGTAATCAGGTCAGACACAGTCCCTGTCCCACGTAGGACTCATAGTCTGTCAGAGAGAGGATGATTTAACCCCCATTTTAGAGATGAGGTAACTGAGACACAGATAAGTTAAGCGACTTGGTCAAGATCCTACAGCAGACAGCTGGGAGAGCTGTGAGCCCACTATTAGGTAGGGACTGTCTCTATATGTTGCCAACTGCACTTCCCAAGCGCTTAGTACAGTGCTCTGCACACAGTAAGCGCTCAATAAATACGATTGATGATGATGATTAGAGCCCAGGTCCCCTGACTCCCAAGTGTGCTCTCTTTCCATTAGTCCACACTGCTTCCCCAAAGCGTCCCCTCGAAGTGTTCCTTTTCAGGGATGGAAAGTTACAGAGTCGAAAAAATGCTGAACTAAAGTGAGAGATACCTTACCTTGCTGCATTTCTGTCATCTTGATCTGTGCCTAGCTAAGGAAAACTTAATCAAGTTGTAGAGCTTTGGCAGGATGTGGGTGGAGAGAAAAAGGCAACCGAGGAAGCAAGCGTCAGTTCTGCGAGATAGGTGATTTGGTGCCGATCGTCGCAATTAATCCACAGAATTTTTGTCTCTGACGTTCACAGTGGTGTCCAGGAAAAGGATGTAAGAGAAGGAGCTTGGAAATTAGAAATGGAAACATTCTGACAGGTTACTCCGATGATCCATTTGCAAGTGCCAGCATTCCTTAGAATGCACCAGAAGTAAACTGAGTGTTTTTTTGAAAAGAAATACATGTGTATGAAATGAAATAAAGCCATAATGAATGGCACAGATTTTCTGCTGTCCCTAATGGCTCACTTGTTAGAGAGAGAGAGAGAGAGAGAGAGAGAAAGAGAGAGATGGGGTTGGGATTAAGTGCTAGCTGAGGTCAGGAAGAAGACTGAACCAAGATTTTTGCTTTGAAATTGAGTATATGTTTCATGAATAAATTGTTTATTAAACCCAACTTTCACAAGGCTAAGATGCATGGAAAGAAACTCACTTGAAATTAAAAAAGAACTGCTGAGCAGTGTAGTATTTGAATGCAATAAACTTTAAGAATTGGAGACATTTGCCAACTAGAGTGCCTTTGTTTCCCAGGCTAAATAACCAATATGTGGAGTTAAGAGTATCTGAACATTCCGACCACGAAGAACTTGAGTAGATTTGGGTACATTTGGTGTACTCACCATCCATCTGTGTCCATAAATGGCTCCTCCCAGACAGGGAATACATCTTCTTCTTATATTATGCTCTCCCAAGTGTCTAGTATAGACACTGCACACAGTTGGTGTTCAATAAATCCTAAAGAATGAATAAATGCAGAGTCTAGAAAGTGTCCCCTAAAACTCTCCTATTATTAGCACCATCAGAGAAGCAGCGTGGCCTGGGAGTCAAAGGATTTGGGTTCTAAACCTGGCTCTGCCACTTGTGTGCTGTGACCCTGGTCAAGTCACTCAACTTCTCTGTGCCTCAGTTTCTCCGACTGCAAAATGGGGATTCAATACCTGTTCTCCCTCCTACTTAGAATCCGAGCCCCATCTGGGATAGGATTATCTTCAGCGCTTACAACAGTGCTTTGCACATATTAAGTGCTTAATAAATGCCATTAATAATATTATGGTTTCTGTTAAGCGCTTACTATGTGCCAAGCGCTGTTCTAAGTGCTTGGAATGATGCAAGGTAATGACGTTGGACACAGTCCCTGTGCCACATGAGGCTCACACTCTTAATCCCCATTTTACAGATGAGGTAACTGAGGCACAGAGAAGTTAAGTAACTTGCCCAAGGTCACACAGCGGACAAGTAGCGGAGTCGGAATTAGAACCCGCAACCTCTGACTCCCAAGCCCGTGTTCTTGCCACTACATCATGCTACGTCCGTTCTCATGTCTCTATCCTAAAGCTTATTAGAGTGTCTAACACATAGCAAGCAATTAGCAAACGTCACAATTTATTTTATTTCTTTTTTATTTATCTCCTGTGGTGCAAATCAGCATAGCCTAGTGAATAGAACCAGGCCTGGGAATCAGAAGATTTGGGTTCTAGTCCCAGGTCTGCCACTTTCCTCCTGCATCACCTTGGTCAAATCAATTAACTTTTCTGTGCCTCAGTTTCCTCATGTGAAATGGGAATTAAATATCTGTTCGCCCTCCTACTTAGCCTTTGGGTCCTATTCATTCATTCATTCAGTTGTATTTATTGAGCGCTTACTGTGTGCAGAGCACTGTACTAAACTCTTGGGAAGTACAAGTCGGTGACATAGAGAGATGGTCCCTACCCCATAATGGGCTCACAGTCTAGAAGGGGGAGACAGACAACGAAACAAAACATGTAGACAGGTGTCAGAGACAGGGACCATGGGCAACCTGATTATCCTCATATGTGCTCTAGTGCTTAGTGCAGTACTTAATAATAAATAATTATGATGGTTTTGTTAAGCGCTTACTGTTCTAAGTGCTGGAGTAGACACAAAGTCATCAGGTTGTCCTGTATGGGGCTCACAATCTTCATCCCCATTTTACAGATGAGGGAACTGAGGCACAGAGAAGTGAAGTGACTCGCCCAAAGTCACACAGCTGATAAATGGCAGAGCCGGGATTAGAACTCACGACTTCTGACTCCTAAGCCCGAGCTCTTTCCATTAAGCCACTCTGCTTCTTTGCACATAGTAAGCGCCTAACCGTTAACATTATTATTTGGGGGTGTAATGAATTGAAGAAAACTTTAGAGGGCCCAAGATAAATTAACCAAAATGCGTGGGAGCAAATCTACCCCGAATCTTGACCCACCTTGGCCTTCTTTTCCCATCTTCCCCCAACTCTGAGGATCTAGTGATGGATTGTGCTCCATTCCCTCTCTGCTGCAACTGCACCATTCTCCAGACCATGGGGGTGGGAGTTCAGGTACCCTTCCATCCTCCCCCCCAGCCCCGCACAATGAGCCCTTGTTCCCCTAGAAACTTCTTCTCCCATCATTCCCATCCTGGTCCTCCCCACTCAACCAAGCCAGGTGGGACAGATGGCAGAGACATCTTGGGAAACTCCTTGAGGGCAGGGATTATGTAGGCCAACTCTCTTGTATCTTATAGTCTCAAGCAGTCAGTACAGGGCTCGGCACAGGGCAAGCACTCAATAAATACCATTGACTGAGGCCATGATCCAAAGTGCATGCCTGGGGTGAGTTTGGGGGACAGGACTGGGTAAGGGGGGGTGGGTTGGGCAAAGCTGCCAGAGAGGCACGTTCCTTCTATTTACACCCCCAGGATGCTCACTGTGAACCCTAAAGTGCTCTCTCTGCCTCACCTTTTCCCCCCCATATCTCCTTACTTGTCTGATTCTCAGCTTGCCTTGAGGGTGGCAAGGATTGGGGAAAGACACTTGGGGCACATAAGAAAGTATAAAAAGACAATCGACAAGTAACCGTAATGCAAACCTGACTGTGGTGAAGATAGCAGGTACTTTGGGAAGCAGTATGGCCTAGTGGAAAGAGCACTGGCCAGGGAATCAGGGGACCCGGGTTCTAATCCCGGTTCTGCCACTCATATGCTGTGTGATGTTGGGCAAGCCACTTAACTTCTCTGTGCCTCAGTCGTCTCACCTGTTCAAATGGGGATTAAGACCGTGAGCCTCTAGTGCGCCACGGACTGTATGTTACGCCAGCGCTCAGTACAGTGCTTGGCACATAGTAAACCCTTAATAAAAAATTAGGGGATCTGATCTCTATCATGTCCCCTTTGAAAGGGAAGTGATCAAGGGAAATGCACAAGGTTACTGGAGTCTTGCACCACCAAGTAGCTCTACCCCGTAAATTTTCCCATCACTCGGGACCAGACTTTATTCCAGATCCCCTGCCCTGTATAAAGGGAGGCCTTCGGGGTCAGGAACTCTCCTGCCACCATGTTTTGTTTGCCACAAGCTCCACTGCCAGCATGCCGATGTCAGAGACCCTGAAGTTGAGCCATTTATAAGCTTTGAAAAAAGACTCATCAACCTGATCGCCACTCACAGCCCCTGTTAGGACTGAAAATCCAGTACTTCAAGGGTGCTTGAAATTGGGGTTGCTGAGTTGGAGGAGCAACATATTGTGTGATCTTCAAGACGTTGATTATATCAGTTTAACTACTGTACTTGAAAAGCTCTGGAAAATGCCTTGGCTGTCAGGCAAGGAGAAAAGAGCATCTGCCCCCGTGCTAGTGTTTCACTGGGAATAGGAGAGGGATATGAGGGGAGGTGGGGATTTCTGGCCTTCCTTTACTGCTTTGACATATCGGAAGACGCCTTGAAATTTGGCAGACATAGAGATTGGAAAGGGAGTATTCTTCAGTGATTTCAAACATTGGCAGATCAGTTGGGCAAGTTTTCGAAAATCCTTTTTCCTCATTTCTGTCTCTGCCTTTCCAGCTTCGGAGTGGCTCCAGGTTCAAATTTCCAGTCTCTTCTATATGTTCAGATTTTCAGTCCTTTGTTCGTTCACCCTACCGGTTCATCTTCAAAATTATAGATTCTAGCTTCCTGCTAGTCCTCTTTTTCATGAGGTTTTTTTAAAAAAAATCATTGTAACTCAAAAAGCTGCTCTACCAGACGGTACTGGAAAAATACTTTTAAGAAGCAGGTGAAATCACTTCTATGCTGCCGTGTTTTCCCATGTGATAATAGCTGTGGTATTTGAGGGCTTACTAAGTGCCAAACAGTGTAATAAGAGCTGGCGTAAAATACAGGATAATCAAGTTGGACCCAATCCCTGTCCCACATGAACGCACAGCCTAAGTAGGCTGAAGACCAGGTACTAAATCTTCATTTTACTGATGAAAAAATTGAGGCCCAGAGAAGTTAAGTGACAAGGCCACGTCCTCTGATTCCCAGGCCTGTGCTATTTCCTCTTGGGCTCAGTGCTTCAGAGAGAGACCATAACTTGTCAATACCATATCTGATTCTCTCCCTTATGTTTTGGGAGAATAGGTTGCTTAGGTCCATGTATGGAGCATTCTGTGGATATGATGGGGCTTGGGCTCAGGAGCTCCTCCTCCATCAAATATTTACTGCCATTTGGAGACAGGCCTGGGGCTGAGTGGTGGATATGCTTGGCAGCCAATTTGGCCATCAGCCTAGCTGATGTTTCTCCACTCGCTCCCAGAGATGTGTGGGGAGCAAGCAGAATGGGAAGCAATGATTTTCTATTTGCAGCATGTGTAGGCCTGTTTCAGTTGGAAGGGTAAGGGAGGGAAATGATCCCACTTCTGCAGTTCACAAAGTTGCCTTGTTGTCCCTTTGAGTCCTGAATAGGTGTATTGGACTGCCTTCCTTCCTTTTCTGGAAGGATCTCTTGTGTTGTTTGACACCACCACCCCAGCCCTACATCGCTGTCCTACAGTATTAGTGAAAATCAGTGAATACGCCATGCCAGAAGAGTCAGGCTTTTTAACTGGGGAGGTGGAATGGAGAGTTAAAGTCAGGAGAAAAAAATAGGGAAGAGGCCACTGGCATTTTATGGTGGAAGGTGACATTTCTCTATGGCATCAAATCCTAAAGACCGCTCAACATTGGTAGAGCCAAAGGGAAGTTTGTAAGCTCATTGAGGGCAGGATTGGATCTACTCAGTGGCACTCTCCCAAGTGCTTAGTCAGTGCTCTGCCCAAACTAAGTGCTCAATAAATGCCATTGATTGATTGGTTGATTCTGCTTCCTTTCAGGATGATGACTTTAATAATAATAATGCTGGCATTTGTTAAGTGCTTACAATGTGCAAAGCACTGTTCTAAGCATTGGGGGGATGCAAGGTGATCAGGTTGTCCCACAAGGGGCTCAGAGTCTTAATCCCCATTTTACAGATGAGGTAGCTTAGGCCCAGAGAAGTTAAGTGACTTGCCCGAAGTCACACAGCTGACAATTGGCAGAGCTGGGATTTGAACCCATGACCTCTGACTCCAAAGCCCATGCTCTTTCCACTGAGCTACGCTGCTTCTCTGACTTTACATTCAGGTTTTACAATTCCCTTTGGTGAGGTGAAGTAGGAGATCCTGGGAGATTCTTGGGAGAGGCTAGTGAACACTGATACTCCTAGGTGTGGGGACATGAATGCTGTGTATGCTGATTAAATAATAATAATAATAATAATAATAATAATAGTATATTAAGTGCTTACTATGTGCCAAGCACTGTTCTAAGCACTAGGATAGATTCGAGGTAATCAGGTTGTCCCACGTGGGGCTCACAGTCTCAATCACCATTTTACAGATGAGGGAACTGAGGCACAGAGAAGTTAAGTGACTTACCCAAAGTCACACAGCTGACAAGTAGCGGAGCCGGGATTAGAACCCACGACCTCTGACCCCCAAGCCCGTGCTCTTTCCACTGAGCTATGCTGCTTCTCATACTGTAGGGGCCTTTGGGGAATTCTTGTCTGGTCTGTTAAAGGCAGATTTAGCTTAGACTATGGCTGTACCTTCTATTAAATGTTTGTCTTTTGGTTTGCACTCTGGAGCTCATGTGTGAGTTCATGGAAAAATTTAATACTGGTACCCGTCAGAATGGAAAGACAACCGAAGCTGCTCTCCAAATTCTGTATGCACCAGTTCCTTGGAAATTCATTTAAGCTGAGCATATATGACAATGGCTATTAAATTAGGGCCAGAAAATTCCCCATTAATCAGCTGTCTCTACAGAAACATGGCTATTAACATCCCTTTGCTATAGATCAAAGGATATTCCAAGCACAGTTTCACTTTTCTCTTTAATTTAATGCTGATAAAAAGCTTAGAATTAACAGCCCTGGAGTCCTTTTTGACTATTTATTCACAGCGAGTGGCAGCACTGATTTTGTTACATCCCGCTTCCCGAGAGATTGGGGAATCAGAGGGCGGAGAGAGCCCTGGGTCTGTGCCTGCTTTGCTAATTGGCTGTCCACCACGTGAAAGATTGGACAGAGGAAGGGAGATTGGGCCAATATGATACTGACGGCTGCTTTGGGGAGTCTAAGCATTGGTCTGGGGACTCAGAGCGAGCTCTGAGAAATCCTGGGACGAGGTATAATCTTGGGAGCTCGAGGCCTTATGTCATAAGAGAAGGAAACTAAGAGAAGGCAGGCATCAGGCTTATTGTGGTTTTGGTTATTATTAATCACCAATGTCCTTGGTGCTCCTAAGCAGATGTATACATCTGAGTCCAGCCCTTATCTTCCATCACTGAGATGAAAAGGCAAAGCAATAAAAAATGTGTTATGGATTGTGTCTATTCTATTGCACCCTCCTAAATCAATCGATCTTATTTGGTGAGCACTTACAGCTCAGACCATGTATAAGCACTTGGGAGAACACAACATAACAGAGTTGGCAGACATATTCTCTGCCCACAATGACTAAATGCTTTGTACAGTGTCTTGCGCACAGAAAGTGATCAACAAATACCATTGATTGATTAAACAATACACTTGAATCACAATCATCATCAAGAGAAGCAGTGTGGTCTAGTGGTTAGAGTAAGGGCCTGAGCGTCTGAAGGACCTGGGGTCTAGTCCCGGCTCTGCAACCTGTCTGCTGTGTGACCTTGGACATGTCACTTCACTTCTCTGTGCCTGTTACCCCTTCTATAAAATGGGGATTGAGACTGTAAGCCCCATGTGGGACAGGGACTGTGTCCAACCCAATTGACTTGTATCCACTCCAGCACTTAGTACAGTGCCTGGCCTGTAGTAATCACTTGCATGGGTGCAGCGTGGCTTAGTTGAAAGAGCACGGGCTTGGGAGTCAGAGGATATGGGTTCGAATCCCAGCTCCGCCACTTGTCTGCTGTGTGACCTTGGGCAAGCCACGTCACTTCTCTGTGCCTCAGTTACCTCATCTGTAAAATGGGGATTAAGTTTGTGAGCCCCATGTGGGACAGGGACTGAGTCCAAAAATGATTGCCTTGTATCTACCTCAATGCTTAGAAGAGTGCCTGGTATGTAGTAAGTGCTTAACAAATACCATAAAAAAAAGATAGCTTAGGGTTTTTTTTTTTTATGGCGTCCTTCCCCCCTCCCCTAAAACTGCTAGTATGCCTGGGGATGACCTATAGAGGTCAAGTGACTTCTATCTCAGCCCACCGGTTTCAAGTGTTTATTCAGCACAAAGCCACAAAGTTGCATGAAATCGTTCCAGTGAAACAGCAACCTGCAAATGATCTTCTAAAGCATCTTTAACGGAC
Organism: Tachyglossus aculeatus; assembly: GCF_015852505.1. Lineage (NCBI taxonomy): Eukaryota > Metazoa > Chordata > Mammalia > Monotremata > Tachyglossidae > Tachyglossus > Tachyglossus aculeatus. The sequence continues at coordinate 31,106,847 of NC_052086.1, read as the reverse complement.
AGTGTTACCATACTTGGCAGTGTCAGGGAGCAGTATTAATTCAAGCATGATGGTTCTGAGTGTTCTTATGAGTCCTCCAGGAATAATAAACAGCGGGAAGTAACAACCAACAAATTCTCCAGATGCTTTTTATCTGTGTGTCGACAACCGTGTTGATTTCAGATCAATGTGGGGCATTAAGTGATTGAACTAAGAGGCTTAGCAGACTGGATGATCATCAGGTTTGAAAAAAATAGGAGACCCAAGTAATGCCAAATGTGCTCTAGTCATAATTTCTTGAAATGTAAAAATGCCAGTCAACTAGAAATGTGTGGATCCTTAAGTCAGAACGTGCAGGAAAGGAAATGAGCACGGGATGTAGAGCTGTTGTGCAGGTTAGTGCAGCCTTCTTTAGGAATGTCCCTGATGTTTGTAAATCAATCAATCATATTTATTGAGCGCTTACTGTGTGCAGAGCACTGTACTAAGCGCTTGGGAAGTACAAGTTGGCAACATATAGAGACGGTTAGTAAATACATTTTGATGCTGTGCTCTTAGTGAACAGGGACCGTGTGGGCATAATAATAATAATAATAATAATAATAATAATAATAATAATAATAATAATAATGGTATTTGTTAAGCGCATACTATGTGTCAAGCACTGTTCTAAGCTCTGGGGTAGATACAGGGTACTCAGGTTGTCCCACGTAGGGCTCACACTTTTAATCCCCATTTTACAGAGGAGGTAACTGAGGCACGGAGAAGTGAAGTGGCTTGCCCAAGGCCACACAGCTGACAAGTGATGGAGCCGGAATTAGAACCCACGACCTCTGACTTGCTCTTGCCACTAAGCCAACTGTTGTTGACCAATGTCTACCATAATTGCCACCCGCTAGTGGATCTTAAATAAGTATTATTCCATAGCAATGAGATCATGAATGAGAGAAGTGTTTCTGGCGGCACAGTCGTCATCTTCTATTTACTGGTAACTTCGCACTTTATGTTGTAAGCAGTTTTGAAGGTAAGAATCACTTGTTTCATCTTTTTTTGCAGGTTTCCCAAGTTTTGGGACAGTGCTCTGCACATAGCAGTAGGTGCTCAGTAGATACTGATGTTTGTAATGCTGCTAGGGACTACCAAGGATAAGGTAGTTGATAACGGTATGAATTCCAATCCCATTTTTGACCCTAAAGTGCTCTCCCACTTTGGACAAGTTTAACCATGTTATGGTTGCTAATACATGGGTTAGGTTCTAACCGATAAATAAAGGCCCAAATCTGGACTCCCTGAAAACTGATCAAATGGTGATATGCATTTTTAAGAGGGCACCTAGTAGGTTGTCAAGCCATTCCACAGCATGGAAGCAGAAGCAGCGTGGCTCAGTGGAAAGAGCCCGGGCTTGGGAGTCAGAGGTCATGAGTTCAAATCCAAACTCTGCCACATATCTGCTGTGTGACCTTGGGCAAGTCACTTAACTTCTCTGAGCCTCAGTTACCTCATCTGTAAAATGAGGATTAAGACTGTGAGCCCCATGTGGGACAACCTGATTACCTTGTATCCCCTCCAGTGCTTAGAACCGTGCTTTGCACATAGTAAGCGCTTAACAAATGCCATCATTATTATTATTATAAAGATTATCCATTGCTCTCGGTCTGTCAGTCGTATTTATTGAGCACTTATTGTGTGCAGAGCCCAGTACTAAGCTCTTAGGAGAGCACAGTAGAGGTAGAAGACATGAGCCCTCCCATCAAGGAGCTTCTAATCTAGTGACAGAGATGAACACAGATAAATTAGGAATAGGAGGATGAAGAGCCTGGAAAGTGCTGTGGGGCATATGATAATGAATGAAGCTCATTCGGGCTATCATAATTTGCAATTTTCTTCATATAACCCCATTGTCTATGCACAATATATGTGGTATCTATGCAGATTAATGATGTGTATATAGCGATAATTCTATTTATTCTGATGGTATTGACACCTGTCTACTTGTTTTGTTGTCTGTCTCTCCTTTCTAGACTGTGAGCCCGCTGTTGGGTAGGGACTGTCTCTATAGGTTGCTGATTTGTACTTCCCAAGCACTTAGTTTGGTGCTGTGCACACAGTGAGCGCTCAATAAATGCGATTGAATGAATGAATGAATGGCCCATGCCCTTCATACTCCCAAACCTTTGCTCTATCCACTAGGGTATGTTGCTTCTCGCCTGCTTAGTACAGTGCTCCACACACAGTAAGCACTCAATAAATACCATTGATGATGATGATGATAAATATGTGGATGTGCAAGGGCTTTTAACAGTAGCATATGCAAGTTGCTATGTACGGAAGTCCTTTAGGCAGTTGTGTTTTTTTTTTCACTTGCACTGAGATGGTACTTGGGAGTAGGGAAAACTCCACCTCCTCTTTGAACTGCTTACTATGTGCCAGGCACTGTATTAAGCACTGAGGCAGATACAAGATAACCAGGTTGGACATAGTGTGGGGCTCACAGTCCTAATTCCCAATTTACAGATGAGGGAACTGAGGCACAGAGAAGTGAAGTGCCTTGTCTAAGGACCCACAGCAGGCAAGTGGCACAGATGGGATTAGAACCCAGGTTCTCTTAATCCCAGGACTGTGCTCTTTCCACTAGGCCATGCTTGCTTCTCTGCTTGTCATGATCCTCCTTAAACTTCTGCTCAAAAGGCAAGTAAAGATTTGGAAGGGCAAAAGACTAGCTGCACATGTCTTTCCATGACAAGAAGAGAATAATTCTCTCCAGTGAGTCATTTAAAAATGTAGTTGCAGGCCTGACAGCTTTGTGGTGTTTTTTTTTTTCTTTTATGCTCAGGAGCAAGCACTGTATGATAGATCATTAACAACATACCTTTTTGTTTTCATTTGCTGAGGAACCGATTTGAACACTGCTATCTCCAATCCATTATGTTTGGTAAAATGGATTGAGAGAGTTTAATAAAAAGCAAGAAACCATCCATGTTAATAAGGACTGCAAGAAATTAGGTGTAAGCTGCCCTTTGTGCTTTCTGATAGGAGCAAAAAGCCACCAAGTGTTCAGAGTCACCCTGATGTCATCAGTGACAATGGTGCTCAGAGAAAGAAGTTAAATGGGATTTGATAACTCCATTTCCATTGGAAATGCAGTATGGACAGAAGCAGAGGGGAGGAAATCACTACTTGTCAAATGATCGAAGTACAAAAATTTTCAGTGGGGGAATGGGGACATTTGATGAGAGGCTTTTTCAGAAGCTTGAGAAAACAGCGGGAAGTAAAAGGATATGGGGAAAGTGTTTTCTAAGAATCGTCACATAACTATCCCCTCTTTTCTGGGTCAGAGTTCTTGTTCCAAGTTCCATTGCTTGGTTTGGGAATGTGTTGAAAGTCAGACAAATTCTCTTTTGACAACTCTTCTTGGGCTATACTAGTCAAATCCTGGAGCATTGGTGTAGGCTTCATTACAACTCAATTATAAGGCTCATTAACTAGATGTTGGCATTTTGGTTATCTTGCCAAGATGCATAAACATTTTTATTTCTTATCTTTGGAATCACAGAAAGCAGGGTGGTACAGCAGACAGACTCGACAGAAAACGCAAGCCTCTCTGAGCCCAAGAGTGTAGATATTTATGTTGTGTTTTTAATTCTCTGGGTACTGCGTGATGAGGCGGTAATGAAATGAGTGCCACGGCTCTGTCACTAGATGTCGTCTGCTTGCGGTTTTATCCTTTTTGGATTCTAGATCTCTTGAATTTAACTCACTGTGTTTAATCTGCGAATTTCCCCATCTGCACATGCCCGTTCTCTCGGGCCCCTTGTTAATTGACCTCAGTTTTCTGCGCAGAATTGCTGGCAGCAGCAGAAATGTGACAGCTCCTCAAAGGCCATAGCAACGATAACCAGCCACCAGGAAATTTGTCCCTTTCCAAGCAGCTTGAGAGAGAAGCCTTCCTATAAATTATTTCCTTCCCAACAGACTGCTTTTCCAGCTTATTGTTAACATGACGGTGGAACTTTGGTTCATTGGGTTTGGCCAAAGTGGCTCAGTTAGAGGGTCATACACTTGCAGAGGTGAAATTTATGGAATCACATTTCATCAATAATACTGAATGAATTTGGCTTCCAAAAATTGTACCTCATCTATTCAGAGGTAGTTTAAGCCTTTTTTTTTTTTTTTTGTAAAATCGAGGGTTATCTTTACTAGCAAGAAGGATGAAATCAGCAATTGTTTTTCGGTGCATCCATCTGTCTGAGAGACTGTGTGCTGCAGAGAACACCACAATCCGCTCCCTGTTGCTGTTTTCTTCAGTTCTTTCTGTTGGTCTGGGGAAACCAAAGCCAAATTGGAATAAGAGATTTGGATTTCCAGCTAGGTAGGCAGTCAGAGCTCCCAAGGAAAAGCAGCCAGTGTATCTTCCCAGGGTTTCTCTGCTATCCTCCTACTCTTCTCTACATCTTTTTACTGAGGCGCAATGAAAAGAGTTCTGTTTTCTCCTGGTCCCTTCCTCAATGGTCCTAGCAATGAATCTTTTGCGCCCTGTCAGTGTTTGTGTCCTCTCCATTACTAAAAGACATTAAGCAAGATAAATGTGGTGGAGAGGACTCCAAGTCATGCTTTGCCTAAAAAGTAGTGGAGTTCCTGTAGTTTTACACTGAGAGGGTTTTAGACATCATCATCCAAGTGGTCTCTGAATTTGGCTTTTGAGGCATAGGCGGTAGACTTGCTCACACAAATCATGGGCTAAAGGCAGTTGTTAATGACCTTCTTTCACATTCAGACATTTCTTTTGGTTTCTTTTTATTGGGCTAAAAGGAAGATGATACAAACAGAGAGCACTATTAGATGCCCTCTTTGAGAAACGGAGGATCGCAGTCTAGTAAAATGGAATCTTTCTGCAGCATAAGGCTGCATAGATGCTAACATTCAACTTTTCACTGTGCTATTAACAGTGCTAAATTTTATAGAAATTTTTGTAGTACTGAGGCTGTTCTTTGCAAATGAGTGTATTTCATAATATGACATTTTGCGTGACATGCTTATGACATTTCATGCCTATGACTATGCATCAAATTGGATACATTATAAAACCATTTGCATTATGCATCATAGATTTTTGACACATACTAAGATCTGGCCTTATATAGCAGTGTCCTAGAAATTGTGCATATATGCATATATAATTCTAAATCAATACACATATATAATATGTATTATGCATATTACAGACTGAGCCCCCTCCTTCCTCTGCCCCTCCTCCCCCTCCCCATCCCCCCTTACCTCCTTCCCCTCCCCACAGCACCTGTATATATGTTTGTATGTATTTATTACTCTATTTTATTTGTACATATTTATTCTATTTATTTTATTTTGTTGATATGTTTTGTTTTGTTCTCTGTCTCCCCCTTCTAGACTGTGAGCCCGCTGTTGGGTAGGGAGGGACTGTCTCTATATGTTGCCAACTTGTACTTTCCAAGCGCTTAGTACAGTGCTCTGCACACAATAAGTGCTCAATAAATACGATTGAATTGAGTATACATCGACTATGTTCTGAGCAACATAGATTAGAGGGAAGAGTTTGGGTCCAGGAGCCAGAGGACTTGGTTCTAATCCTGGCTCTTTCACTTGCTTGCTGTGTGACCTTAGCTAAGTCATAAATTCTCTGGGCCTTAGTTCCCTCATCTGTAAAATGGTGATTCAGTATCCCTTCTCTCTCCTATTTAGACTGTGAACCCCATGTGGGACAGGGACTGTCTGACTGGATTAACCTGTATCTAACCCATTCCTTAGTAAAGCACCTGACACATAGTAATAACCACTTAACAAATACCACATTCTATACCACATTCAGAGAAGCAGCGTGGTTCAAAAGAAGGAGCCCGGACTTGGGAGTCAGAGGTTGTGGATTCTAATCCCGGCTCTGCCACTTGTCAGCTCTGTGACTTTGGGTAAGTGACTTAACTTCTCTGTGCCTCAGTTCCCTCATCTGTAAAATGGGGATGAAGACTGTGAGCCCTATGTGGGACAACCTGATTACCTTGTATCTCCCCCAGCATTTAGAATAGTGCTTGGCACATAGTAACCACTTAACAAATACGATCATTATTGTTATTATGCATTGGAGAAAGAGTTTGTGTAAATGTTGTCCAGTGGAGCTAGAAGATGCTACTTGTTTAATAATAATAATAATGATGGTATTTGTTAAGCACTTGCTATGTGCAAAGCACTGTTCTAAGTGCTGGGGAGGTTACATGGTAATCAAGTTGTCCCATTGTGGGGCTCACAGTTTTAATCCCCATTTTACAGATGAGATAACTGAGGCCCAGAGAAGTTAAGTGATTTGCCCAAAGTCACACAGCTGACAGTTGGCAGAGTCGGGATTAGAACCCATGACCTCTGACTCCAAAGCCTGGGCTTTTTCCACTAAGCCACGCTGTTTGGATTTAGTCCATGGGCTGGTGTAGCTGCTGCTGCTGCTGATATTTTTTAAGTGCTTATTATGTGCCAAGCAATGTACTAAGCCCTGGGGTAATTATACTAATCATAACTGTGGTATTTGTTAAGTGCTTACTATGTGTCAGGCACTGAACTAAGCACTGGGGTGGATACAAGCAAATAAGGTTGGACACAGTCTCTGTCCATGTGGGGATGACAGTCTCAATACCCATTTTACAGATGAAGTAACTGAGACACAGGAAAGTGAAGTGACTTGCCCTAGGTCACAGAGCAAACAAGTGGTGGAGCTGGGATTAGAACCCATGACCTTCTGATCCCAGATCTGTGCTCTATCCACTATTCCATGCTTCTTCTCCCCGAGAAGATAGAGGATAATCAGATTGGACACAGTTTCTGTCCCACTTGGGGCTCCCAATCTAACAATAATAATAATAATAATGTTGATATTTGTTAAGTGCTTACTATATGCCAAGCTCTGTTCTAAGCGCTGGGGTAGATACAAGATCATCAGGTTGTCCCACGTGGGGCTCACAGTCTTAATCCCCATTTTGCAGATGAGGTAACTGAGGCTCAGAGAAGCTAAGTGACGTGCCCAAAGTCACACAGCTGACAAGTGGCAGAGCTGGGATTAGAACCTATGACCTCTGACTCCCAAGCCCGGGCTCTTTCCACTGAGCCACGAAGGGAAATCAGGTAACCCCACTTTGCAGATGAGGAACTTGTAGCACAGAGAAGTTAAGTGACTTGCCCCAGTTGATATAGCAGGCAAGTGGCAGATCCAGAATTAGAATCCAGGTCCTTTGACTCCTGGATCCTTGCTCTTTCCTCTAGTCTGTGCTGCTTCCCCCTAAAGAAAGACTGCTATGTGAATGGCAATTCCCTGTAAAACAGGGCCAAAGTTAGCCTTTCCTAGGCTGTAGCATTTGAAATTCCTGAGCCTATTTCTTGGTGCTTCCACTTGTTTCCACATCTGGGTGTCATGTCATGGTGTCTCTGCCCCAGAGCAGTAACCTGAGTTTGGTGAAGGTTAATGCTTATTAGGATAATAAAATCCATCTTTGATTCTGAAAAGTGGTTCATAATCATTGGCATCATGTGGCTGTTAAGCATCCGAGGCACAGTCCTGCCTGTTTTCCGAACTTTCAGTAATTCACTTAGCCTGTTGAGACGGAAGAGTTTACTGGAGGAATTGTATTCCTTGTTGCCTTCACATTCGTGACTGATGTAGGCTACGTTGAACAAGACAGGACCAAATATACAATCCTGCTTGACTTCACTGGTGATTAGGAGAAGATCAACAAGGACCTTTTCATTCTGAGCAGTCAGCTATATCATCTGGGAGTGATCTTAGGATTGTTCTGGAGTTTTCAGGAATGACTAATATTTGTAGAGGTTTTCAGAGACCAGATCTGTCAGTGGTGTCAGATGCACTTTTTTAGGGTCTCTGAGTACCATGCATAAGTACTGATGTTGTTCCCTGAGCTTCTCTCATATTTGATGAGCGGCAAACATCAGGTCTGCTGTCTCCTGCTGTGATCAGAAGCTACACTGTGATTCTAAGTGAACATGGTGATCACTGTTCTTTAAGAGCTGGTCTTTGGGAATTCTGGTCCGGATTTTTCCAGGAATGGAAACCAGACAGACTCCATACCAGATTATTTATTTTTTATGGTATTTAAGTGCTTACTATGTGTAAGCACTGTATAAAGTGCAAGGGTAGATACAAGCTGATAAGGTTGGACACAATCCATGAACCACTTGGGACTCACAGTTAATCCCCATTTTCCATTCATTCATTCATTCAATCATATTCATTGAGCACTCACTGTGTGCAGAGCACTGGACTAAGCGCTTGGGAAGTACAAGTTGGCAACATATAGAGATGGTCCCTACCCAACAATGGGTAGTAACTGAGGCTCAGAGAAGTCAAGTGACTTGCCCAAGGTCACACAGCAGACAAGTGGTGGAGATGGAATTAGAACTCAGGTCCTTTGACTTCCAGGCCTGTCCTCTCTCCACTAGGCCATATTTATGCAGTCAGATTTCTTGTCTGTTTTCTTGAAGACACACCTAATTCTTCTGTAACATAAATGTACACTACGTGATTTTGATATAATATGATGGAAGAATTGGGGAAAATTTTCCCCACAATGAAAATCTGTCTTGGGAACAACCTGATCCAAAAGTTGATGCCAACTGACCAATCACTCAACTAATGGCATTTATTGAGTGCTTATTGTATGCAGAGCCCTGTAGTCAGTCAGTCAATCATATTTATTGAGAGCTTACTGTGTGCAGAGAACTGTACTCTGGATTTGGGGGAGTACAATTTAGCAATATAGCAGACATATTCCCTGCCCATAATGAGCATAGAGTCTAGAGAGGGAAACAGATATTAATATAAATGTACTACTGTACTAAGCATGTAGGATAGTACAATACAACAGTATTGCCCACGGGAGCATATAGTCTAGATGGGGAGACAGGCATTAATATAAACAAATGAATTACAGATATGTACATAAATGATATGCATGTGAGTGTCAGGTGAATATCCTGTGCATAAAGGGTACAATCCAAGTGCCAGGCAACATGGAAGAGAGAGGGAGTAAGGGAAAGAGGGTTTAACTGGGGGAGCCCTCTTTGAGAAAATGTTATTTTAATAAGTATTTGAAGGTGGGGAGAGTGTTAGTCTGGCATATATGGAGGGAGAAGGAGGTCCAGGCCAGAGAGGGAAGTCATGGGAAAAGAATTGGCCATGAGATAGACAAAACTGTGGCACAGTGAGCCAGATGGTTCTAAGGTACTGAGATATGTGGGCTGGGTTGTTGTGGGAAAGCAACATGGTAAATAGGTGGAGGTGAAATGATTGAATACTTTAAAGCTGATGGTAAGGCATTTCTTTTGCACATGGAGATGGGTGGGCAGCCATTGGAGGTTCTTGAGGAAAAATGGATGGAATGTTTCTTTAGAGAAATGATCCGGCCAGTAGAGTGAAATGTGGAGTGAGGAGAGTAGGAGGCAGGGAAGTTGAGGAGGGTGATATAGTAAAGGCAGGATTGAATACGTGTTTAGATCAGCACAATAGTAGTTTGGATGGAGAGGTAAAGGTGCATTTTAGCAATATTTTGAAAACAGAACCGACAGGACAGGAAACAGGTGATTCTAGAATAATTTCAAGGTTATGGGCCTGTGAGATAGGAAAGTGGTGTTATCCACAGATTTGGTAAAGGAAGAATTGGTTGTATGCAGTCACCATGATATGACTTTCCCATAAACCAGGGGTCTTCAAGACCTCCGTTATAAGATAACTCTCAGTAGAAATAATAATGACTTCTGAAGTCACTGCAGATAGAAACTTATCACTTGGTTTTGATGTATACACATTTTTAAAGTAGTTTTTTGAAGGTTTTTGCCATCTTTATCTCTCTCTCATTTTAGCGAGAATCTTGTTGCAGCATTACTTTACTTCTGAAGATAGAGACAATTTGGATAAAGGGAATTGCCTAAGAGGACATTGTTAGCAAAATGACAGAGTTCGGAAAATTGTAGCCTACATAGGCCTTATAATTCCATTAGCAAATTTGTCTTGTTGGTTCTTGACAAAAGAATAAACACCCAGAGGAGCTGAAAGAACTTTACAAACAACTGGCTCAATTTTATCCTATGTTGAATGGTATAGGAGTTCAAGTACATCACCTGTCATGGTGATTTGCCCTTGTTTGAAACCTCCTTTCTCATAAAATCCTGCTGGTCTGTACTGACACCATTCAAAATGGGGGAGAATTTAGCTGGTCAGTTCTCGACATTCTCCAACATGGCTCTGAAACTGAATATGGTATTTGTGTCACCACTTTGTGGATGGATAAGTGAGGACAAGAAGTGCCTGTTTAGTGTCCTTCAAAGACCTGGTAAAGCTTGCATATGGTCCTACTTCTACTCGTTCAATCTGTGAGAAAAAAAAAAATCTGTTTATTGAAGTTTCACCATCGGGACCTGCAGAAATATCATTAGAAACATTTCTAATCTGATGAATACTGCTGCTGAAGTGCTGGAATTCATTATAGTTGGCTAGTGGAGACTTCTGAAACATTAATGAGATTTTTAAGGATTTTATTTCTTCCCATATGTCTTTTTTTCTCCTCTGCATTCCCTAGTTTTTCCCACTATTCTTCTTGTATATCACTTCCTGAGTCTTTCCATCTTCCTGGTTACTTTTTCTTTCAACTTGGATCTTCTGGAAGTCATACACGTACCTGACTTCTTTGCCCTAGCGCACTCCAGCCTGTCTAGTTCTGCTGCCCCCTTGGAAATTTCTCCCTTCATTCCAGGGTTTGTCACTTGCCCTTTGTCTGCCTTGCTTCATGACCCAGGTTTATGGACTCCGATCTCCACACCTTAGCCTTCGTCAACTTTCTCTCCTGATCCTACTCTAGTCAGCCATGGATATTCATCTACTCTTCAGCTGGTCCGGGCCCTGTCCAGTACAGATGTGATACTAGCTGCCTTTATGCCTCAAATTTGTATTTTAAGAGTCCAGCTTCCCACTTCTTTGGCTCCTACTGCTGAGTCCTGAGGCTTGAGAGGGGAGGGCGGGGTGTTTACAAGCAACCGGGAAGAAGAATAAGGGGTTGGGGCCTAACCTGAGAAAAACATTCCAAGTTCTGTGACCTTTCACAAAAGCTTCCATACAATGTCATTATTTTGGGAGGGAATGGATCTACCAAATCTTCGCCCCCTCCTACCTCACCTCCCTTCTCTCCTTCTACTGCCCAGCCCTCAACCTCCGCTCCTCCACCGCTAATCTCCTCACTGTACCTCGTTCTCGCCTGTCCCGCCGTCGACCCCCGGCCCACGTCATCCCCCGGGCCTGGAATGCCCTCCCTCTGCCCCTCCGCCAAGCTAGCTCTCTTCCTCCCTTCAAGGCCCTGCTGAGAACTCACCTCCTCCAGGAGGCCTTCCCAGACTGAGCCCCTTCCCTCCTCTCCCCCTCGTCCCCCTCTCCATCCCCCCACCTTACCTCCTTCCCTTCCCCACAGCACCTGTACATATGTATATATGGTTGTACATATTTATTACTCTATTTATTTATTTATTTATTTTACTTGTACATTTCTATCCTATTTATTTTATTTTGTTGGTATGTTTGGTTCTGTTCTCTGTCTCCCCCTTTTAGACTGTGAGCCCACTGTTGGGTAGGGACTGCCTCTATGTGTTGCCAATTTGTACTTCCCAAGCGCTTAGTACAGTGCTCTGCACGTAGTAAGCGCTCAATAAATACGATTGATTGATTGATTGATTGGTGTATTTTACTTCCCCAAATGCGTAATACAGTGTTCTGCACACAGTAAGTGCTCAAAAATACCTCTGATTCAGTGACTGATTACACTGTGGAATGCAATGTGGGCCTGTTGCTTCCAGTTACAGAGGGGCATCAAGCTTAGCGAATGGCATCTGTGGCTCCCAACTCCCTTTCAGAGTTTTCTCCCTATTCATCCTGCTCCTCTCTGTTTGCTCAGATTTGGCCTTCTTCCTTCTAGTTCTAGAATTCGCTCGGTGCGTTTGCAGAACATTTGGCAACAGATCCTCTAGGCCATTATTAGTTCACACAGAGGTCTTTTTCTCATTCTTCATTTCCTTGTTATGGTTAAAGGGTGTTATTTTTCAATTTTCATTTTTCTTTGCCTCGCCTCCATTATTTTAGATTTTTGCCCCTCTGGAGAGACCAGGGGGAAGGGCAAAGAGAACTTTCATTCGTCTATTCTGGTTTCCAGACCCGGGGAGGTGTTAAGGGGTAAATATGAGAGATCTTTAATTTTGGGGTATCCAAAAGAAGGGAACGATTGCCATTTTTTCCCCGTATAATTGAAGTTCCTATTTTGAGCACAGCCAAAGAGGTGTAATGATTTAGAAACAACAACAAAAAATCCCAGCAACCCATAATTTAGAGACCAGGAGGCATGCTCCCCATTTTAAATGTAAATTGAGTAAAAAAGGTTTCCTGGGAGATGAGCTTTTGGGCTGCAAATTACATCTACATAAAATACATCCCTTTGGAAGTTTCAAGCAGGTGATAGATAAAATCCAACCCCGGGGGTTCATCGGGAGATAAATTTCACATGTGTGGCATTGAACACATTGTGATGCTGAGCCAGCTACCTGATGCAGAGAGAGAGAGAGAGCAGTTACACAAGCAGAACAATAACCCTCATTCTATCTCCCCAAACAGTGATAAACCAGTTGGTTTGCACAATAAATGACTAAGCGCTGCAAGAAGTGACTGCTTTGCTGTCCCGGATGGGGCAGGGTTGTATGTCATAAGAAGTTACGCATGACATAAAGCTTCTAGAGTTTGTAACTTGGATGACATATCCCCAGCCGTTAGTTTTGTCTACTTCATCTGCTTTTCTCGAAGGCAGAATGCTAATGCTGAACTTGGAATTCATTTGTCGGCCTACAACTTGTAAGGAATATAGAACATAGGCATTTAGAGGTTGTTATTGACATCTCTGGCCCCTGAATAGTGCCTGAAAGAATGCCATGACACCGGTAGCACTTAGGTCCATATCTTTAAACTCTGTTGCTTCTCCCATCTGGAATTTACTTTAGGGTCTCTCTCTCTCTCATTAAACTGTAAAATCCTTAAGGGGAGGGATCATGTGCGCTCTACAAAGAGTAAGCACTCAAATATTTTAGACTGAACTAATGATTCATTATAATCTCCTCTTTGAGGCTCCATTGTTGCTCTCCCCCCCTCCCCCCCCCCCCCCGAGGAATTTAGCCTTTAAAACTCTGTTTTCTTGTGCTAACACCCTCAATCAGACAAAAAAAGGATAGGTTGATAAGTTTAGTGGCATGACTCATGGTGTCTGGACATATTTTTAAGCAATTGAAGATTACCAGTCCAATCCCTAAATGTTAGGAGCTAATTGCTTTTGAATAATGGCCAAAATGTTCACCAAACATTAATTCTATGCATATAGATAGATGTTGCTAATGTATATTTCCCCTTTTTTGCATCAATAAAGTTGGTAGATGTAATCCCTGCCCACAGGGATTTTATACTCTAGTGGGGGAAATAATAATAATGATGGTACTTGTTTTGAGAGACAGCATGGCTTAGTGGAAAGAGCAGGGGCTTGGGAGCCAGAGGTTATGAGTTCTAATCCCGGCTCCTCCATTTGTCTGCTGTGTGACCTTGGGCAACCCACTTAACTTCTCTGCGCCTCAGTTAACTCATCTGTAAAATGGGAATGAAAATTGAGAGCCTCATGTGAGACAGCCTGATTACTGTGTATCAACCCCGGCACTTAGAACATCATCATCATCATCAATCGTATTTATTGAGCGCTTACTATGTGCAGAGCACTGTACTAAGAGCTTGGGAAGTACAAATTGGCAACATATAGAGACAGTCCCTACCCAACAGTGGGCTCGCAGTCTAAAAGAACAGTAATTGGCAGATGGTAAGCGCTTAACAAATACCATTATTATTATTAGTAGTAGTAGTAGTAGTGGTATAATTATTAAGTGTTTGCTATATGCCAAGCACTGGTCTTCGTACTGGTGTAGATACAAGTTAATCATTCATTCATTCATTTATTCATTCAATCGTATTTATTGAACACTTACTGTGTGCAGAGCACTGTACTAAGCACTCGGGAAGTACAAGTTGGCAACATATAGAGACGGTCCCTACCCAACAGCGTGCTCCCAGTCTAAAAGGGGGAGACAGACAACAAAACAAAACATATTAGCAAAATAAAATAAATAGAATAGTAAATATGTACAAGTAAAATAGAGTAATGAATCTGTACAAACGTATATAGAGGTGCTGTGGGGAGGGGAAGTAGGTAGGGTGGGGGGGATGAGGAGGGGGAAAGGAAGGAGGGGGCTCAGTGTGGGAAGGCCTCCTGGAGTAGGTGAGCTCTCAGTAGGGCTTTGAAGGGAGGAAGAGATGGATGTGCAGAGGGAGGACATTCCAGGCCAGGAGGATGACGTGGGCCGGGGTCGACCTTGGGACAGGCGAGAACGAGGCCTAACGGTGAGGAGATTAGCGGCAGAGGAGCGGAGGGTGCGGGCTGGGCTGGAGAAGGAGAGAAGGGAGGTGAGGTAGGAGCGGGTGAGGGGATGGAGAGCCTTGAAGCTGAGAGCTTGGACACAATCCCTGTCCCACACGGGGCTCACAATCCAAGTAATGGGGAGTAGGATTTAATCCCCATTCTACAGATGAGGTAACTGAGGCACAGAGAAGTTAAATGACTTGCTCAAGGCCAAACAGCAGACACATGATAGAACCAGGGTTAGAACTCAGGTCCTCTAACTCCCAGGCCCACATTCCACTAGGCCAGGCTGCTTTTAATAAACATTAAAATAGATTACAGATAGGCAAATACATTACAGATAATTGCAGAACCATCTGTTTGAGGTTACCATGTTCAAGATGGATGCCTGTTACAAGTTTTAGCGAAGTTGATTTCATGTCCCTTAAATAGGAGGCAGCGTAACCTAATGGAAAGGGCAAGGGACTTGTAGACTCAAAGTCTGGGTTCTAATCCAGCCTTATTACTAGGCTGCGTTATTATCTTGGGCAATCCACTGTTCTGTGCCTCACTGTCCTCATTTGTAAAATGGGGAAAAGGTGCCTGTCTATAGTCACACATCTTTTTGAGGCATCCCTCTAAACTGTAAACTCTATGTGGGCAGGAATGTGTTTATGAACTCTGTTAAATTTCACTCTCCCAAACTCTTAGTACAGGGTTCTGGACACAGTAAATGTTCAATAAATACCTTTTATTGATTGCTTGTCTTTCCCTATCTCTCATATTGTGGGACAAGGACTGTGAGTAACCTGATTTTCTTCTACCTATTCCAGAATTTGGCACTGGGTTTAGGGAACTTGAAAAATATGCCATCATTGTTATTTTCATAGACTGAGAAATCTTCACATTTGGCACTTCTGATGGGCAGATGTTTGTCATTTTTGTTAGTGCTTCAGTTACAAAGCCAGGTGATGTGATCTTGTCAAACCTTAAGTGAAGTCAGGCTTGTTCTTTTTCAAAGAGTATTAAAATAAGCATTTTCCCTTTAAGTGGTAATTGTTTTACTTGGATTTTAGTCATTCCTCTCATTTCCCATTATAGGTCATTCACATTCCTTCCTTTCCTTACTTTGTTAAATGGCCTAGTGGCCATTTGGATAATAATAATAATAATAATGGCATACGTGACTGGAAGTACTGTAGTGGCAGTTGTGGGCTTGTCAAAGGAGGGGATTAGGGAATAATCAGGAAAAGATTCTTGAAGATTCATTTCAGAAGGGATTTGAAGATGGTGAGACCAGTAGACTGTCCATTATTAAGGGGAAGGGATTTCAAGTCAAGAGAAAGAGAATGAGCGAGAGGTTGATGACATGATAGTAGGAAAGGTGAGAATGAGGCTGAGGGAATAGGTTGTAAGGCTCTTGAGAAGAGGGACCATGCATTTTTTTTTCTGAAGGGCTTAGTATAGTGCTTAGTACACAGTAAGTGGTCAATACACGCTACCTTTGGGTTGATTCCTTAGAGATTGTGTTGTAATTGCCTCCCCAAGGTGGAGAGTTGTTCCTGCTCACCTCCTGTGGATGTCTGCCTTTCATAGCCCTCCCTTGTTGTGGAAAAAACAGAGAAGGGTCAGAAACAGCTGAGGGGGCAATCTAGAATCATGACTAGAGAATAACACCATGATTTAAAGCCTGTAAACTGTAATTCTGATTACTCAGTCAATTGTGCAAATCAGTTGTATTTACTGAATGCTTACTGTGTGCAGACAACTGTCCTAAGTGCTTGGGAGATCTCAACACAGTATAACAGGCACATTCCCAAGTTTATAGTCTAGCAGGACGAGGCATCCTTTTGGTGCCGTAGTTTTGCTTTCATATTAAATAGGAAGAATGATATTGAAAAATGAAGAAGTATTATTTAATCTGACTGCCAAGGCCTTAAAAAAAGGAGAGGGGTTACCCAGCCTGAAAAGCACCTGGATTTCCTATCTGTTCCTGGTCCAATAAGTTCCTGAGAGATATTATTGCTACTATTATCTGAAGTTCCAAGTCACTTAGCGAGTGTGAAGAATTTGAATGTGTTAGATAATGATTTGGTTTTGTAGGGCCAAGGAAATCCTTCAAAAATTTAATTGACAGTTAATGTTCCCGAAAGTTGACACAGGGAATGCCAAGCACTGCAGAAAATTCCTCATCTGGGAGGCTTTTAGTCTTGTATTAACACAGCCAAAATTTTTAATAATGTTTAATGAAGCTGGTCCCATCCTTGATTCACGTTTTTGATCAATTAGACTAATTGGCACCAGGCTTATGCATCACAATCATTTGTGTCTGCAAATATTTTTTTTGTCGGAATAAACAAAACCAGAAAATCTTTTAATGACCTTCTGTAGTTCAGTAGTATGCATGTAAGTAGCTGAAGAACAAATTGCTAAGCTCAGGCTTTCAACTCAAACAACAGATGATTGGAATCTCAAAGTACGGCAGGGTAGCCCAATCTGATAATACAAAGCTGTAGGTTTCTGCTCTTCTGTGACTTTTACATAGCTTTTTTTAAAAAAAAATTTGGTTTGGGGTAAATGACAAGTTGTCTAATGAGCTGGTCACCCTCTTCAGCCCTTCTCTGTCGCTCCTGTCTCCTCTCAGCTGAATCACTTTCTTGAGCTTATTATTAATCAGCCTCTCATTGCGGTGATGGGAGCTTGTCTTGTTATAAAGGAGTCATTTGTTGCCTTCTGGCCAGTTGTCTGACAAGAAATGATGTTGAGGGAAGAAGAGTAGGAAAAGGGTGGAGTGTGGGGGGATGGGGGAAGATGGATGTGGGAGGAAAAGAAGAGAAAACAAAACAATGACTTCCAGCACAGAAAAATATCAGAATTTGATCTTTCCTCCAGAGGAAACAAGGCAGAGAGTGTTTGTCACCCTTACAGAATTGATTTGTGTGAGCAATGGTGAGGTGGAAAGAAAAGGATAAAGTAATTGGGTTTTAATGATCTAAGTAAATTAAATGATCTTTGAAGATCCACATTTATGATCACTCCAAAGTCCAGCAGTTAATTCAACTGTGCTCTATCCTGATATTTGGGGAAGATGACAAAAATTTTCTGGGTTGTAAGCTTATCCAGGGTTTACTCTGTGTCTCTTTCTAGGGATTCATTGGTGAAGGGGGTAGAGAATACTAAAGTGGATGAGTTCTCTAACAAAAGAGTAGATCACGAGCCACTATCAGAGGAGCTGCAAGATTTTCCTGGTGTAAAACAGGGTGTGAAGGTGATGTCCAAGGTTCTGTAGTAATAGTAGTAGAAGTAATAATAATAATAATGGTATTTGTTAAGCGCTTACTGTGTGCCAAGCACTGTTCTAAGCGCTGGGGTAGATCCAAGGTAATAATAATATTATAATAATGATGGTATTTGTTAAGCACTTACTATGTGCCAAGCACTGTTCTAAGCGCTGAGGTAGATACAAGGTAATAATAATATTATAATAATGATGGTATTTGTTAAGCACTTACTATGTGGAAGTAGTACTAGTAGCAATAATAATTATTAGGATTTATTGACTGCCCAGCTGGGTGCAATACATTCCAGTAAGTGCTTTGGAAAGTACACTTAGAAACCCAAGAGGTATACTCCTTGCCCACAAGCAGCTTACATGCTAGTGGGGGAGACAGGCATGAAAAAAGTGGAATTTGAATGAACAGTTGAATATGTGCAACTGCTCAGAATGGATCTGAATAAATGTCCAAGTACTTGAAATGGCTGCTGGATTGAATAGACTAGAGATATTGGAAACTGATCAGGGATGGCTGAGGGAGGTGGGATTTTAAAGGGTCTGAAGACTAAGGGCAGGTGGTTTTGGGTGTGAAGTTGTGGGGAGGAGAAAGCTGACCTGTTATAGATCAGGCATGGATTTTTGATGTGGAACATCTTGTCACTTTCTGGAACTTATTTGTGTGTTCAAAGAGCTGGAACCTGGATCCTTGTCTAGTGTGAGAAGGAAAGGAATACAGGCTTTATGGAACTAAAACAAAAGTCTTGTCTAGAGTGATCCTAGATTCTTTTTCATGTTCCCTGTTTCTGTGGTGTTGCTATGGATCCGAAACGACTCGAAAGCATAAAAGACATGAAGGAAGATTTATTTAACTTCAGAGGAACTAAGTCAACTCTGATGTGGTTAATGATGGAGAAATTCGGTTCTCATAAATAATCAGTCAATCAGTAGTATTTATTAAGTTCATTCATTCAATCATATTTATTAAGTGCTTACTGTGTGCAGAGCACTATACTAAGCGCTTTGAAAGTATAATATAGCAACAAAGAGTGACAATCCCTGCCCACAATGAGCTCACAGTCTAGGGGGAGAAGTTTACAGTCTAGAGAAGCAGCGTGGCTCAGTGGGAAGAGCATGGGCTTTGAAGTAAGAGGTCATGGGTTCGAGTCCCGGCTCTGCCAATTGTCAGCTGTGTGACTTTGGGCAAGTCACTTAACTTCTCTGTGCCTCAGTTACCACATCTGTAAAATGGGGATTCAGACTGTGAGCCCCCATGGGACAACCTGATCACCTTGTAACAACCTGATCATCTTGTAACCTCCCCAGCACTTAGAACAGTGCTTTGCACATAGTAAGCGCTTAATAAATGCCATTATTATTATTATTAGAGGGCTTTGTGAAGTACTTTAAGTACTCCGTGAGAGCACTGCACTAAGCATTTGAGAGAGCATAATGGAGTTTGAGGAGTAGTCCAACAGACTTAAGTTGTGGAATTAACAGTCATTTCCAGCTTTTCACAATAAACCCCATATTTTATTATTGCATTTTAAAGCCGGCACACTTTCCATTTTACATATGGCCCTTCCATGAGGCTTATATAATTACGAGGGGTGAAAAAACGTACTTTCAGAAGTGTGCTTCGTCTTTCTTGTCAGGGCTTCATCTCAGGTGTTTTGTTCCCAGACACTTAATGAAAACGGTGCAAATGGATTGTGTACATGTGCTTGTTAAAATGAACTTGGCAGACCTTTGTTCAGTAAAAACGGTCCTTTTAATTATTTGCAAGTGCTTGAAGAAATTTGCAAATGAGTTTTTCTTAATAATTGGCAAAACCGAAGATCTTAGCTTTGAGCCTGTTTCCTTGAAGGATTTGCCATCATTTTATTATATTTGAGGTGGGAAAACAGACTTGTGTGGTCTAATGAAGAAAAAATGGTTTAGCCTACTCATTTGTGCCTTATTCTTTTTTCTCCTGCTCCCACCCTCCCTTCTTCTTTGTAATCCCTCCTCGACATCTAGCAAAACACTGCTCTTTCCTATCTTCAAAATCAGACAGACACTTACTCTCCTGGCCTCAAAGCCTTACTGAAGGCACATCTCATCCAATAGGCCCTCCCAGATTAAGTCCCACTTTTCCCCTTGTCCCTCTCCCTTCCCCCTCCCAACCTCTCAGCACTTAGGTACAGATCTGTAATTTTATTTATTTGTATTGATGTCTGCCTCCCCAACTCAAGACTCTAGGCTGTAAGCCCACTGTGGGCAAGGAATTTGATTGTTTATTACTGTATTGTACTCTCCCAAATGCTTAGTACAGTGCTTTGCAGACAGTAAGTGCTCAATAAATATGAATGAGTGAATGAATGAATTCCCTTTTGAAATTACGTCTCCTCCAGGTGGCCTTCCCTGATTAAGCTTTCATTCCCCCTCCATATTTCCCATCTACTGCTTCATCATCTTTTTCACATCACTTAAGCATTTAGGTTATTATGGTATTTGTTAAGCACTTATTATGTGCCAAGCACTGTCACAAGCATTGATGGAGATACAAGTTAATTAGGTCGGACCCAGGGGCTTTCGCATGTGGGGTTGACAGTCTTCGTTGGAGGGAGGAGGATTGAATCCCCATTTTTCAGATGTGCTAACTGAAACCCAGAGAAGTTCAGTGACCTACCCAAGGTCACACAGCATACATGAGGCAGAGCTGATGTTTGAAACCTAGGTCATCAGATTCCCAGGCTTGTGATCTTTCCACTAGGCCATGCTGCTTCCCTAGACGTTCACACCCTCCTGTTGCACTCATGTACATATATTTATGTCCTCTTTTTTTCGCTTAACTGTAATTTGTATTTGTGCCTGTCTACCCCAGGAGACTGTAATCAATCAATCAATCAATCAATCGTATTTATTGAGTGCTTACTATGTGCAGAGCACTGTACTAAGCACTTGGGAAGTACAAATTGGCATCACATAGAGACAGTCCCTACCCAACAGTGGGCTCACAGTCTAAAAGGGGGAGACAGAGAACAGAACCAAACATACCAACAAAATAAAATAAGTAGGATAGAAATGTACAAGTAAAATAAATAAATAAATAAATAAATAGAGTAATAAATATGTACAACCATATATACATATATACAGGTGCTGTGGGGAAGGGAAGGAGGTAAGACGGGGGGATGGAGAGGGGGACGAGGGGGAGAGGAAAGAAGGGGCTCAGTCTGGGAAGGCCTCCTGGAGGAGGTGAGCTCTCAGCAGGGCCTTGAAGGGAGGAAGAGAGCTAGCTTGGCGGATGGGCAGAGGGAGGGCATTCCAGGCCCGGGGGATGACATGGGCCAGGGGTCGATGGCGGGACAGGCGAGAGCGAGGTACAGTGAGGAGATTAGTGGTGGAGGAGTGGAGGGTGCGGGCTGGGCAGTAGAAGGAGAGAAGGGAGGTGAGGTAGGAGGGGGCGAGGTGATGGAGAGCCTTGAAGCCCAGGGTGAGGAGTTTCTGCCTGATGCGCAGATTGATCGGTAGCCATTGGAGGTTTTTGAGGAGGGGAGTAATATGTCCAGAGCGTTTCTGGACAAAGATAATCCGGGCAGCCGCATGAAGTATGGATTGAAGTGGAGAGAGACACGAGGATGGGAGATCAGAGAGAAGGCTAGTGCAGTAGTCCAGATGGGATAGGATGAGAGCTTGAATGAGCAGGGTAGCGGTTTGGATGGAGAGGAAAGGGCGCATCTTGGCAATGTTGCGGAGCTGAGACCGGCAGGTTTTGGTGACGGCTTGGATGTGAAGGGTGAATGAGAGAGCGGAGTCGAGGATGACACCAAGGTTGCGGGCTTGTGAGACGGGAAGGATGGTAGTGCCGTCAACAGAGATGGGAAAGTCAGGGAGAGGACAAGGTTTGGGAGGGAAGACAAGGAGCTCAGTCTTCGACATGTTGAGCTTTAGGTGGTGGGCGGACATCCAGATGGAGATGTCCTGAAGGCAGGAGGAGATGCGAGCCTGGAGGGAGGGGGAGAGAGCAGGGGCAGAGATGTAGATCTGGGTGTCATCAGCGTAGAGATGATAGTTGAAGCCGTGGGAGCGAATGAGGTCACCAAGGGAGTGAGTGTAGATTGAGAACAGAAGGGGACCAAGCACTGAACCTTGGGGAACCCCCACAGTAAGAGGATGGGAGGGGGAGGGGGAGCCTGCAAAAGAGACTGAGAAAGAACGACCGGAGAGATAAGAGGAGAACCAGGAGAGGACGGAGTCTGTGAAGCCAAGGTCAGCTTTTTGTAAGCTTTTTGATAACAGGGATAATATCTTTTAGTTTGATTACACTCTCCCAAGATCTATCACAGTGCTCTGAACAAGAATAGGCCTTCAATAAACATGATTGAAAGGATTTCCTAACAATTAGTCAAGGTTTTCTGACTTTGTCTCCCAGGCCTGTTGAGAAAGGACAGCCAATCATATTCTTTGGTGCTAAGTTTTCTCTTTAAAACTACTTCTAAATAGAGAGCCATTACCAGGAAGCTGGAAAATGCAGAAATAATTTAGCAGATGTTGTGAGTTTTCAGATATTTTATTTGTCTTCTAAGTAGCTAACTTGCTGGTGCCAGACCATCTTCTTTTCCTAAGTGGAAAGAAGATGTTATGTTTTGATAGAGTAGATCTGGGCAAAGAGAACACTCAGCTTTTACATGTTAGGCCAATATTCATACTTCCTAGTCCTCCTGAATATTTTTTTTGTTTCACATGTTGGAAAATTGCTACCAAAACTTCACAGCACCCATGTTATTCATCTTCAGGGAGAAAAAACAAATCTATCTACAACTGAAAAGTTGAGGTTTTTTGTTCAATAAATTGATCGGTGGGAGTTGAAGGCACCTTATAGATTGTAACCTTGTTGTGGGCAGGGAATATTTACCAATTCTGTTGTACTCTCCCAAGCACTTAGTGCAGTGCTCTGCACACAGCTCAATAACTGCCATTGCCTGACTGATCATCATTGCACATGCTTGAGGTTAACAAAGGCTCTGTTGAATTCATAAGGAAGATTATTGTAAAGAGGAGAATAGCAAGGAGCAGGACAGCACAGGGAAATGGGAGCCTGTCTACCAACTTTCTCATATTGTACTTTCCCAAATGCTTAGTACAGTGCTCTGCACATAGAAAACACTCAATCAGTACCGTTACTTGATTGATTGAAAGGATTGAGGTGGAAGAGCTTTCCGATTTTTTCTGGGGGAATCTATTCTATTTCATTTTATTCTATTCTACTCCCATGGAAAGTTCAGTGCCTCTAGATTTACTAGGAGGGACTTTTAATACGAAATGCTGAGCGACTAATAAGGGGAGTTAAGTTAAATCAAGTTGTGATGAGTGTAGACACCAAAGTGACAGACAATGAAATTTTGGCATGCAAAAACAGAAACAGGATTAATTTTGGTATTCAAATCACAACAGTTTACAAAACAGAGATGTGTTACCCATGAAAAGCTTACTAAGACACGCTATTGCCTGTGAACAGCCTTTTAAGTTTTCTTCTTGTTTTGACTTACATCACACTTTCAGGTCAAATCTTCCATCCCTATCACTAACATCTTATGAGGTTAAGCTGCATTCTCCCTGGGCCCAGTTTTATTGCCATTCTCCTTGGATGCGAGGGATTTTGTTCCTGCAAACATGTGGATTCTGTTATTTTCATTGTCATTCATTCAGTTATATTTTTTGAGCGCTTACTGTGTGTGGAGTACTGTACTAAGAACTTGGGAGAGTACAATACAACAAATAAACTGACACATTCCTTGCCCACAATGAGCTTTCAGTCTAGAGAGGGAGACAGTCATTAATATGAATAAACCACAGATACCTAAGTGCTTTGGGGCTGGGAGGGGGGATGAATAAAGGGAGCAAGTCAGGGTGATGATGCAGGAGGGTGTGTAAGAAGAGAAAAGGAGGACTTAAGGAAGGCCTGTTAGAGGAGATGTACCTTCAATAAAGCTTTGAAGTGGGGGAGAGTAATTACTGCTTTGTTCTTCCACATACCTGAAGATACTGTATGTGCTTTCTGGAACTATTTACACTGGCAGACTCCATCGACAACTGCATATGCCCTCACACAACCCATTCCCCTGAACATAAGATCGGAATGGATTATATGTGGCCCATACGTACGGAACTAAGCTTAGAAAGCAGCATGGAACAGTGGACAGAGCAAGACTTGGGTGTCAGGAGAACCAGGTTTCAATCCCAGTCTCCCGCTGTGTGACCTTGGACAAGTCACTTAACTTATCTGTGGCTCAGGTTCCTCATCTGTAAAATGGGGATAAAATAACTGTTCTTCCTCCCTTTTAAACCGTGAATTCTGGGTGGAAAAGTGATTGTGCATGTTTATCTGAGTATCTTGTGCTTGGCACATAGTACATATTTAATTAACATCACCATTTTTCAATCAATCAGTCAATCGTATTTATTGAGCGCTTACTGCGTGCAGAGCACTGTACTAAGCGCTTGGGAAGTACAAGTTGGCAACATATAGAGACAGTCCCTACCCAACAGTGGGCTCACAGTCTGGAAGGGGGGGAGACAGAGAACAAAACCAAACATACTAGCAAAATAAAATAAATAGAATAGATATGTACAAGTAAAATAAATAAATAAATAAGTTTTATTTTTGGGTTAGACCCCAGCTCATGCAAGTCTTACTGATGAAGAAATAATATACTATATAGTCTGCTATGTCCCTTGGTAGTAGTAATAGCAGTAGTGGCCCTAGAGAGAAAGGGCTACTCACTGGGAAAAACTAGCCCTGCAATTGGGAAGTAATAACATGATAATAATAATCACGGTACTTATTAAGTATTTACTATCTGCCAATCACTGTGCTCAACATGTCGAAGACTGAGCTCCTTGTCTTCCCTCCCAAACCTTGTCCTCTCCCTAACTTTCCCATCTCTGTTGACGGCACTACCATCCTTCCCGTCTCACAAGCCCGCAACCTCGGTGTCATCCTCGACTCCGCTCTCTCATTCACCCCTCACATCCAAGCCGTCACCAAAACCTGCCGGTCTCAGCTCCGCAACATTGCCAAGATCCGCCCTTTCCTCTCCATCCAAACTGCTACCCTGCTCATTCAAGCTCTCATCCTATCCCGTCTGGACTACTGCACTAGCCTTCTCTCTGATCTCCCATCCTCATGTCTCTCTCCACTTCAATCCATACTTCATGCTGCTGCCCGGATTATCTTTGTCCAGAAACGCTCTGGACATATTACTCCCCTCCTCAAAAACCTCCAATGGCTACCGATCAATCTGCGCATCAAGCAGAAACTCCTCACCCTGGGCTTCAAGGCTGTCCATCACCTCGCCCCCTCCTACCTCACCTCCCTTCTCTCCTTCTACTGCCCAGCCCGCACCCTCCGCTCCTCCACCACTAATCTCCTCACTGTACCTCGCTCTCGCCTGTCCCGCCATCGACCCCCGGCCCACGTCATCCCCCGGGCCTGGAATGCCCTCCCTCTGCCCATCCGCCAAGCTAGCTCTCTTCCTCCCTTCAAGGCCCTGCTGAGAGCTCACCTCCTCCAGGAGGCCTTCCCAGACTGAGCCCCTTCTTTCCTCTCCCCTCGTCCCCCTCTCCATCCCCCCGTCTTACCTCCTTCCCTTCCCCACAGCACCTGTATATATGTATATATGGTTGTACATATTTATTACTCTATTTATTTATTTATTTATTTATTTTACTTGTACATTTCTATCCTACTTATTTTATTTTGTTGGTATGTTTGGTTCTGTTCTCTGTCTCCCCCTTTTAGACTGTGAGCCCACTGTTGGGTAGGGACTGTCTCTATGTGATGCCAATTTGTACTTCCCAAGCGCTTAGTACAGTGCTCTGCACATAGTAAGCGCTCAATAAATACGATTGATTGATTGATTGATTGATTGGAAGTTGCAAGATAATCAGATGAGACACAGTCACTGACCAAAACAAGGCTCACAGTCCAAGAGGGAGGGAGAATAGTTATTTAATCCCCTTTTTACAGTTGAGGAATCTCTTGCCCACGGAGGTTAAATTACTTATTCAAGGTCACAGAGTAGACAAGTACAGAACCAGAACTTGATTGGAAGACCTGTGCTCTTTCCACTAGGCCATGCTGCTTTCATCTGCTAAGTAACTAAAATAAAGGATTAGTAAGAATCTTTGATTTAATATGGGATACGGTACATTAATTCTCGATCAGCATCAACAGTACATTTTGAACATTTACTCTGGGCACAAAGTTGTACTAGCACAATGGGGAATTATTACTCCCTGCCTTCATGGAAACTGCAGTTTGTGACGGCGTAAACACAGAAAAAAGCACATACTTGATTGGATTGAAAAGTACAGTCCTGGCATTTACAAATCTAGGAATTCAAATAATAAATATCAGCATACAATGTCAAGGATATGTACAAATGTTCGAGCCCCTGAAGTGCTTGCCCTCTAGACTATAAGCGTGCCCTCTAGACTGTCATCTCTGTGTGGGCAGGGAATGTGTTTGTTGATTGTTATATTGTACTCTCCCAAGTGCTTAGTACAGTGCTTTGCACACAGTAAGCGCTCAAAAATATGATTGAATAAATTAATGATGATAGGATTAGGGTTCAAGGGTAAAATTTAGGTTGAGTTTTTGTGTTGGAGGTGGGTTTTTAAATATAATTTTAAAGGAGGGGATGGAGAAGAAGAGGATAGTAATTTTGTCCTATCTGATTATTTCATATCTACCCCAGTACTTAGTATATTAATTGGCACGTTGAAAGCACTTAACAAATTTCATTATTATTTTTCTAAGAGTGGGGAATGGATTGGGCACAGAGGAAATGGTTGAATGTGATAGACCATGGGTAGGTTTGTGAGTGGAATAGAGAGTTTGAGGTGGATGTAATGGAAAACATAACCATAATACTATCAATTTGTAGACTATTCTTATTTTTTCAAAACATTTTCACATTCATTTCCTCATTTTATGCTCAAAAAAGACCTGTGAGAAAGTGAGAGGTAGGAATTATTATTTCTATTTTTCATATGAGGTAACCGGCTCGAAGAGGTTAAATAATAATTATAATAATGATGGCATTTATTAAGCGCTTACTATGTGCAAAGCACTGTTCTAAGCGTTGGGGAGGTTACAAGGAGATCAGGTTGTCCCACGGGGGGATCACAGTCTTAATCCCCATTTTACAGATGAGGTAACTGAGGCACAGAGAAGTTAAGTGACTTGCCCAAAGTCACACAGCTGACAATTGGCAGAGCTGGGATTTAAAGCCCATACGCTTTCCTCTGAGCCATGCTGCTTCTCAAATGCTTCTTAAATGACTGGTCTAAGGTCACACTTAGGCTAGCGGTGGGGCTAGAATTAGAACTTCGGCTCCATCCTTTTAATATCAAACCACTTAAACTGGGGATGCAGTTGCTGGAGAGATAGTAAACATTCTTTGCAGCAACAGAATTGCACTACAGGAATCCAAGATGAACTAGAAATTTGATTCTAGCAAAACATCATCCCGAAAACATCAATTTAGCCAGCAGCCCTGCAGAATCAGGCCTCAAAAACTCAAGACATTTTTGAACATTTTTAACTTTAGCAGTCATTCTTCTTCAGCCTCTTTATTTTCTCTCTTCCTCTTCAGGATCTCCATTTTTCTTCTTTACCTTCATGATCGGTTGGCCCTAGCCTGTTCCGATGTGGGATTTATGCCACGTAATTCAATAATAATGATTTCTTCTCTCTACACTGAACTATAGAAAGGAGCTCTGGACTCCTTTCCAGGGATTACCTCTAGAAATCTGTAAAACCTTGGGGTCTGAGGAGAATGGTGTCTTTATTTTCCCCAGTAGCAAGCCTTCTGAGTATGTAGAATCTTCTTACTTCAGAAATAGAACACTTGGTGTTCAGTACTATTGGAATTTTTATGGAATACAAATAGAATAGCAAAGTTCCTTGAATTCATGTGCCTATATGCCCCATCCCAGCTATAAAAGATTCAGGCTATTAGAATATATTGCTAAAAGTGAAAGCATTACCCAACTATAGTGGGTGTATATGTATTTATTTAAGAGTTTGGAATCAAAATCCTTGCTACTTTCTTCTTAATAATGAACCATCTTGCGGTCATTTCTTGAAACATTTTGGTACAGCATGGTATGTGATTTCTAATCCTAGTTTGTGAAAATGGGGTCAGTCCATTTAGAGTGTATCTTAAACTTTCTGTGTGTAAATCTGAATAATTTCCTTACTCCTTTAGTATCAACTGGTGGGAAGGTGTTGGTGATGTACTAAAATCACGTCTCCTCAAGAGGCCTTCCCCAACTTATCCCTCATTTTCTCCTCTCTTCTTTCTACATTGCCTATGCATGTCACTTTAGCACTTAATATTCACCCCAACCTCAGCCCCACATTACTTAGAGAAGCAGCATGGCTTAGTGGGAAGAGCACGGGCTTGGGTGTCAGAGGTCATGGGTTCGAATCATGGCTCCACCACTTGTCAGCTGTGTGACCTTGGGCAAGCCACTTAACTTCTCTGTACCTCAGTTACCTTATCTGTAAAATGGGGATTAAGACTGTGTGCCTCACGTGGGACAACTTGATCACCTTGTATCCCTGCCAGCGCTACATGTTTTGTTTTGTTGTCTGTCTCCCGCTTCTAGACTGTGAGCCCATTGTTTGGTAGGGACCATCTCTATATGTTGCCAACTTGTACTTCCCAACCACTTAGTACAGTGCTCTGTACACAGTAAGCGCTCAATAAATGCGATTGAATGAACAAATGAATGAGCAGTGCTTCACACATAATAAATGCTTAACAAATGGCATCATTATTATTATTATTGTTATTATTATTATTATTAAGGACATAGATGCAATTTATTTTATGTTTTTTTAAATGGTAATAATAATAACTGTGGTATTTGTTGAGTGCTTACTCCATATCAGGCACTATACTAGACACTGGAGTGGATACATGCAGTCAGGTTGGACACTGTCCCTGTCCCTTGTGGGTTCACAGTCTCAATCCACATTTCACAGATGAGGTAACTGAGGCCCAGAGAAGTGAAGTGAGTTTCCCAAGGTCTCAAAGCAGACAAATTGGTGGAACTGAGATTAGAACCCTTGACCTCCTGGCTTCCAGTCTCATGCTCTCTCCACTACTCCATATCGTTAGGAGTTTATGTGCTTATACTAAGTGCTGGGGATCTCTCAACCTCCTGTCTCTCACCACTTCAGTCTATAGTTCACTCTGCTGCCCGGATTATCTTTCTACAGAAACGCCCTGGGCCTGTCACTTCCCTCTTCCAAAATCTGTAGTCGTTGCCTATCAACCTTCGTATGAAGCAAAACCTTCTCACTCTCGGCCTCAAAGCTCTCCATCACCTCGCCCCCTCCTACCTCACCTCCCTTCTCTCCTTCTCCAGCCCAGCCCGCATCCTCTGCTCCTCTGCTACTAATCTCCTCACTGGTCCTCATTCTCACCTGTTCCGCTGTCGACCCCTGGCCCACGTCCTCCCTCTGGCCTGGAATTCCCTCTGTCCACACATCTGCCAAACTAGCTCTCTTCCTCCTTCAAAGCCCCACTGAGAGCTCACCTCCTCCAGGAGGCCTTCCCACACTGAGCCCCCATTCTGCTCCTCCTCCCCTCCCTATCGCCCCAGTCCTTCCCTCTGTTCTACCCCCTCCCTGCCCCACAGCACTTGTGTATATTTGTACAGATTTATTATTCTACTCATTTTATTAATGATGTGTATATGTCTATAATTCTATTTATCTATTTTGATGCTATTGATGCCTGTCTACTTGTTTTGTTTTGATGTCTGTCTCCTCCCTTGTAGACTGTGAGTCTGTTGTTGGGTAAGGATTGTCTTTATCTGTTGCCTAATTGTACTTTCTAAGCACATAGTGGAGTGCTCTGCTCACAGTAAGTGCTCAATAAGTATGATCGAATGAATGAATGGAGGATAATGAAGGTGGATTCAGTCTCATCCCATAGTCTATCCCTCCAATGACCCGTTGCCCATATTTTCCTTAGGACTGAAACTCTCTCCTGCTTCATATCTGACTTTTCACCACTCTCCCCACCTTCAACCCTCCTAAAATTACATCTCCTCCAAGAGGTCTTCCTAAACTAATGCCTTCATTTTCTCTCCCTGCCGTCATCTCTATATTGACTATGACCTTGGCTACATATCCCTTAAGCATTTTGATAATCACCCCAGCCCCACAGTATTTATGTAAATATGCTCCTACTCTCCTATTTCCCTTACCCTTATCTATTTAATTCTCTGGGTCCCCCTGAAGACTGAGTGGTCAGAGATCATGTGTACCAATTCTGTTGTATCATACTTTCTCAAGCAATTAGTACAATGCTCTGCACACAGTTAGTGCTCAAAACTATTGACTGATTGATTACTACTAACTCTGCAATTAGCTCAATCAATGAGTCATATTTTTTGAGTGCTTAATATGTGCAGAGCACTGGGCTAAGCACTTGGGAGAGTGCAGTATAACAGATTGGTAGACACATTCCTTGCCCACACTGAGCTTACAGTCTGGAGTTCACTTCATTTCAACAAAATCTTTAAAGCCCAGGACTATTCAGGAGCAACATGGCCTAGTGGAAAGAGCATGGGCCTGGGAATCAGAGGACTTGAGTTCTTATCCCAGTTCCACCACTTGTCTGCTGTGTGACCTTGGACAAGTCACTTACCTTCCTTGTGCTTCAGTTACCTCATCTGTAAAATGGGGATTAAGCCTGTGAGCCCCATGTGGGACATGGACTGTGTCAATCAATCATATTTCTTGAGTGCTTATTGTATGCAGAGCAATGCATTAAGTCTTTGTGAGAGTATAGTATAATAGAGTTGCCAACTTGTACTTCCCAAGCGCTTAGTACAGTGCTCTGCACACAGTAAGTGCTCAATAAATACGATTGAATGAATGAATGAATGAATGAATGGAGTTGATAGACACTGTCCCTGCCATTCAAGAGCAATCTGACTGCAATCTGATTATTTTCACCCCAGTGTACAGTAGTACAGTGCCTGTCATATAGTAAGCCCTTAACAAATACCATAATATATATATATATATATATATGTATATATATATATATATGGATATTGAAAGAGAAGGCAGAAAAATAGATTTGTATGATGTTTGATAGGGCTTATGCCAAAGGAGGACACCAATTATAATAGCGGTACTTGTTAAGTGCTTATTATATGCAAACTACTGTTCTAAGTGCTGGGATAGATCCAAGATAATCAGGTTGGACACTGTCCCTGCCCCACATGAGGCCCACACTCTTAAGAAGGAGGAATAACGGGTATTGAATCCCCATTTTGCAGATTAGGACACTGAAGCATGGAGAAGTTAAGGATGCAAAGTTAGACAAGTGGCATAAGTGGAAAATGTTCCAGTGCTATGACCGAACCAGACTTGAGTTAGAAGACTTTTGCCTAGCTTCTCTTCTGACTTGTATGGAAGGGTAAATTTCAAACAGGTGCAGCTGTGTGTTCCTTTGTCAATATGTTTTCCCCTAGTAGTTGCAAAATTGCTTGGTTCAAGGCATCTCTCTAAAATCAGAATGCAAGCACTTTTGAATCTGCTGCAGAGTGGAAAAACTTTAAGTAGCCAGGATAATTGCAGCTATATGCTCAGTACTGCCATTAAAGCTCACCAAGAGAATACATTTATCATTGGTTGAATTTCATTCGGTCTGATCTTGCTGGGAGTGAACAAGGCAGACAATAGAGGATTTTATTTGTATAGTTAAATAGCAGAAATCCTTCAACTATATGAAGGATTCATATAGAAAGGATTTCTTCAAGGAAATGAATCCTTCAACTTGATGAAGTTCTTGATTAGAAATCCCGAAACACAAATCATATTTTCTTTACCTGATTCAGGAAAGGGAGTGACATGGATGAAGATCATCCTGACCTTTGAAAATCTGCAGTGGGAAAGTAAACAGTCCTGTTGCTTAAATGACCTCTGTAAAGAGCATTTTGATGGGGTTTTTTGTTTGTTTGTTTGTTTTCTAATAAAGGGGAAGAGTGTTTTGGGAGACTGTCTTTCACTTCTCTTGTTTGTTCTCCAACAGTGTAGTAAAGAGGTCATATTTACCAACTCCATTGCACTATACTCTGTCAAGCACTTAGTACAGTGCTCTGCATACAGTAAGCACTTAATACCATTGATTTAGAGTTAAGGGCTCTGTACACATTAGATCCTCAGTAAATGGTGATTATGACAATGACTGAGAGATGGTACTTCAGAAGTGCAGGAAACGCAGAAGGTCCATACTGATTTGTAATTGTCAAGAGAGACCCCACACCCATCCCTTATGTAGCTATAGACCCCCACCACCACCACCCCCCATCCCCACTGCCCTATTCATTCATCTCCCAGAGCAATTATCCCCGCTCTTCCAGATCTGACTGGGGTCATGAATCCCACCCTCTGCTAGCCTCCAGGGAAGGATTTATAATTTTGAGTCCTGAAAAGAAATGTGCTGATCAAATGAAATTAGATCATCTGCCATCCTTCCTATGCTTCTGTTTGGTTTTCTACCAATCTGTCAACCCATCAGAACTTATTGGGTGCCTACGGCGTGCAAGAGCACTCCCCGTGGGAAGGGAATATGACTGTTTATTGCTGTACCGTACTCTCCCAAACGGTTAGTACGGTGATCTGCACACCATGTGCACTCAGTAAATATGACTGACTGAATGAATAAATGTACTAAGTAGAGTGTACTTAGTACAATGGAAATAGTTGGCAGAATTCCTGCCTTCAAGGAGTTTACAATCCAGTGGTTGAGACAGACGCTAAGAGGAATAAAAATGGGAGGAAGAAAAAGATAAAAAAAAATAAAGATTTGAACATAATTAGAGAAGTAGTGTGGCCTAGTGGATAGAATATGAACCTGAGAGTCAGAAGGCCCTGCATTCTAAGTCTGACTCCATCACTTGTCAGCTGTGAGACCTTGGGCAAGTCATTTAACTTCTCTGTGCCTTAGTCCCCTCGTCTGTAAAATGGGGACTAAGACTGTGAGCCCCATGTGGGACATGAACTGGGTCCAATCTGATTATCTGTATCTACCCCAGTGGTTAATATGGTATCTGGCACACAGTAAACACTTAACAAATACCACAATTATTTGCAATTGCTACCAAGATGCTAATGAGGGTACTCATGTTTTCAGGTGGTGCGCAAGTGTGGAAATGGCAGTTGTGGGGAACAAAATGGAAAGAGATTAGAAATTAATCTGGGTGAGTCTTCTGGAGGAGATATAATTTTAAAAGGGCCATGAAGATGGGGAGAGCAGTGGTCTGCCAGAATTGTCCCTACCCCAGAAAATTTGTTTGGCCATGAGATTTTGGATAAACTATCTAGTGTATCAGCTACTTTGGGCAAAGATGATACTGTGGTTTCAACTCATTTGTGGAGATTTCTCTCACCAATTGCCCATGGATGCTGAGAAACTACTGTATATAATCAATTAATCAAATGCATTTACTGAGTGTTTACTGTATGCAGGGCACATTGGAGATTAAAGTAGAGAAAATACACTATCGTAGACCTGGGGAGCTTACAATTTACTGAATAAACAAGATATATCAATACAGAATGCCAATTATCCAGGCATGATTGGAAACAACGTTAGAATCATTCACAGGCATTTGAGAGCCTTATTTGTGTCAGTTTTAAGTGGTTCATGGTGAGTAAATTTCAGCAACTCTCTTGAGAGGCTGTTCTCTGGTCTGGTTCTCCTCAAGGGAGTTTTCTATTTTACGTACTATTAAGCCTACATTTTCCTTTTCTTAATTTGTTGGGCTTGGAAGATTGGACATTCTCATTTGGTTTTCCCAGGAATTTCCAGTCGTGCACCGGCAGACAGTTGAAATTGATGAAAGTCCTGCATTCCAGTGCTTCAAAAAGAGGGACTTTCCCCACTATATCAGTGAGGATTGGAGCTGGTAGAGAGAGCAGCAGATATACATGAAGTGGTTCCCAGGTCTGCTCTTTAGCCAGTCTGCACATTTTGCAAATACATTTTTCATAATACTATTGCCGATAATAATATCTGTAGTATTTCAGTGCTTATTATGGTTCTAAGCACAGGATAGATACAGTCCGATCAGATCAGATACAGACACTGTCCCTTATGGAGCATAAACACTAAAGTGGAAGGAGAGGTATTTAATCCCACTTTTACAGATGAGGAAACTGAGGTACAGAGAAATTGTTACTTGTGACTTGAGAAGCAGCGTGGCTCAGTGGAAAAGCACAGGCTTTGGAGTCAGAGGTCATGGGTTCAAATCCCGACTCCGCCAGTTGTCAGCTGTGTTACTTTGGGCAAGTCACTTCGCTTCTCTGGGCATCAGTTCCCTCATCTGTAAAATGGGGATGAAGACTGTGAGTCCCCAGACTGTGAGCCCACTGTTGGGTAGGGACCGTCTCTATAGGTTGCCAACTTGTATTTCCCAAGCGCTTAGTACAGTGCTCCGTATGCGGTAAGCGCTCAATAAATACGATTGAATGAATGAACCTGATCATCTCGTAATCTCCCCAGCGCTTAGAACAGTGCTTTGCACATAGTAAGCACTTAATAAATGCCATCATTATTATTATTATTGTTCACAGCATGCAGATGGCAGAGCTGGGCTTAGAACCTGAGCTTCTCAATTTCTAGTTCTGGGCACTTTTTCCCTCAGGCCAGACTGCTTCTATAAACAAGTTTGGGGTCCACACACATTATTTTCATCCTGAAAAATTATTGGCCCAAAAATGCTTAGATGTATCTCCTTTCTTCTAGCTCTTTCCACGTTCTTCCATCACACACAAATATAAAGTGGGTTGTGTCATCAACCTGGCTGCTGTCTGAAAACACT
Source organism: Tachyglossus aculeatus (assembly GCF_015852505.1). Taxonomy (NCBI): domain Eukaryota; kingdom Metazoa; phylum Chordata; class Mammalia; order Monotremata; family Tachyglossidae; genus Tachyglossus; species Tachyglossus aculeatus. Next base: position 31,072,200 of record NC_052086.1, on the reverse strand, counting down.
CTGGCTCCAGTGTGGTGGCAGGGGGGCTTTTGGCCTGTAGCAGTGTGTTTGGAGTTGTCACCTCCCACAACCCAGAGTAGAGGAGCCAAAATGACTCATAGACCGTCTGATGACTTCCCCTCTTCCTCCCCCTAGATTATAAACTCCTTGAGGGAAAAGATTGTGTCTGTCAACTCTAACTGTACTGTACTTTTCCAAAGGCCCATTAGGAAGGGGCATGGCATAGTTGATAGAGCACGGGATTGGGAGTCAGGAGGTCATGAATTGTAATCCTGACTCCACCTCTTGTCTGCTACGCGGCTTTTGGCAAGTCACCTCACTTCTGTGGGCCTCGGTTACCTCATCTGTAAAATGGGGATTAAGACTGTGAGCCCCAAGAGGGGCAGAGACCCGATTTGCTTGTATCCACCCCCGTGCTTAGTAATAGTAATGATGGTATTTGTTAAGCGCTTGCTATAAATGTTGGTATTTGTTAAGCGCTTACTATGTGCAAAGCACTGTTCTAAGCGCTGCGGTAGATACAAGGTAATCAGGTTGTCCCACGAGGGGCTCACAGTCTTCATCCCCATTTTACAGATGAGGGAACTGAGGCCCAGAGAAGTGAAGTGACTTGCCCAAAGTCACACAGCTGACAAGTGGTGGAGCTGGGATTTGAACCCATGGTCTCTATGTGCAAAGCACTGGGGAGATACAAGGTGATCAGGTTGTCCCACATGGGGCTCACAGTCTTAATTCCCATTTTACACATGAGGTAACTGAGGCACAGAGAATAATAATAATAATATTAATGATGGCATTTGTTAAGCGTTTACTATGTGCAAAGCACTGTTCTAAGCGCTGGGGGGATACAAGGTGATCAAGTTGTCCCACGTGAGGCTCACAGTCTTAATCCCCATTTTACAGATGAGGTAACTGAGGCTCAGAGAAGTTAAGCGACTTGCCCAAGGTCACACAGCAGACATGTGGCGGAGCCGGGATTCGAACCCATGACCTCTGACTCCAAAGCCCGTGCTCTTTCCACTGAGCCACGCTGCTTCTCAAGCAGCAGAGAAGTGAAGTGACTTGCCCAAAGTCACCCAGCCGATAAGTGGCGGAGCCGGGATTAGAACCCATGACCTCTGACTCCCAAGCCTTTGCTCTTTTCTCTGTGCCACACTGCTTGGCACTTACTAAGTGCTTAAAAGTACCATGATTATTATTATTATTAGGATTAAAATACCTTATAAACAATAAGCACTCCAAAACTACCACTCATTGATCAATCTGCTCATGAAAATTTGTGAAATGGAGGTAGGGCTCATTTTTCCCACCGGTTATGATCTAGCAGGGTCCAGCCTAGTTCACTTTGTTTACTTTTTCTGACCAGAGAACTCTTTAATTCCTGTCTGAAGGCCGAGGGAAAAGGATTGGAGCGTTTGGGGTAATGATAGTCACCTTCCCAAAAAACCACAGACTGGTTTCATATTCAAATTTCATAGGTTCAGAACATTTTTTTCCGCAGCCTCAGTGTACCATGGACCTCTCAGCTAGAAAACTACAGCTTTCTATAGCCGGAGATCTGTCAAGTCCCTTGGTTAATGCTTGGTAGAAATAGGAGTTGCTTTCATTGTGACAACCTAACATTTATTTTTATTTATTCTGGTGACTTGACACCTGTCCGCATGTTTTGTTTTGTTATCTGTCTCCCCTTTCTAGACTGTGAGCTCGTTGTTGGGTAGGGACCATCTCTACATGTTGCCAACCTGCATTTCCCAAGCGCTTAGTACAGTGCTCTGCACACAGTAAGCGCTCAATAAATACGATTGAATGAATGAATGAATGAATTTGGTCTGGAAAGGGTGGAGGAAATCATGATTTCAACCTTCTTGAAACACACCAACAACATCAGATTTATCACAAGGCAATAGTGAGATGATTTGCTTCCATTTTCCTAACACTTGTTTGTTGATTCAGCACTGCAGTGTTGGAAAAAACTACATTTGATTGTATTTTGTCAATCATTGATGTTTATTAGGCACTTACTGTGTGCCGAGCATTGTACTAAGCGCTTGGGAGAGTCCAATGCAACAGAGTTAGTAGGCGTGTTGCAGGGCCACAAGGAGCTTACAGTCATGAGGGGGAACCTGGCCTATTGATAAAAACATGGGCTTGGGAGTCAGAAGGATCTGGGTTCCAACTCACCTCCTCCACTTGTCTGCTGTGTGACCTTGGGCAGGTCACTTAACCTCTCTGTGTCTCAGTTGTCTCATCTGTAAAATGGGGATTAGGACTGTGAGCACCACGTGGGACAACCTGATTAACTTGTATAGTAATAATAATAATAATTATAATAATAATAATAATGATAGCATTTATTAAGTGCTTACTATGTGCAAAGCACTGTTCTAAGCACTGGGGAGGTTACAGGGTGATCAGGTTGTCCCATGGCGGGGCTCACAGTCTTCATCCCCATTTTCCAGATGAGGTAACTGAGGCACAGAGAAGTTAAGTGACTTGCCCAAAGTCACACAGCTGGCAATTGGCGGAGCTGGGATTTGAACCCATGACCTCTGACTCCAAAGCCCGGGTTCTTTCCACTGAGCTACGCTGCTTCTCTAGTGCTGTATCTACCCCAGAGCTTTGAACAGTGCTGGACACATAGCACTTAACAAATACAATGTTATTATTATTATTAGTATTTTGACACGAAAGCATAACCTTATGTGTAACCTTGTGTTTCTTTCCTGATTTCCCCACCAGAGATGCTGCTTGGGATGTCAGGGGGCCCTGGGGTCCCATCTGACATTCCTTACCTCCAGACTACAGGTTGTGGTGGGCAGGGGTCCTGACTATCACCTCTGTTGTACTGTAAATTTCTCTAACACACAGTCCAGTGCTCTGCATACTGTAAATGGTCAGTGCAGGCCATTGATTGATTAATTCTTTGAAGTTAGGAGACTTCTCAGCCACCCAAAGGGGCAGTGGGATGGAGGGATCTGAAGGCAGGAGAATAATAATAATAATGTTGGTATTGGTAAAGTGCTTACTATGTGTCGGGCACTGTTCTAAGCACTGGCGTAGATGCAAGCTAATCAGGTTGGACACAGTCCCTGTCCCACATGGGGCTCACAGTCTTAATAGCCATTTTACAGATGAGGTCACTGAGGCACAGAGAAGTGAAGTGACTTGCCCATGGTTCCACTGCACACAAGTGGCAGAGCCAGGATTAGAACCCAGGTCCTTCTGACTCCCAGGCCATGCTGCTTTTGCTAAGGAAAGGGTTGAACTCCTTTTCTGTCAGTCAATCAGTGGCTTTTATCAAGAGCTTACTATATGTAAGGATAGTAAGTTCGTACTGTACTAAGTACAGTACTCAAAATCAAATCAAATCAAATCAAAATCAGAAAGTACAGTACTCAAAAATCTCCAGTGGCTACCAATCAATCTGCACATCAGGCAGAAACTCCTCACCCTGGGCTTCAAGGCTGTCCATCACCTCGCCCCCTCCTACCTCACTCCCTTCTCTCCTTCTCCAGCCCAGCCCGCACCCTCCGCTCCTCTGCCGCTAATCTCCTCACCGTACCTCGCTCTCGCCTGTCCCGCCATTGACCCCCGGCCCACGTCATCCCCCGGGCCTGGAATGCCCTCCCTCTTCCCATCCGCCAAGCTAACTCTCTTCCTCCCTTCAAGGCCCTACTGAGAGCTCACCTCCTCCAGGAGGCCTTCCCAGACTGAGCCCCTTCCTTCCTCTCCCCCTCGTCCCCCTCTCCATCCCCCCATCTTACCTCCTTCCCTTCCCCACAGCACCTGTAGATATGTATATATGTTTGTACATATTTGTTTCTCTATTTATTTATTTATTTATTTTACTTGTACATATCTATTCTATTTATTTTATTTTGTTAGTATGTTTGGTTTTGTTCTCTGTCTCCCCCTTTTAGACTGTGAGCCCACTGTTGGGTAGGGACTGTCTCTATATGTTGCCAACTTGTACTTCCCAAGCACTTAGCACAGTGCTCTGCACACAGTAAGTGCTCAATAAATATGATTGATGATGATGATGATGATGATGATACTAAGCACTTGGGAGAGTACAATAGAGTTGATAGATATTATCTGATCCCTGCCTTCTAGGAATTTACAGTCTAGTTGGATTAAATTAGACAAATTAGGTAAATAATTCTGATAGATTAGATATTAAAATGAATTACGCATAGGGGAAGCAAAAGACTATAAGGATATGTACATAAGTGCTGTGGGGCTGGAAGTGGGGTGAGTTTCAAAATAATAATAATAATAATGGCATTTATTAAGCATTTACTATGTGCAAAGCACTGTTCTAAGCTCTGGGGAGGTTACAAGGTGATCGGGTTGTCCCACGGGGGGCTCACAGTCTTAATCCCCATTTTATAGATGAGGGAACTGAGGCACAGAGAAGTTAAGTGACTTGCCCAAAGTCACACAGCTGACAATTGGTGAAGCCGGGATTTGAACCCCTGACCTCTGACTCCAAAACCCGTGCTCTTTCCACTGAGCCACGCTGCTTCTCACAAAATGCTTTAAGGGATACAGACCCAAGTGCATAAGTGATGAGAAGCAGCTTGGCCTAGTGAATGGAAGATGGGCCTGGGGGTCAGAAAGACCTAGATACTAATTCCAGCTCTGCCACTTGCCTGTGTTTGACCTTGGGTAAGTCACATCAATTCTCTGTGCTGCAATTCTTTCATCTGTAAGATGCGGATTAAGACTGTGAGCCCATGTGGGACATGAACTGTGTCCAACCCAATTATCTTGTACCTCTCCCAGTACTTAATACAGTGCCTGGCATTCATTAAGTACTTGACCAATACCATAAAAAAGGGATAGGTGCTTGCCCACTCTATCTTGATCTCATCTGTCTTGTTGCCTACCCCTGTCCCATGTCCCATGTCCTGGAAATTCCTTCCCTCCATATATGCCAGACCAAGATTTTCCTCAACTTCCAAGCCTGATCTGATGAAATCACAACTCCTCCAAGAGGTCTTCCCCATTTAGCCCTCTCTTCCCCTACTCTCCCTCCCCTCTGCGCCTTCTGTGCACTTGGATCTGTGATATTTGGGCATTTGATTTTTGTTCCGCTCTCTGCTCCGCAGCACTTTAGTACATTAGAGAAGCAGCGTGGCTTAGTGGAAAGACCATGGGCTTGGGAGTCAAAGGACGTGGGTTCTAATCCCTACTCTGTCATTTTGCCTGCTGTGTGACCTTGGGCAAGCTGCTTAACTTCTTTATGCCTCAGTTACCTCATCTGTAAAATGGGGATTAAGACTGTGAGCCCCACGTGGAACCATCTGATTAACTTGTATCTACCCCAGCATATAGAACTGTGCTTGGCATGTAGTAAGCGCTTAACAAATGCTGCAATAATAATTGCTATTATCTATACATTTTGTAGTATAAATATTTTGTTAGTGTCTGTCTCCCCTTCTAAACGGTAGGCTTATGGGGAGAGACTGTGTCTACCAACTCTGTCTATTGTACTCTTCCAAGCACTTAATACAGTGCTCAGCATACAATAAGCTCTCAATTAATGCAATTTATTGGAAGGTAAATAGGGTGGGGAGATGAGAGGTTAGTCAAGGGACACCTCTCGGAAGAGATTATTTGAGGAGGGTTTGAAGATAGGGAGAGTGGTGATATATTGGAAATGAAGGGGGAGGGAGTTACAGCCCAGAAGGAGGACATTTGGATCAGTAGTAGTAGGCCAAAATTATGCCTCTGGACAGGCTTGGGGGCTCCAAAAACATGCATCTTTTCTGCAAAGACCAATTACTGCTCACTCAAGATCTTTAGCCCTTAGCCATTAGTTTTGTCCCATCTAGTTTTGGGCTCTAAATAGATCAATTTATTTTGAAAAATCCATTAATTCTTTTGTACTGCCAAGTGTGAAGTCCTGTTCCTAAGGGCTGGGGAAGTGTACGAGAGTGATAATTTATACTCCTGGCCCACAGGAGCTTCACTGTTGAGGAATAAGGGGAATTAAGAGGACTGGCAACAGACCATGTGGAGAAAAGAGAAAAACACAGTATAGAAAACCATTTCTAAGATGATTAAAAACCATAGGAGCTAGAGGACTTTAAGGTTAAAGAGTGGGATTTGACACCCAGGATGGAGTGGGAAGAGGGTCTTCCCTGCTTCTTGGCCTCAGGGTCCTGATGGAGAATAATATTATTAATTATGGTATTTAAGCGCTCACTATGTGCCAGGCACGGAAGCCATAGGGGTGTCATGGCTGTTCTTCAGGAGCTGCCAGTCCCATCCCAGTAAAGGATTTTCTATTTCCAGGGTCGGGTGGGTGGAAAGGTACCAACTCAATCACATCAAATTCTCTTCTAAACTTCTGCCTTGCCCATGTTGCTCCCCATCTGTGGAATTTAATTGTCTCTCTCCCCGGCTGAATCGTAAGCTCCTTGAGAGCGAGAATCATGTCTACCAACTCTTGTCCTCTCCCAAGTGTTTAGTAGAGCGCTGTGCACACAGTAGGCGTTCAATAACTGCTGTTAATTAATTGAGCTCCATCACTGAATCTTTTCCATGAACCAAGCAGTAAGGTTGTCTGGAGTGAATCACTGTCCTTGTTGTATATTCCCTTGGCTCAATGAGTGGCTGATCCTTGCTCCCAGAAGTGGACACAACCTGGTTTTGCCCAAAAGTTAATAATGGCCGAGGTGGTGATAGGCACGATGGTTGAGCAGTGGAAACTGTTGCTTAGATTGCAGGAAGAAGGTGGGCAGAGGGCAGGGAAGTGGGGAGGAGTGTGTTGGGGGAGGGGTCACCATAATTTGTTGACAGGGCAAAATTTGTTAAGCCCTTATTATATGTCAAATACTGTTCTAAGCGCTCGGGTAGAGACAAACAAATGAAAGTTGGACATAGTACTTGTCCCGCATGGAGCTCGCAGTCTAAGTAGGGCATTTCGGGGGTCACCATTTCATTATTTCTTTGGCACCTCACCGCTTAGGTGCTCCAACTTCAGCCATCCCCCATCACTTCCCCCAGTCCCCACTAATATGCATATCTTTAAACACTGTTCCTTCCCATACTTGGAATTTATTTCAGTAATGTCTCCTCCGCTAAATTGTAATCTCCTTGAGGGTAAGATTCATGTCTGTTAACTCTATTGAATGCTCCCAAGAGCTTAGTACAGAGCTCTGCACTGAATAAGCGCTCAGTATATCACCTTGATTGATCAGTCATCCTCAAAGGTCTGATTCTGTGCATGGCTCCTGTGAAATACATTGGCCGCTAGCCATAATGCATTCCAAGACCAGAATGGAGCTTCATTTTTTTTCCACAGTAATGATTTTGCCCTGCAAGTCCAGTTATGATACCCATTTGCACTTGGTTATTGTACTCTGTTGTAGATTATCCTTAATCTGTTATATTCTTCCAAGTGCTTAGTGCAGTGCTCTGCACACAGTAAGCACTCGATAAATACCACTGATCGACTGATTATCCACATGCTAAGTGCATTTCCGGGTAGGTAAGTGCTTTTTAAAAACTGTTGACACTGATAGTTTTTTCCTCATACTGACTCCAAGTAAGAAGTAAGAATAAGTGTCAGAGATGGAAGACTTCATTGTATATTTAGGGTGTGAAATATTTCTCATTTTCTTTTAATATTTTCAAAAAATGACATTTTTCTACAGCTGTTTATATCATGCCTTATTAATATTAGTAAATATTTGTAATGCTTTTCAGCCATTCTGTGGCCTTGAGATTTGTCTGAATTAAATTGCATTTTGGAGGGGAAAATTCATTTTTTAGTATGGTTAATATTAAATATTTGAGGTGCTCATCATCTCGGATGCCACAGAACAGACTTTTAATGTTTATTCTGTCAGATTTCATGTGCAATGGGTAATGTCCTTTTGCTATCATAATACTTTTTCCCATAATTATTAAATTGCTAGCTTTTCAGATAGAACTTTCCTCTGTTATGTGATCTTCTCTGATCACTGTTGAATCACTTGGAAATACAAAGGGGTGTATGCTTACAGCTGCAAGCTTTTCTTATAGATGATGTTTCTGATCTATTTTTGTCTCCCTATGAGTAAAGTTACTAACTTCTGCGTCCTTCAAGTAACCTCCATTTATAAATGACAAACTTGTTTAAGTTCCTTAAAATGGTCTTAAGTTAGATCTAATGAAAAGAAAACACTGATGATAAAAAATCCACAGCGCTGGAGACCAAGAAATGTAGCAATTTTAGATTTTAGCAAATTTTAGGTCGTGTTGGGGACAGATTTTGGTCTGAGCACATCAAAACAGGATGTTTTGAAGTTAATGTAGGCTCTGAACATTAGTTCTTCATAATCTATGGAAATATAAATATACTGTTTTCGGGAAAACCAAGTTCCTCAGACACAGGCTCTTAAAACTTGCTGAAGATTAAGTCCTCTTTTCCCTTACTCCATCTCAGTTTGTAACCTGTACACTTGGATCTTTACTATTTACACTTACTATTTGCACTTGCTATTCACCTTACTCTTAGCCCCATAGCATTTATGTTCATGTCCATATTTTTTTTTTACACTGTCTCCCCCCAAAGGCTCTAAGTAGGCAGGGAACTGATCTACCAACTCTGTAGTATTGTACTCTCTGGATCACTTAGTACAGTGCTCTGCATATAAGACTGTGAGTCCCAGGGGAAGCAGTGACTCTGTCACCCAGGGCTTAGTACAGTGCTGGGCACAAAGTAAGTGCTTACCAAAGACCACAATTCTTCTTCTTCTTCTTCTTCTTCTTCTTCTTATTATTATTATTTGCTCAGTAGATACCATTGATTGACTGAAGATACCAAAGTCTGTACACTAGTCAATCAATTTGTCCTGCCAGCTCAATTCTCCCTTCTTCTTTTGGGTGTAGGGAGGATGGGAGGAAAAAAAAGAGAACCATCATTGATCAGTTAAAAATCTAAAAGACCTGTCTCTGTTGCATGCACAGAAGCTTTGGATTTTGATTAAACCTCTCAGTCTGTGGTCATCATTTTTAGATTTCTCTATTTAGAAGAGATCCTCCAAGTCCTACATGAGTCCTCCAAATTTTCAAACACTGAAACCAATGTATTAACCCTATAAAGAGGAATTTTCCTAGCAAATCTCAAGAGTTTAAGAAGTATTTATCTTCAAGGTGAAAAGTATTATTGTTGCAAGTACAAAATTAATTCAGAAGTTAGAAAGCCAGGGAATAAAATCATTTCTCTGGATATGTCTTCCTATTATAGAATAATATTTATTTAAACTTTATTTCTGAAAAAACTCGAGTGTATTTTTTCTCAAGTGGTGCATACTTTGTTATGCCGTCATATAGCATTGCACTATTTTATGAGGAAAGGAAGAAGCAGTTTGCTTTTGAAAGGTGCCTCATCTTTCTCCCTCTCTCCCTTCCCTCATTCCCTCTTGTCTCTCTCTTTCCTTTTTGCTACCCTACCCCTCTTCTCCCTCCCCTTCCTCCCTCCCCGTCTCTCCTCCCTTTCCTTTCCCTTCTTCCCATCTTTTTCTGCCTTCCCTCCCCTTCTTCCTCTCTCCCCACCTTCTTACCTGTCTTCCTCTTTCCCCTGTCTCCTCCTCGTTCCTCTTTTCCTTTCCCTTCTTCTTCCTCCCCTTCCTTCTTCCTTTTTTCTCTGTTTTCTCCCCATCTATTGGGGAATGTCATTGTTCCCATTCTTTTCTTGAATGTAAGCTTGTTATGGGAAAGGAATGTGTCCACCAATTCTGTTGTACTCTTCCAAGAGTTTCATACAGGGCTCTGCACATAGTAAGTGCTCAATAAATAGCATTAATTGATTGACTATGCTACACAAAAGAGATGCCAAAATGGAGGCAACATTATGGCCTAGGAAATATGATTCTGTCAATCGGGATGCGGAACAGCAAAGACTGAGAAGCAGCATGGCATAGTGGATAGAGGACAGGCCTGGGAATCTGAAGGCCATGGTTTCTCATCCCAGCTCCACCACATGTCTGCTGGGTGACCTTGGGCAAGTCACTTCCTTCCTCTGGGTCTCAGTTACTTCATCTGTAAAATGAGGATTGAAACTGTTAGCCCCATCGGGACAGGGACTGTGTCCAACCCGATTTGTTGCTATTCATTCCAGTGCTTAGTACAGTGCCTGGAACATAGTAAGCACTTAATAAATACCATAGTTAATGTTATTCCTATTATTAGAAAATAATTCTTAGGTCAAAAAGTTAGAAAAAAGATTATAAACTTAAAGAAAATTAGCTGTTTAAAATATTAACAGGGTTTCTTTTTTTCCTTCCCTGAAAGTTGAAATTCATTTTCATCAATACAAAATATATGCAAGGTTATTAGGGTTCCCGTGGCAAACTACTCTTTCAGTGGCGTTTCCACTTCTGCTCCATGTTAATTCTTCAATTTAATATGATTGACATCATTTTCACATTTCAGTGAAGTGGTATTGCCTTCTGGAAAGAGCACAGGCTTGAGAGTTAGAAACTCTTGGTTCTAATGCTGGCTCTTCTATTTGCCTGCTGGGTGACCTTGGACAAGCTGCTTAACTTCTCCATACCTAAGTTTCCTCATCTGTAAAATTGGCATTCAATACCTGTTTTTCTTCCTATTTAGATTGTGAGCCCCAGGTGGGACAGGGGTTGTGTCTGACCTGATTATCTTGTATCTAACCCAGCTCTTAGTACGGTGCTTGTAAGAAAGTTTTTGCTTAACAAGTACCACAGTTGTGATTATTTAAAAACCTATCACCCTGGATAACTGTACTTTTCTAATATTTGAGTGGAAGCAGTACTCCGGTGCCCAGCAGGGTTAGGGTCAGTCGGACTCTCAGGCCTATTATTGATTCATTGCATAACATGACAAATCTTTTCACGCTGAGAAGCAGCGTGGCTCAGTGGAAAGAGCAGGGGCTTTGGAGTCAGAGGTCATGGGTTCAAATCCCGGCTCCGCCAGTTGTCAGCTGTGTGACTTTGGGCAAGTCACGTCACTTCTCTGTGCCTCAGTTACCTCATCTGTAAGTGCTTAGTACAGTGCTCTGCACACAGTAAGCACTCAATAAATACAATTGAATGAATGAATGAATAAAATGGGGATTAAGACTGTGAGCCCCACGAGGGACAACCTGATCAGCTCATAACCTCCCCAGAGATTAGAACAGTGCTTTGCACATAGTAAGCACTTAATAAATGCCATCATTATTATTTTCATTTTTCAAGGCCTCTGTTTTTATCAGAAGGACCTGGGTTCTAATCCCAACTCCACCATCCGTCTGCTGAGTGACTTTGGGCAAGAAGCAGCATGGCCTAGTGGATAAAGCGTGGGCCTGGGAATCATAAGGACCTGAGTTCTAATCCTGACTCTGACACTTGTCTGCTGTGTGACCTTGGGCAAGTCACTTCATATCTCTGTGCCTCAGTGACCACATCTGTAAAATGGGGATTAAGATTGTGAGCCCCATCTAGGGCAGGGACTGTGTCCAACCTGATTAACTTCGATCTACCCCAGCACTCAGAACAGTGCCTGGCACATAGTAAGTGCTTAACAATTACCATTAAAAAAGCCCTTTGGGATTCTCCCACAATGTAGTGTGTATTGTAAGGTGTATCCTCTGCATCACCTTCTAGACTGTGAGCCCGTTGTTGAGTAGGGAACCTCTCTGTATGTTGCCAACTTGTACTTCCCAAGCGCTTACTACAGTGCTCTGCACACAGTAAGCGCTCAATAAATACGATTGATTGAATGAATGAATGAATGAATCAATCAGACAGTGGTCTTTATTGATCGCCTACTGTGTGTGCAGCACTTTCCTAAATTCTTGGGATAGTTCAACACAGTAAATTTGAGAGACATAATCCCTGCTCTCAAGTAGTTTACAAGTCTAGTGGTGGTTTCTTTTTATTTGTTTTACTATTTTGTCAGTGAGATTCTACAGTCTTTTTCCCAAGTTGCCTGATATTTTATATTCCATAAGAGAATGAAGTCCCTAATCCAAGCCAACCAGGGCTTCCGAAAGGCTAAGTATGTTGAGTGTTGGATATATGAGAATATAATGCAATCCATCAGGATATAAATCTGTGCCCCTAGATGGGTTTCTTGGCTGATAGTTGTGGTATACAATTTTTAGGGCTAATACATTTTATGGGGTGGATGTGTGAGTTACCAGGCACTTTGCTGAATCATTTCAAATATTTTCCTTGAAATATTTTAGGTCATTGTACAGATCAATGAACTGTTGTGTGATAGGCAAGTGTGCAAATGGTTTTTCTCAAACTGTTCTTTGATTGTACTGTACTGGGACCTGCAGTTGTGGGTTTCATTCACTGTCCCTTTGAAAACTCCAAACCTTTACTCTATGCCTCATGTATCTCCTACTGAGTGACTCAGTAAACTCTACACCCTCAACCGTTAATTGCCTTTCTTCTCTGTTGGCATGCAGAACCCAAACCACTGGCTTAAGAGCAGTAACCATAAATCGCATCTAGAAAACAGCTTTGATGTCTGGTGAAAAATAAGCCACATTGCCTTTGTAGTTCAGCTCCAAACACCTCGTTTGTCAGGGTGATATAAAGTTGTCATCAGTGGAATATAACATTTAATCAAAGTTTAAAGTACAGTGGTCACTGTTTTAAGCAAATGTCAAGTGGTAGAATACCACACTATAAAATAAGCACTCTGGAGAAGAATATTTACTGAGTCGTCTTCAAAGTGTTCCAGCTACCTGATGTTTATAGAGTTCAGTACTTAAACAAGTACATACCACATGACACAGCACAAGGTATTTCTTCCAAAGTTTGAAGGACTCTTCCTTATCCACATCCCCTCCAGCAGGATGGCTCCTCTTCCCCAGGGATTGCTGCCTCAATTTTTCTGAAGTCCTCACTCAGAAGGAATGGTCAAGCAGAGTCTGCATTTTAACAAGTTTCTTTAATATTTTACTTTTTTATGGTATTTGTTAAGTGCTTACTAAGGCACTGTACGAAGCGCTGGAGTAGATACAAGCCATTTGGGTTGGACAAAGTCCATGTCCCCTTAGGGCTCATGGTTTTACTCCCCATTTTACAGATGAGGTAACCGAGGCAGAGAGAAGTTAAGAAACTCGCCCAAAGTCACACAGCAGACGGGTGGCAGAGCTGAAATTAGAACCCAGCTCCTTCAGACTCCCAGTCCTGTGTTCTATCTACTAGACTGCACTGCATGTTAAGGGTGGCTGGTTTTGGACTCTTGGTCATTTCTTTCTTAATGAGAGAAGCCAGGTAGTGACAGCATATTAAAAAAATATCCAAATCGCATTAAAGTAATGTCATGGTGGACCAGGACAGGGAAAATGAAACACCTCCATCCTCCTCTAGAAGCCTTCTGCTGATTCACTAGAACTCCTACTCGGTTAAAGTCCCCTTACAAAAAGCACCTGTCACTCAGAGGGTGTGGAGAAGCAAGAGGAAATAAAACGGTTCTCATGAGTGTCCTTCATTTCTAGTTCTATTAGAGTTCCAATCTGAGCTCCTTGAAAGAAATGCCTGAGAGGAAAAGTGTCTCATCTTCAAGCTAAACTCAGCATCTCACAGGAATTTTTTTTTAAATCCACTGGAAATTGTCACTCCAAATCATGATAACCAAATCAAATATTTCGTCAAATAGTCATCAGGAGTGAAACAACTGGGGCTAAATTGCCTTGGAATCAAAAGATTGGGAGTTGAATGACCTAGAGCCGCATAAAAGATCCCAATCTTTAACTTTAACTCTTGGAAAATGTCAGCAGGACCTTGAGTAAAGACCATGTGAATTCCACACAAGTTGTTTTCTTGATCTAGTGGTTTTGAAGGTCAAGGACATTTTTATCATAAGGCTTCCCCTCCCCATTGCCACTAGAGCTAAGAGAGACAGATTGTCCAGTTGAGTTGGAACTGCAAAACCCGAGACTTCCACTGACCTCCATGCACCGGAGATATGAGAAGATGCCATCATATGAGCCCTATGTGGTACAGGGACTGTGCCCAACCTTATTAACCTGTATCTTCCCCAGCGCTCAATGCATTGTAAATCCTTGACAAATATCATGATAATATGGATTGTATGTTGGACCATTTGACCTCCCAAATCCTTTAATACCCAGTGAGACAATGAAAACTTCATTCACTTTTGAGATAATGGAGTTAAAACGTTGGTTTGGAGTTTGCTCATATCATCAGGCATTTCTTAATAATGGGGAATGAGGTAAGTTTGTCAGCTGCCTCATTTTTCCTATTTGTACGGGTTTTGTATAGCTAATTACATTTAAGTCACGCATTTGACAGTTGTCACGAGGCTGCCCTGTCTAAAGAAGTTCTGCCATAGAATGGACTAGTGACCCAGAAATCAGCCCTGAAAGGCCAATTTGCAAGGTTATTCTCTTGTTCCATTTCCAGGAAATGCTCCTGGAGGAGTCGGGTTAAGTGATGGGGTGTGTGGCAGTGGTGATGCTGAAAATATGTATCAGTAGGGGTAGTGAGAGAAAGCAAGTCCACGGGTGCTAACTCCGGCACTTCTCCCCTTGGACTGGATTCTCTCTTCTCTTCCCGTTCTTTCCTCATGCCCTCTGGGCTGGCTTTCTCCCTTTTTGCTACACTTCAGAGAGAGCAACAGGTTTAATTTGGTCAGAAACTCCTGAATCATGTCACTTATGGTGTGCAGATCACTGTATTCAGCACTGGGAAAGTATACAAAGGTGGGAATTAGACATGGTCCTTGGGCTGATTGATTGGGCTCATGATCTAGGGATATAAGAGAGAGAAACAGGGTGGTCTAGATGAAAGAGCACAGGCCTAGGAGTCAGAGGACCTGGATTTTATACCTGGCTCCACCACTTCTCTGCTTTGTGACCTTGGGCAAGTCACTTAACTTCTCTGTGCCTCAGTTGCCTCATCTGTAAAATAGGGGTTAAGACTGTAAGTACCATATGGGACAAGGATTGCACCCACTCTTGATTATCTTGTAACTTCTCCAGCATTTAGTATAGTGCCTGGCACATAGTAAGCACTTAACAAACACCCTACAGAAAGCAAGGAGGACTGGCGACAGACATATAATCAAGTCATATTTATCAAGTGCCTACTATGTGCAGAGTAGACTGTAAGAATGTAATGAACGAACGAATGCAGAGCACTGATCTAAGTGTTTGGGAGAGTACAATACCAGGAGGAATGAAAGTCTAAAACACTAAAGCAGCATACAGAACAAGGCCAATGCACAGAATAAAAAGAAATAAGTAGGGTGTTGTGGCCAGAGGAGCGGAGATTCAATCTTCTGTGATTTTTCTAAGCCACCCCACACCAAAAGCCACAGCAGGCACCATTCTTCCTGAAGTTTTGTGGAGGCCTCATTCCGTACCTGTTTTTCTCTTTCCTGCTGGGGTAATAATAATAATAACAACAACAACAACAATAATTCTAATAATTATGATACTTGTTAAGCACTTACTATGTGCCAAACACTTCTAAGCTCTTCGGTAGATCAAAGTTAATCAGGTTGGACACAATCCCTGTCCCACATGAGGCTCGTACTCTTAATCCCCATTTCAGAGATGAGATAACTGAGGCCCGTAGAAGTAAAGTGACTTGCCCAAGGTCACACAGCAGATATGTGGTGGAGTCGGGATCAGAACCCAGTTCCTGCTGACTCCCAGTCCTGTGTTCTTTCTGGAGGTTTCTCAGTGGTGTGCCAGAGAGGTGGTGATGGCTCAAAAGGAGGCAGTGTGGTTGACAGGGAACCCACTGTTGGGTAGGGACTGTCTCTATATGTTGCCAACTTGTACTTCCCAAGCGCTTAGTACAGTGCTCTGCACACAGTAAATGCTCAATAAATATGATTGATTGATTGATTGTCCTGTGGGGAGTGTACAATTGGAAAGTTTAGCTGTCACTTAATTCGCCATGGCCCATTGTGCAGGGAGCAATTTGGGAGCAGAGGCCTCGGATGGTACAGAGAAAGGCCAGCCGTGTTCCTGATGGATTTGCATTATATGGTAGATAATAGAGCAGGACTGTGGGCAATAAAATGGGTAAAAATAATCTGAGAGGAATAAATTCAATCCTATCCATTTATGCATATGGTTGCTATTGATATGCTCAAGGACTTTCACTTTCTGAGTGTGTGTGTGTGTGTGTTTTCCCGTTTGTGCCATCTCTTCCATGCATCTAAAGTCGATCAGTAGCCCCTGGCCTGGGGCAGCTCTTCAGAGTAGGTCCACATAACTGGGTTTAATTCCAGGAATTCTGGTTTGTTTTTATGAGCACTTCCATGTCCAGCACTTCATTGTCTCTCCGTGTTGGAATCCAGATTGTCTTGTGCAGGTCACTGTTGTTGGGTATGTGTTTTTGTCTCTGCTGAATATAACTCTTCCCCAGATAAAGTATAAAACTAACTGAGTTTTTGGTCTTTGGCTTGCAGCATCTGTTCATTCAAATTCAGTACACAGTTACAGCTCACTGGTATAGAGAAGCACTGTAGTCTACTGCTCTCTAACAACTCGAAAAACAGTGGCCCTAATGCACATACATGTTTGTTTTCTTTTTTATAAACTTGCTTCCATTCTTTCTCTCTCTCCCCCAGCCTTTTTCTGCCAACATAACCTTTGATTTCAAGAGCCTTTTGAAATGGCTTTAGAAATCTTCCCCTCTCATGATGGGGAAGAAAGAAATGGGGTAGGAAAAAAAAAGTAATTTCATTCGTGGGATAGTTAAATATTAATGTAAACAATTAAAAAAATATGAGACGTGACCCACTGCTAGTTTCAATATAAAATAAATTAATGAAGTTCTCTGGCTGCATAGTGAGTTCTGGTTGTGATGAGAGAGAAATAGCAATTGAATGTTGCATCCCTTATACTTGGTAGTGCAGTGACAGTGCTTGGCGCATAGTAAGCTCTTAACAAATACCATTAAAAAAACTATTCTGGGGTTGCCTCAGGAAAATACAGATGAGGATGGGATTTCTAAATGGAAGCTAAATGGAAAATCCCATATGACTGTCTAAGCCCTGGGAGGTTGTTCTGCTCACAGGATTGCCTGTGAATAGTGAAACTTGGATTGAGAAATACATACAAATCAGATGTATCCGCCCTCCCCACCCCCTGATCATCTGCACAGTGTATCCTATTTACCCACTTAGCTAACTTCCTTGCCACTTAAAGAAACATTTTACACGTAGCATTCTGAATCACTTCATTTAATTTGCAGGGGAGCAAGTGGGAATAGGAAATTTATTCATTTTTATTAAAGTCTGTCTCCTCTGCTAGACTGTAAGCTTGTCGTGGGTGGGAATGTGACTGTTATTGCTATATTGCTCTCTCCCAAGCACTTAGGACAGTGCTCTGCACATGATAAGTGCACAATAAATATGACTGACGGGCTGACTGGAAGGAACTCCCTAGAGCAAGATACATTTTTACACTGAGGAGTATATACCTTGAAAAATTTTGTCATTTAACTGAAGTTTTTCATTTTTTTAAGGTATTTGTTAAGCTCTTATTATGTGCCAGCCACTGTACTAAGCACTATAGTAGGTCCAAGCTAATCAGGTTGGACGTAGTCCATGTCCCATGTGGGGCTCACAATTTTAATCCCTATTTTTCAGATGAGGTAACTGAGGAACATAGAAGTTAAGTGACTAGCCCAAAGTCACACAGCAGACCAGTGACAGAGCCAAGATTAGAACCCAGGTCCTTCTGACACCTAGACCCATGCCTCTACCTATTTGAAAATAGTACGTTTTCCCTGTCTCTATATGCATTATATATATAATTGTGTATATGCATACTTATGCAAAGTCTCATACATACACACATATGAAATGTAACTGACATACCACTTAAATTTCCCAAATACTTATAATTAAATGGGCTTTAAAAACTTAAGTATTTTTCCCACTTTAATCTTTAGAGACACCTCTCCTATGCCCCAGACTAATTTAAATTGTCATTACCCTGCTGAGAAACCACAGAACAAAGTCAACTCTCTGTGAAATGCCTCGAACTGTTCACAGTTGTGAAAATCTGCTGGAGAACCGAATGCAAATTTTCCTCTGAAATATAGCCCCTTAATGATGAGGAATACTGACTGGATGTTGTAGAAGCAAAAATTAGGAAACAGGATTCTGTCTGCAATTTGTTACATAGAAATCTGGCTGCATTTAAAACATCCTTGTTGCTGAAGACGAGACTCTTAAAATGGGCTTTTTAAAGGGCTGAGGAAATGTTCACTTATGAATTTAGTTTCTTCATAACAAATTTCATAAATGGAAATTCTCTTAGGGATCAAATCATTTTGCTCTCGTTCTGGTCTGTGTTTAAAAATTAAACCAAATTTACTCTTAGGCTGTTGGCAAGCATACATTTTTTTTTTTTTTTAGGAAACGGTTCCCACATCAAATGTGTATCTTTTTTTCCAAATAGTTTATTAGGTAAGATTTTCCTGTCAATTGCTTCTCTCCCCTTTGGCATCATGCTCCTTTCTGTGTCAAATCTTTGTTCTTAGGTTAACCCTTTCTCTTTGGGGGCCTAAAAATAATGATCTCGCTTTTTAACTTCACTGTAAACTGTGGGACATAATTGACATTTTTTATGTTTGGTAGTAAGATACAGGAGTTTTAAAGCAACACAGAGCTCTTCTAGACAATAATCATTTAAGTCAGTTACCAGACAAAAAGACTAATAGGTCATTTGTAAAATAAAGCTTTGGAAATGAGTTCCCTTAGAATGACATCCCACTGACCTCTTGTTGCTTTCCTGAAAGAGGCAAAGGATCTGAGGTGTTTGCCACAGAATATGCAATTTATCACCCAATTAGGGTTTGTGTCCTGGAGTACAGAGGTCCCATGTTCATACAGAAAAGGTCATACGGTATGGGTGACTGGTATTAATGTTTAACACGTGTCTCTTGGTTGCTCAGTTCCTAGGAAGAATGAAAAGCTTGTCTGATAATGGGCCCAAAGCAATTGCTCAACAGCTGAGCTGAGAGAGATATCGAGCAGTAAGGGAAGCCCAGTGTCCCTGGAATTGGTCTTTCAGTATCTGCTATATTCCTAGTTGGGTGGAGCAGTAACTCTGAAGTGGTTTTTATGAGAGCAAGGGGTAAAAAAGTGTGGTAATAAAAACATTCCCCAGCCAACTTTCTACTGTACCTCCCTCTCGACTCTCCCTCCTCCATCCTTTGACTCGCACTGTTCCACCAACCTGGAACTCCCTTTCCTCCACTCCTAATCTCATAGAACCCCTCTTTCCCCTTCTGCAAAGCTTTCCTAAAATCCCTCTTCCTCCAGCAAGCCCTTCCTGATTGATCCCAACCCCTCAATTTATAAGCTACCGCTAGCCTTTACCTATTTACTTTTACCCTCCCTCAGTATTTATATGAACAATTGTCTTGTAGGTTTATTGATTCTGATTACCCTGATTCTGATTCTGATTCTGATAAAATATTTTTTTATCGGTCTTCCCAATTAAAATATGTTTGTTATGGGCAGGAAATATGTCATGCTCATATTGTACTTTCCTAAATACATGGCATAATACGATGAATTCAATGGATACTTAATAAATACCTTTATTACTACTACACCATTCTACCTTATCTCTTCCAGAGAACATTTATTGGGCACATACTGTATGTATAAGAGTATTTATTGGGCACATACTGTATGTATAAGAGTATCAGGCATTTGCTGGAAATTGCACTGCTCTGAGAATCAGGAGACCTGGGTTTTAGTCCTGTTTCTGCTGCTAGCTGATGTACTTGGGTGAAGACTGCACGTGTACCTTGGAGTCTGCTGCATTAAGAGAAGCAGCGTGGCTCAGTGGAAAGAGCACGGGCTTTGGAGTCAAAGGTCATGGGTTCAAATCCAGGCTCCGCCAATTGTCAGCTGTGTGACTTTGGGCAAGTCACTTCACTTCTCTGGGCCTCAGTTACCTCATCTGTAAAATGGGGATTAAGACTGTGAATCCCCCTTGGGTCAGCTTGATCACCTTGTAAACTCCCCAGCGCTTAGAGCAGTGCTTTGCACACAGTAAGTGCTTAATAAATGCCATTATTATCATTATTATTATTATCATTATTATCCCTGCCCAACTGTTCACTCATCGCACCACATTCCCTAGCAGGAACAAAAATGGCAAGGATGAGGGAGTGGGATTAGCACTGCACAAGCCATTAGCACTATAATCAATTCCCCTGTGCAAGTCCTAGTGAGCAGGGAATGTGAATGTGCCTGTTTATCATTATATTGTACTCTCCCAACCACTTAGTACAGTACGCCGCACATAGTAAGCGCTCAATAAATACGACTGAGTGAATGAATGAAGTAATTGGAATAGTAATAATAATGGCATTTTGTTAAGCGCTTACTACGTGCCAAGCACTGTTCTAAGCACTGGGGGGATACAAGGTGATCAAGCTGTCCCACAGGGGGCTCACAGTCTTAATCCCCATTTTACAGATGAGGTAACTGAGGCTCAGAGAAGTTAAGTGACTTGCCCAAGGTCACACAGCAGACATGTGGCAGAGCTGGGATTTGAACCCATGACCTCTGACTCCAAAGCCCGTGCTCTTTCCACTGAGCCATGCTGAGACTGGTCTGTTGTTCCATTCCCACAATTTTCACATTTCTCCCCTCACCTGTCTTCATTGCTTAAGTGGCAATTTTTATTTCATTTGAAATGGAAAGATCACTTTTTTCCTACTTTTGATATTAAGGAATTTTTAAAGATGCATGTTATTGCATGCAGGTGACAAAATTACCCATGTAGATGAAACTTAAATGGGTAAACTGAAAAAGTTATCAGAAAGTGCCAAAGCTTGTTGCAACAAAACAGAAATGTACTCTTCTCTATACCTTATTAAGAACTCAAAATTTCACTCTCTGTGTGAAGAGATGTCTATTGATTCTGTTCCCCTAATGGTGGTCCACTAAATATGTGTTTTAATTGCTCGCCATTGTCCTTAACCTCATTCCCTTTGTCCCTTCTGTAACACAACTGATTAGGGACAAATTATTAATGAAGGGGGAGAATTTCTACTACTTCTAGATGTTCAGCACATTATCACATAATCAAGGCCATTTATCAAAGGGAAGCGGCATGGCTTCCTGGAAAGAGCAGGGCTTGAGAGTCTAAGGTCATGGTTTCTAATACCGGCTCCGCAACTTGTCTGCTCTGTGACCTTGGGCAAGTCACTTAACTTCTCTGTGCCTCAGTTCCCTCATCTGTAAAATGGGGATTAAGACTGTGAGTTCCACATGGGACAATCTGATTAAAGCAGCATGGCTCAGTGGAAAGAGAATGGGCTTGGGAGTGAGAGGTCATGGGTTGAAATCCCGGCTCTCCCAATTGTCAGCTGTGTGACTTTGGGCAAGTCACTTAACTTCTCAGTGCCTCAGTTACCTCATCTGTAAAATGGGGATTAAGATTGTGAGCCCCACATGGGACAACCTGATCACCTTGTATCCTCCCCAGTGCTTAGAACAGTGCTTTGCACATAGTAAGCGCTTAACAAATACTAAAATTATTATTATTATTGTTGTATCTACTCCAGCGCTTAGAACAGTGCATGGCACATAGTAAGTGCTTAACAAATATTATTATTATTATCATTATTATTATTATTATTATTATTATTATTATCAATGAACCCTTAATCTGCAAACTAGTTGATTTGATTTGTGCATCAGGGTTGCCTTTGGGCATTTAATTGTGTCGGTCTTTGGAAAAAAAATAAACATTGTTCAAATGATGTTTGACTTGGTAGGTCAAGAATAGAAGGAACAGTCTGAAGAACTCAACAGAAAGGACTCAGTACAGTTGAGGGATTTTTTTTTAATTAGGAAAACTTTATTCATTGTGCAAGATTTTCTTGTTTCATTAGGCAGTTAGTCCATGCGTTCTCGCTACACAGTTGGTGATTCTTAACTCTATAGGTCTCAATTCTAATGGAATCGAAATAACAAATCAACCAGAAAGTCTTAACGAGACTAATAAAAGACTAGAAAATTTTGAAGAAAAGCGAGAGAGTGAAATCCAGCCTTGTGCTTGAGAAGCCTATCAGTCAATCTTTCATATGTGTTGTGTGCCGACTTAATGCAGACCATTAGACTAAGTCCTTGGAAGAGTACAATAGAATAAGACTTGATCTCTCTTCTCAATGAGCTTACAATTTAACCGGGGAGACAGACACCAAAGTAAAACCTACCTTGTGGATTTTTTTTTTAATGGCATTTGTTAAGCGCATACTATGTGCAAAGCACTGTTCTAAGCGCTGGGGGGGGATACAGTGTGATCAAGTTGTCCCACGTGGGGCTCACAGTCTTAATCCCCATTTTTACAGATGAGGTAACAGAGGCTCAGAGAAGTTAAGTGACTTGCCCAAGGTCACACAGCAGACTTGTGGTGGAGCCGGGATTCGAACCCATGACCTCTGACTCCAAAGCCCGTGCCCTTTCCACTGAGCCACGCTGCTACTCTAATTTTGTTCCCCACTAGTTTAGTGTCATTACTTCCCTGTTGATCTCACAGTCTTAAGAGTGGATTTGAGAAGGACCATTCAACTACTACAGAGAAGCAGTGTGGCTTAGTGGAAACGGCCCTGGCTTGGGAGTCAGAGGACATGGGTTCTAATCCCGGCTCTGCCGCTTGTCTACTGTGTGACCTTGGGCAAGTCACTTAACTTCTCTGTGCCTCAGTTACTTTCATTCATTCATTCATTCAATTGTATTTATTGAGCACTTACTGTGTGCAGAGCACTGTACTAAGCGCTTGGGAAGTACAAGTTGGCAACATATAGAGACGGTCCCTATCTGACAGCGGGCTAACAGTCTAGAAGGGGGAGACGGACAACAAAACAAGACATATTAACGATTGATTGATTGATTGATTGATTAATAACACAAAGGGAACTAACAGGGATTGAAGAGTGCCTGCGTTGAAGCGTGACTTTTTGACATACGATCAAGTTCCATTAGTTACTTCATCTGTAATATGGAGATTAAGGCTGTGAGCCCCTTGTGAGACAACCTGATTACCTTGTAACAACCCCAGTTCTTAGAACAGCGCTTGGCACATAGTAAGCACTTAACAAATATCACTATTGTTATTTTTATTGCTTTAGGAAATGTAGACTAGCAGCGAGAAGCAGCATGGCTCAGTGGAAAGAGCCCGGGCTTTGGAGTTAAAGGTCATGGGTTCGAATCCTCGCTCTGCCACATGTCTGCTGTGTGACTTTGAGCAAGTCACTTAACTTCTCGGAGCCTCAGTTACCTCATCTGTATAATGGGGATGATGACTGTGAGCCCCACGTGGGACAACCTGATCACCTTGTATTCCCCCCACCCAGTGCTTAGAACAATGCTTTGCACATAGCAAGCGCTTAACAAATGTCATTATTATTATTATTATTATTATTATTATTATTATTAATTATTATTATTACTAGACTGCTGGTGAGAAATAAGGTTAATTTTACAATTGCATGCTAAGTAATAGCATAACATCTAAGTATTTTTCCCCCTGGGGATGTGTGCCTAAGAGAGATCACTGTATGTCTAATTTATTTCTTAAAAGATTAATAGCTTTGAGTTAGATCAGGTAATCTCGTATATTTGATTCTTGAAGTTGAAAAAAGTTGCAAGAACAATGAATCTACCCATGAGTAATTACTAAGTACTCACTGAGTCCCCTTAACTAAAATGATATGTTGGCTTTACGCAATAAATCAATCATATTTATTGAGTGCTTACTGTGTGCAGAGCACTGTACTAAGCGCTTGGGAGAACATAGTGCAACAGGGTTGTTAGACACATTCCCTGCCCACATTGAACTCACAGTCAGGAGAGGGAAACTGACACTAAATTAATATAAATAATAATAATAATAATAATGGCATTTGTGAAGCACTTACTATGTGCAAAGCACTGTTCTAAGAGCTGGGGAGGATACAAGGTGATCAGGTTGTCCCACGTGGGGCTCACAGTCTTAATCCCCATTTTACAGATGAGGTAACTGAGGCCCAGAGAAGTGAAGTGACTTGCCCAAAGTCACACAACTGACAAGTGGCGGAGCCGGGATTTGAACCCAAGACCTCTGACTCCTAAGCCCATGCTCTTTCCACGGAGCCAACGCTGCTTCTTTATAGATATGTACATAAGTGCTGTGGGGCTGAGGGAGGGGTGAATAAAGGGAGCAAACCAAGGTGATGCAGAAGGGAGAGAGAAAAGAGGAAATGAAGGCTTAGTCAGAAAAGCCCTCTTGGAGGAGATGTAGCTTCCATAAGGATTTGAAGTGAGGGAAAGTAATTATCTGTCAGATACAGCAGTGAAGCCAAGTGGCTCAGTGGAAAGAGCACGGACTTTGGAATCAGTGGTCACGGGTTCAAATCCTGACTCTGCCAATTGCCAGCTGTGTGACTTTGGGCAAGTCGCTTAACTTCTCTGGGCCTCAGTTCCCTCATCTGTAAAATGGGGATTGACTGTGAGCCCCCCGTGGGACAACCTGATCACCTTGTAACCTCCCCAGTGCTTAGAACAGTGCTTTGCACATAGTAAGCACTTAATAAATGCCATTATTATTATTATTATACCATCATTATTATATGAAGAGGGAGGGCTTTCCAGGCCTGCAGCAGAATGTGGGAAAGAGGTTGGTGGCAAGATAGATGAAATCAAGGTACAATGAGTAGGTTGGCATTCTAGACTGTGAGCCCACTGTTGGGTAGGGACTGTCTCTATATGTTGCCAACTTGTACTTCCCAAGCGCTTAGTACAGTGCTCTGCACACAGTAAGCGCTCAATAAATACGATTGATTGATTAGAGGAGTGAAGTGTTCAGGATGCGTTGTAATAGGAGTTCAGCGAGGTGAGGTAGGAGGGGGCAAAGTGATCGAGTGCTTACATAGCATTTAAAATTTTCTAAATCCCACTCATATTATTTTCTTGGTCATCACAATATTTCTGTAAGAGAGGGGCAGACGTTATTCCCATTCCCACCTGAAGTGTAAAATGGCCAGGTGATTTGTCCATAGAAGCTAAGTGAAAGGTCTAAGAATTTAGGCATCCTGGCCCCCAGGCTTTCACACTTTCCTTTCAATCAATTAGTAGTACTTGCTTAGCATTTATTTGGTACAGAGCACCCTCCTAAGTGCTTGGGAGGGTACACTAGAGTTAATCCGCAAGATCTCTGACCTCAAGGAATTTATAATCTACATTCAGCCACGACTTTTCTAATTGTTATTATTATTACGATACGCTTCCTATGTGCCAAGCACTGTACTAAGTGCTGGGGTACGTACAAGTTAATCAGATTGGACACAGTCCCTGCCCTGCATGGGGCTCAGCGTCAGAGTAAGTATTAGGGACAACACATATTTAATTCTTATTTTACAGTTGAGGGAACCGAGGCCCAGAGCAGTTAAGTGGCCTGCCCAAAGTCACACAGCAAGCACTTGGCAGAGTGGGGATTAGAACTCAGCTCCTCTGTCTCTCAGGCCTGGGTTCTTTCCACTAGGTCACGTTGCTTCTTATAGAATTATGTGTCTCGCAAACTTCCAGTTGTATGGCTTGGGAAGATTTTCAATGGTATGTTTAGCTTTCCGTGGGGTGATTTCTCCAGGAAGACTTTCGAGTCTTTTCCAATTCCCTCCTCCCATTTCGTTCTTCACCCTCAACACAATCCTGAGAAATGGCCCAAGCTCCAGTCAATCTATCTGTAGTATTCACTGAGATGTTACTGTGTGCAGAGCACTGTACTAAGCACTTGGGAGAGTATGGTACTCCAGAGTTGGTAGACAACTCTACCAACGTGGTACCAGCAGCAGCGTGGCTCAGTGGAAAGAGCACGGGCCTTGAAGTCAGAGGTCATGGGTTCAAATTCCAGCTCTGCCACTTAATAATAATAATATTAATAATGATGGCATTTATTAAGCGCTTACTATGTGCAAAGCACTGTTCTAATCACTGGGGAGGTTACAAGGAGATCAGGTTGTCCCACGGGGGTGCTCATAGTCTTAATCCCCATTTTACAGATGAGGGAACTGAGGCCCAGAGAAGTGAAGTGACTTGCCCAAAGTCACACAGCTGGCAATTGGCAGAGCCGGAATTCGAACCCATGAACCCTGACTCCAAAGCCCGTGCTCTTTCTACTGAGCCATGCTGCTTCACTTCTCAGCTGTGTGACTTTGGACCAGTCAATTTCTCTTTGCCTCAGTTATCTCATCTGTAAAATGGGGATTAAGATTGTGCATCCCACGTGGGGCAACCTGATTACCTTGTAACCTCCCCAGCGCTTAGAACAGTGCTTTGCACATAGGAAATGCTTAATAAATGCCATCATTATTATATTAATATTATAGACAAGCTCCATGCCCAGAAGGGCTTATGGTCTAAAGGGGTAGACAGACAGTAAAATAAATTACGGATATGTGCAGAAGTGCTGTGTGGGTAAGGGTGGGGAGAATATCAAGGGCTTGACAGGTACAGATCCAAATGCACAGGTGACACAGAAGGGCTCTAAAGCAAATTACAGAGGAACAGTAAATTCACCACATTAAATTCATTCATTGTCGTATTTATTGAGCACTTACTGTGTGCAGAGCACTGTACTAAGCCCCTGGAAGTAAAAGTCGGCTACATATAGAGGTGGTCCCTACCCAACAATGGGCTCACAGTCTAGAAGCCTGATTATTTTCCATGTGATCTTCTGTGTCTAAACTGTCATTTCCTTTCAACAGCAACAGAGAGCCGAGGCATTCTAGAGAGCATTCAGAGGTTTTCTCTGCTGCCCACGTATCTACCAGTGAGTTATCATATCAACAATGCAGACGTTTCCTTTTTTCTTAAAGAAGCCAACCAGGACATCATGAGGAACTCCAGTTTGCAATCCAGGGTGGAGTCTTTCCTCGTCTACAAAGCCAAGAGGCCCCCCATGTTGAACGCTAGCTATGGACCGTTTTCTGTTGAACAAGTAATCCCACAGGACCTAATGTTGCCTTCGAATCCATTTGGATCCACCAACAAGTTTCCCCTCAACTGGAAGCTGAAGGCCTACGTCCTGAGTGAGAAAATTTACCCCAACAGGCCCAAAGTCCAGATCTTGTTCTACATCGCGGGCAGGGATTGGGACGACTACAGCACGGCAGAAAGACTGCCTTGCCTGAGGGTGTTCGCTTTTCGGGAGACCCGGGAGGTGAGAGGCAGCTGCAGGCTGGCCGGGGACCTCGGCCTGTGCGTCGCGGAGCTGGAGCTCCTGTCCGGCTGGTTCAGCCCCCCGACGGTCGTCGCCGGGCGGAAGAAGGCCCCGGACCGTTCGGAAGGAAATCCCGTGGAGCTTTACTACACCATCCAACCGGGGGACGAGAAGGGCGAGTGTATCAAGGAGGATACAAGGAGAAGCAATGGAATCCGATCGGGCCACAATGACGCTGATGAAGCGGGTCCACCTTTACGGAGGATTGGGAGCGTTTTTCTTTACCAGACGCGCAGTCGCCCTTCTCTAAGTGAAATCCGATTAGATGACAACGTTGCCATCCATTACATACCAAAGACGGCTAAGCAAGGGGATTTGCTGACTTTTCCCGTTTCGGTTTCCAAAAATTCAACGGAGGATCATTTCACACTCAGGTAAGTTTGTTGTAAATGACTGTGGTACCCGGAAAGTTTGGACGTTCTTTTAACCATGTGCTGTACCAGCAAAATAACTTGTTCTCGAGAGAGCTCCGCCAGTTTTCTCATCTCTAAAAGATTTCCATTTCTGGATAGTCTACTCAAATAGTTTGCTCATATACCTTTTCTTTAATAGATTATCTAGATTAGAAAAGATTGACCACTATGCGGAATGAATGGGATTCTTGGCCACAATTTCAGTTATTTATAACCAGTTTTTGAAATACCTCAGTGATTCTGACCATTTAACCATGTGCTGTACCAGCAAAATAACTTGTTCTCGAGAGAGCTCAGCCAGTTTTCTCGTCTCTAAAAGATTTCCATTTCTGAATAGTCTACTCAAATAGTTTGCTCATATACCTTTTCTTTTATAGATTATCTAGCTTAGAAAAGACTGACCACTATGAGGAATGAATGGGATTCTTGGCCACAATTTCAGTTACTTATAACCAGTTCTTGAAATACCTCAGTGATTCTGAGGAGACCCGGAAAGTTTGGACGTTCTTTTAACCATGTGCTGTACCAGCAAAATAACTTGTTCTCGAGAGAGCTCAGCCAGTTTTCTCATCTCTAAAAGATTTCCATTTCTGGATAGTCTACTCAAGTATTTTGCTCATATACCTTTTCTTTAATAGATTATCTAGATTAGAAAAGACTGACCACTATGAGGAATGAATGGGATTCTTGGACACAATTTCAGTTACTTATAACCAGTTTTTGAAATACCTTAGTGATTCTGAGGAGAACCACTTGAATATCGAGTCTTAAACACCACAGAGGTCAAATTAGCTTTCCGTTGGGCTTTCGGAACTCAGGGGGAAAGTAGAGAAATTGGTTTAGCAAAAGTGAAGATCATTTCTAGCTTTAAAAGTATGAACAAGGCACTTCAAATTAGAATTTCATTTGCCCCTGGAAAAATATTATGAGTTCAAAAATGGGTTTTAAGAGGGTTTTGATTTTATATTACCATAAAATCATTTTAATGTTTTGTCATTCTGAAAGGGCTGGGCTAGATTGCTCTTGAACTACTCTGTTGTGATAAAGTAATTTTCAAGGCCATCCTCCCTGCCTCATGTTAGAGAAGCAGTGTGGCTCAGTGGAAAGAGTGTGGGCTTGGGAGTTAGAGGTCATGGGTTCTAATCTCTGCTCTGCCACTTGTCTGCTGTGTGACTTTGGGTAAATCACTTCACCTCTCTGGGCCTCAGTTACCTCATCTGTACAATGGGGATTAAGACTGTGAGCCCCACAGGGGACAGCCTGATTACCTTGTATCCCCCCAGTGCTTAGAACAGTGCTTGGCAGATAGTAAGCACTTAACAAATAACATTATTATTATTATCCTCAAGTCATCTCCCTTATTCAACCCACATATTCAATCTGTCACAAAATTCCATTGGTTCTACTTCCACAACATCTCTACAATCCACCATTTCCTCTCCATCGAAACTGCTAACACGTCGAGCCAAGCACTCATCACTTCCCACCTTGACTTCTGCATCAGCCTCCTCGCTGACCTCCCTGCATCCTGTCTTTCCCCAGTTCAGTCCATACTTCATTCTGCTGCCCAGATCATACTTCATACTTCTGATCTGCTGCCCAGATCATTTTTCTGAAAAACTATATCTCTCCACTCCCCAAAAACCTCTAATGGCTGCCCATCCAATTCCCCACCAAACAGAAACTCTTTGCCATTGGCTTTAAGCACTTAATCAGCTCTCTCCCTCAATCAATCAGTGGTATTTATTGAGCACTTACTATGTGCAGAACCCTTTACTAAACGCTTGGGAGAATACAATACAATAGAATTGGCACACACGTTCCCTGCCCATAACAAGCTTACAATCTCCCTCCTATCTAACCTCGCTGATCTCCTACTATAACCCAACATGCAGACTTTTCTCTTCCATTACCAATCTACTCTCTGTACCTTAATCTCATCTACCCCACCACTGTAACCTTACCCTTGATCTCCCTTGGGCCTGGAATTCCCTCCCTCTTCATATCCAACAGTCCACCATTCATTCAATCATATTTATTGAGCACTTACTATGTGCAGAGCTCTGTCCTAAGCATTTGGAAAGTACAATTCAGCAACAAATAGAGACAATCCCTACCCAACAATGGGCTCACAGTCTAGAAGGGGAGAGACAGACAACAAAACATAACAAAACTCTCCCCACCTTCAAAATCCTCCTAAAATCACATCTCTAGTCTACTCCCATTATTTCCTCTATCCACTCTCCCCTCTGTGTCAACTATGAACTTGGCTGAGTTCCCCTTAATCACTCTGATGCTTATTCAGCCCCACAATACTTGATAAATATGTACTACTGTGCTGTTTTCCCTATCCCTAATCTATTTTAATGTCTTTCTCCCCTTATAGACTGTAAGCTACTTGTATCAGGGATCACACCTACCAACTCTGTTGTACTTTCCCAAGCTCTTAATACACTGTTCTGCATACAGTAAGCACTCCATAAATAACATTAATCGATTGATTGAAGACTCTGTATGACTACTAGTCTCGGCTACAGGACAGAGAGTCAAGCAGAGGCTTCTATTCCTAGTTTGGGTGGTGGCTAGGGAGTGGAAGGCAATCTGCTGCAAGTTAAAACTCACCCATGCTGGGCAGCAGCAGCATGGGAGAGAGTCAAGGGAGGAGACTGGAGTTTACTGCGCAGAAGATGGCAATGGTAAACCACTTCCTTATTTTTACCAAGAAAACTCTATGGATACACTATCAGAATGATTGCAAATGGGGAAGGGGCGTTCTGGGAGAGATGTGTCCATGGTATCGCTATGGGTCGGAAAGGACTTGACGGCATAAGACAAGAATGATTTTTGAAGAACCTGAAGTGTTTGAAAAATGGTTCACTTTTTTTCTGAGCTTTCCAAGCACTCATTTTTTCTCAAGCAGCTGGCTCAGTGGAAAGAGTACGGGCTTGGGAGTCAGAGGTCATGGGTTCTAATCCCAGTTCTTCCAGTTGTCTGGTGTGTGACTTTGGGCAAGTCACTTAACCTCTCTGTGCCTCAGTTACCTCATCTGTAAAATGATTAAGACTGTGAGCCCCATGTGGGACAAACTAATCACCTTGTATCCCCCCCAGCGCTTAGAACAGTGCTTCTTAAATAGTAAATGCTTTGCAAATACCATCATTATTATATGTTAAATTTGTTCCTTCAAAGCAAGTCCTGCCTTATTACTGCCTCTCCCTCAACAGGGATATGGATATGGACTGGTGGACATGTTGCTCCCTCTCCCTTATTAAGAGCAGAGCACTGTACCCAGCACTGGGAGAAAAGTAAAAAGGTTAGAGTTAGACACAGTCACTAGTTCTCCAGGTATTCATTTCCACGATTCATACCTAAAATTTAAAATCATAATCTTTAATTTGATGTAAACCTATTGTACGTCTGGTACTTGGCATACCATGAGTAAATGTTGCAGAAAGCAAATTGCTGATATTGCATCTGGGGATATTAGTCACAGGGGCTCTATGGATATAAATATGTCCATTGGACACCCTCATTAGCTTTCCCTTCCTTAGGAAATCAGTCCTAGATTTAAACTGATCAGGCTCTCTGCCTGGACTGCTTGCTATCTTTGAGTTTATGTTCCCATTGCTTCACCAAGTTAATTTAAAACTTCTCACAGAGAACGCTCCTTCCAGATGGTGAAGTTGCTCTAACTCAGCAAATAAATCCTGGGAGTAAGCAACAAATTCTAGCTTGAGATAGATACTACGTTTGGAACAATATGCTTCCTGAATCCTTCTAGAACTACTAACGTTTGATTCTGTGTTCCAAGAAACCTTCAGGAGGCCATGATTAAGCGGCTAATCAGTCAATTATATTGAGCTCTTTGAGCTCTTACTGTGTGAAGAGCACTGTACTAAGCACTTGGGAGAGTACAATATAACAAGGAAGTAGTGTGATGTACTGGATAGAGCACGGATCTTTAGTCAAAAGGTCATGGGTTCATTCATTCATTCATTCATTCAGTCGTATTTATTGAGCGCTTACTGTGTGCAGAGCACTGTACTAAGCGCTTGGGAAGTACAAGTCGGCAACATATAGAGATGGTCCCTACCCAACAACGGGCTCACAGTCTAGAAGGGGGAGACGGACAAAAAAACAAAACAAAACAAAACACGTGGACAGGTGTCAAGTTGTCAGAACAAATAGAATTAAAACTAAATGCACATCATTAGCAAAATTAATAGAATAGTAAATATGTACAAGTAAATAGAGTAATAAATCTATACAAACATATACAGGTGCTGTGGGGAGGGGCAGGAGATAGGGCAGGGGTGATGGGGAGGAGGAGAGGAAAAAGGAGGCTCAGTCTGGGAAGGCTTCTTGGAGGAGGTGAGCTCTCAGTAGGGCTTTGAAGGGAGGAAGAGAGCTAGCTTACCAAGCGCTTAGTAATAATAATAATAATAATAAGGATGGAATTTATTAAGCACTTACTATGTGCAAAGCACTGTTCTAAGAGCTGGAGTGGTTACAAGGTGATCAGGTTCAATCAATCAATCAATCGTATTTATTGAGCGCTTACTGTGTGCAGAGTACTGTACTAAGAACTAAGGGTTCTACTTCTGGCTCACTACTTGTCTGCTTTGTGACCTTGGGCAAGCCACTTAACTTTTCTATGCCTCAGCTACCTCATCTGTAAAATGGGGATTGAGACTATGAGCCTCACCTGGGACAGGGACTGTGTCCAACCCGATTTGCTTGTATCCACCCCAGTGCTTAGAAGAGTGCCTGGCACATAGTAAATTCTCCACAAATATCACAATTATTATTATTGTTGTTATTGTAACAGAGTTGGTAGACAATGCAATGCAGAGTCATTCCCCTTAGAAAGGTTATGATGGCAGAACCTGGTTCCTGAAAAGATTTCTGATCTCCATGTGACTGCTACATTGCCCCAAAGGCCCACAAACAGAATCTACCAAAAGCTATATTTATTGTTCTCTCCCAAGTACTTAGGACAGTATGCTGCACAGAGTAAGAGCTCAATAAAATACTATTATATGATTTACGTGATGACAGAAAATCCAGTCAAGTCTACTTTGGCTGTCTACATAGATCCAAATGCAACATCAAAATTCTTCAAAACCCCTTTGTAAAACAAATAGAGGCAACTTTCTGAAACTAGTACCAAATGATCCTGATTTTTGTGGAGTATAGAACCAGGTGAAGTGTACCTGGAATAATTTCCTTTTTTTTTAAGGAATTGGAGTCTAATATGTCGCTTCAGATTTGTTGGCCCTGTGAAAGAAGCCTGCATGTGAGGTGGTGATCAGGTGCTTAGGAACACCTGAGGGCAAAGAAATGTGTCTGTTAATTCTGTGTAATGCACTCTCCCAAGCGCCTAATACAGTGCTCTGCACATAGTAAGCACTCAATAAATATGATTGATTGACTGATTATAAGAGATCTAGTCCTCATTTCTTACTTAGAATATAAGAGCTTGCTAAATTCCTTGTTGGGCAAACCAATAGTCTATGCACTTCATCATCATCATCATCAATCGTATTTATTGAGCGCTTACTATGTGCAGAGCACTGTACTAAGCGCTTGGGAAGTACAAATTGGCAACATAGAGAGACAGTCCCTACCCAACAGTGGGCTCACAGTCTAAAAGGGGGAGACAGAGAACAAAACCAAATGTACTAACAAAATAAAATAAATAGAATAGATATGTACAAATAAAATAAATAAATAAATAGAGTAATAAATATGTACAAACATATATACATATATACAGGTGCTGTGGGGAAGGGAAGGAGGTAAGATGAGGGGGATGGAGAGGGGGACGAGGGGGAGAGGAAGGAAGGGGCTCAGTCTGGGAAGGCCTCCTGGAGGAGGTGAGCTCTCAGCAGGGCCTTGAAGGGAGGAAGAGAGCTAGCTTGGCGGATGAGCAGAGGGAGGGCATTCCAGGCCCGGGGGATGACGTGGGCTGGGGGTCGATGGTGGGACAGGCGAGAGCGAGGTACGGTGAGGAGATTAGCGGTGGAGGAGCGGAGGGTGCAGGCTGGGCTGTAGAAGGAGAGAAGGGAGGGGAGGTAGGAGGGGGCGAGGTGATGGATAGCCTTGAAGCCCGGGGTGAGGAGTTTCTGCCTGATGCACAGATTGATTGGTAGCCACTGGAGATTTTTGAGGAGGGGAGTAATATGCCCAGAGCGTTTCTGGACAAAGATAATCCGGGCAGCAGCATGAAGTATGGATTGAAGTGGAGAGAGACACGAGGATGGGAGATCAGAGAGAAGGCTGATGCAGTAGTCCAGACGGGATAGGATGAGAGCTTGAATGAGCAGGGTAGCGGTTGGGATGGAGAGGAAAGGGCGGATCTTGGCAATGTTGTGGAGCTGAGACCGGCAGGTTTTGGTGACGGCTTGGATGTGAGGGGTGAATGAGAGAGCGGAGTCGAGGATGACACCAAGGTTGCGGGCTTGTGAGACGGGAAGGATGGTAGTGCCGTCAACAGAGATGGGAAAGTCAGGGAGAGGGCAAGGTTTGGGAGGGAAGACAAGGAGTTCAGTCTTCGACATGTTGAGCTCTAGGTGGTGGGCAGACATCCAAATGGAGATGTCCTGAAGGCAGGAGGAGATGCAAGCCTGGAGGGAGGGGGAGAGAGCAGGGGCAGAGATGTAGATCTGGGTGTCATCAACATAGAGATGATAGTTGAAGCCGTGGGAGCGAATGAGGTCACCAAGGGAGTGCGTGTAGATCGTGTAGTACTCAATATTTGTGCGTGTATTACTTCACTACATGTATTACTACGTGTAGTGCTACGTGTATTACTCGTGCGTGTAGTACTTCAATATTCTGTGTCAATAAAGGATGCTTAGAGGAGTAATATGATTACCCTCTTTGACATCCATCCTTATGGCTAAGCATGTAATAATAATAATGGCATTTATTAAGTGCTTACTATGTGCGAAGCACTGTTCTAAGTGCTGGGGAGGTTAAAAAGTGATCAGGTTGTCCCATGGGGGGCTCACAGTCTTAATCCCCATTTTACAGATGAGATAACTGAGGCACGGAGAAGTTAAGTGACTTGCCCAAACTCACACAGCTGACAGTTGGCGGAGCCAGGATTTGAACCCATGAACTCTGACTCCAAAGTCCATACTCTTTCCACTGAGCCACATTGCTTCTCTTTCTGCATCAACCCCAACCCCCAGTAGTCCTTTTCCACCATCTCTAGTAATCTTACATTTGTCATTTAATATGGTCAGTGGTCAGGCTAAATATACAGTTCAGGCTTAAGAAAATGAATCTGAAGGGGGTTTGTTTGGCCACATAATCTGAGGAAGGTTTTTATTTATCAACTTGAGGTAGTACTAGGAAGCCTAAACATTTATGGGATTTCCTTTTTTAGTGACAACTTCAAACCTACTTTAAGTAGAATTGTATATAGACTTTATCCTTCTGAAGAGATTTTCTGTTCTCTCCCTCATTGTTTTCTTCACAGATGAGTGCAGCCAGTGGCCTGAGGAGTGGGTAGTTGTAAGGGTGGTCTTTGCTGGGTTGGACAACCTGCTGTTGGCTGCATTTGCACTGATGGGTCTTTTACAGTTCCAGTAAAGGGAGAGTAATAATAATAATAATAATGATGGCATTTATTAGGTGCTTACAATGTGCAAAGCACTGTTCTAAGCACTGGGGAGGTTGCAAGGTGATCAGGTTGTCCCATGTGGGGCTCACAGTCTTAATCGCCATTTTACAGATGAGGTAACTGAGGCACAGAGAAGTGAAGTGACTTGCCCAGAGTCACACAGCTGAGAAGTGATGGAGCTGGAATTTGAACCCATGACCTCTGACTCCAAAGCCCGTGCTCTTTCCACCGAGCCACGCTGCTTACGGGGTACTCTCTACCCCCTAAGGGCAATGACTATGGAAAGGAGATAAACAATTTACTTGAGCAGAAAGGATGAAAATGAATTTTTGAGTGTGTTTTAGCTGTTGTGATGGCCTATACCAAAGAATCATTTGAATTCTTTGCAGATAGTAATTCATCACCTACTATACACCTCTCTGGTTATTTGTGTACTTGTGATCTTAAGATGTTACAATTTCAAACCCACACAGGGAAATTGCTTCTGTACTGGAAACTAGGTTATGCTGTGCATACTACAAAGGCTCTAGCTTAAAGGGAGAAAACAGCCTCCACTTCTTTGCAGAGAGCTTCGGACCCCAAATGATCGTTGTCATTTTCTGAATTCAGAAATGTCCTGCTGGTATCATTGTAAAGCACAATTTCACAAATAAAGAATGCTCATAAGCTTTCATCTCCCTCATATCTGAGAATCTCTTTTAATTTTTGTTAAAAATAAAATTGAATTGGGCAACCAACACCCCTTGGGGAGATGGGCCCTCTAGTCTTTCTCTTTGCCATTAAGGTGAACCCAATTCCGATAAAGTACTGTGCTCAGTGAATGCTACAAAAGTTCTCGAGGCATTTGAGATCCTGACTCAGTTTTGCCTTGCTAGTATAATAAATAGATGGAGAGCACTGAGAGGAAGTGAATATTTAGGGACCTGAATTATGGGAATTATTATATTATGTATATAATAGTCATATTATCAATGTGAATAATTATGAATTATTGATATCTAGGAATAGGTGACCTTTCCTCTCCCTCTTAATCAGATTATGAGCCCCATGTGGATTCCCCTATCTACTCCAGCTCCTAGGACAGTGCTTGGCACATAGTAAGCCCTTAACAAATGCCACAAGTATTATTATTATTATTATTATTAGTGAGGTGGGCTCTGGTTTGATAACCTTTCCCCCCAGCAGTGAATCCTAACGCATTCCTGATTAGAGCTCCGTGCCAGAGGGAAAAGGTTGTTAAACAGATTCCTGATTATTCACTGGTACAGAAAATGAATCCTTTCCCCTTACCAATCATCTTCAGTCATGCTTTACTAAGCAAGAGGTAGAGCAAAAAAAAAGAAAACCTAAACAAAAACCCACGTTCTCTACTTCTGTTGGTTTCTGTCTAGTATGTTCTTGTAGGCAGAGATTGGGTCTTCTGCTTCCATTGTTCTGTCTCAAGTGCTTATTACAGTACTTTGGACAGAGTAATAATTACGCTATCTGTGAAACACTTACTGGAAATGTCCTCTCTCGATTTTCCTACTATCTCTCCGGACGCCCATTCTCAGTTTCTGTTGTGGACTCCTCTTCTGCCTCCCATCCTTTAACTGTTGTGGTCCCTCAATGCTCAGTTCTGGGTCCCCTTCTATTCTGCAACTACTCCCACTCCCTTGGAGAACTTATTCGCTCACATGGCTTCAACTCCCACCTCAATGTAAACGATTCCCAAATCTACATCTACATACTGTACTCTCCCACCTGCTTAGTTCAGTGCTCTGCACACAGCAGACATTCAATAAATATGACTGATTGAGCCTGTGTGTTAAGCACTGTACTAAGTGCTAAGTAGAGACAAGATGATCAGTTTCCACATGAGGGTCACAGTCTAAGTACGGGGGAGAATCAATCAATCAATCAATCAATCGTATTTATTGAGCGCTTACTATGTGCAGAGCACTGTACTAAGCGCTTGGGAAGTACAAATTGGCAACACATAGAGACAGTCCCTACCCAACAGTGGGCTCACAGTCTAAAAGGGGGAGACAGAGAACAGAACCAAACATACCAACAAGATAAAATAAATAGGATAGAAATGTACAAGTAAAATAAATAAATAAATAAATAGAGTAATAAATATGTACAACCATATATACATATATACAGGTGCTGTGGGGGAAGGGAAGGAGGTAAGATGGGGGGATGGAGAGGGGGACGAGGGGGAGAGGAAGGAAGGGGCTCAGTCTGGGAAGGCCTCCTGGAGGAGGTGAGCTCTCAGCAGGGCCTTGAAGGGAGGAAGAGAGCTAGCTTGGCGGAGGGGCAGAGGGAGGGCATTCCAGGCCCGGGGGATGACGTGGGCCGGGGGTCGACGGCGGGACAGGTGAGAACGAGGTACAGTGAGGAGATTAGCGGTGGAGGAGCGGAGGTTGCGGGCTGGGCAGTAGAAGGAGAGAAGGGAGGTGAGGTAGGAGGGGGCGAGGTGATGGAGAGCCTTGAAGCCCAGGGTGAGGAGTTTCTCCTGATGCGCAGATTGATCGGTAGCCACTGGAGATTTTTGAGGAGGGGAGTAACATGCCCAGAGCGTTTCTGGACAAAGATAATCCGGGCAGCAGCATGAAGTATGGATTGAAGTGGAGAGGGACACAAGGATGGGAGATCAGAGAGAAGGCTGGTGCAGTAGTCCAGACGGGATAGGATGAGAGCTTGAATGAGCAGGGTAGCAGTTTGGATGGAGAGGAAAGGGCGCATCTTGGCAATGTTGCGGAGCTGAAACCGGCAGGTTTTGGTGACGGCTTGGATGTGAGGGGTGAATGAGAGAGCGGAGTCGAGGATGACACCAAGTTTGCGGGCTTGTGAGACGGGAAGGATGGTAGTGCCGTCAACAGAGATGGGAAAGTCAGGGAGAGGACAAGGTTTGGGAGGGAAGACAAGGAGCTCAGTCTTCGACATGTTGAGCTTTAGGTGGCGGGCGGACATCCAGATGGAGATGTCCTGAAGGCAGGAGGAGATGCGAGCCTGGAGGGAGGGGGAGAGAGCAGGGGCAGAGATGTAGATCTGGGTGTCATCAGCGTACAGATGATAGTTGAAGCCGTGGGAGCGAATGAGGTCACCAAAGGAGTGAGTGTAGATTGAGAACAGAAGGGGACCAAGCACTGAACCTTGGGGAACCCCCACAGTAAGAGGATGGGAGGGGGAGGAGGAGCCTGCAAAAGAGACTGAGAAAGAATGACCAGAGAGATAAGAGGAGAACCAGGAGAGGACAGAGTCTGTGAAGCCAAGGTCAGATAGCGTGTTGAGGAGAAGGGGGTGGTCCACAGCGTCAAAAGCAGCTGAGAGGTCGAGGAGGATTAGGACAGAATATGAGAATCGATATTGAATCCTCATTTTCCAGATGTGGGAACTGAGACACAGAAGTTAAATGAGTTTGCCTGAGGTCATTTAGCAGACAAGAGGCAGAGGTGGAATTGGAACCCATGGCCCCTGACTCCCAAGTTCATGCTGTTTGTGCTAGGCCACACTGATTCTCACATTAAGTCCTTAATAAATACTATTTTTAAAAAATGGTATTAAATGCTTACTGTGTGCCAAACGTTCTAAGCACTGGGGTAGATACAAGGTAATCAGGTTGTCCCAGGTGGGGCTCACAGTCTTAACCCCCATTATACAAATGAAGTAACAGACACAGAGAAGTGAAGTGACTTGCTCAAGGTCACTCAGCAGACAAATGACAGAGACAGGATTAGAACTCATGACCTTCTGATTACCAGACCCGTGCTCTATCCCCTAGGCTATGCTGGTCCATGGTGATTGGTTGCATTTGATTGATTGGTAGGCTGCATGTTGATTAAGGTTCTGTGGTGCGGAGTGAAATATATTTCCATCTGCCTCACTGAAGAGCCATGAAGACTAAAGCAAATTTATATTACCCTGAGACAAAGGGGCCATCTATCGACAAGGCCAGTAGCATGATATCTTTGAAAACCAGCCTCTTACCCTTATTATAACAGAGTAGTGTGATAAGGGTTAAAACTATTACCGTAATGAAGTGTCTTGGTTTCCGAGAAAACATAAAAAGCTTCCCCTTCTAAATTAGGATTAGCACTACCAGTCTGCAGCTTTCATTCTCCTGCACAGCCTTATGATGCCATTTCAAAAGATACTGTTGGCAGTTTCCTGTCTCACAGTGAAGTTGAGTCTTGGAACTCAGTGAAATGAGAATCCTAGAAAGACAGACTCTCCCTGGGTTTGGGGGCGGGGGGCAAAAAAAAAGACACGGTAAAACCTTCTTGAAATTGTGCATTTTTCCTTCCTGGCTGGCAGGGAATAAAACCCCTGGAACTCAAGGCAGTGTTACTCCATCATCCAGGCACTTAGTAAAATTGGGCAGTAAAAATCTCCATATCTGGGAGGAAAGGGAGTTTCAGAGAAATTTATTCTTCACCCTTTTTTATTTCCTGATGTGGTTAAACAGGGAAAGGGGACAAGAGGAGGGAGCCTCTTGACACCCAATGCTTCCAAATACCTGGCTCCAGATACTCTACTGGAATGACAGCGGGAGGAGAAAATGCAATAATGGAAATAGCGTGTCTACCAACTCTGTTACAGTGAATTCTCTGTGTGTGCTCTGCCCACATTAAATGCTCAATAAATACAAATGATTGGTTGACTGAAATAAGAAAAAAAAATTATTTTCTCCTACAGCAGACTTCAACGAAACCTCTTGCATAAGGGTGGTATGAAAGGTGGGTTTCTGATGTTTCCCATTAAATGATGGTTAATATCCCTCAGTTTGACTGGATTGAGGGAGCTAGCTTGATGCTAGGAGTTTGTCAGTGTGGGAGAAAGTGTTTCAGCCCTAAATTGCTCCTTTTACAAGCTGTGGAGTCAGGTACTAGGATCTGCCGATTCCACTCTGCAACCTTGAACTAACACACATAATCATAGATGCTATAATTTCTCCAACGTCATTCTTCCAAGGATCACAAGGTGCTTCTAAGTGGATATTTATTCACTGCTTCACAAGTGTTCATTTATCCTCTTAAGGTTTCTATAGGAACAGACCAGGTAGAATTATCTTCTCATTACAGCCAGTCACTCAGCAAATCAAAGCTAAGACCCGGAATATGCCCACGGTTCTCAAATCCCAGCAGGGGCTGACTTTGGCCTGCTTTTGTAAGTGTGACTGGGTCTACTCCAGAGTGAAGACTGTAATTCTTTTCAAATCAATCAAATGTATTTATTGAGTGCTGACCATGTTTCAGAGCTTTGTACTAAGTGCTTCGGAGAGTACAACATAACAGAGTGGGTAGATACAGTATCAGTCAATTAATCGTATTTATTGGGCACTTCCTGTTTGCAGAACACTGTACCAAGTTCTTGGGAGTGTTCAATGTAACAATACAAAAGAGGTGATAGACACCCTGCCCACAACAGGCTTACAGCCTAGAGGGGGAGACAGATATTAATATAAATAAATAAATGGTGGATATGTACATAAATGCTGTGGGGCTGAGGGAGGGATTCATAAAGGGTGCAAGGGTGGCACAGAAGGGAGTGGGAGAAGAGGAAATGAGGATTTAGTCAGGGAAGGTCTCTTAGAGGAGATTCATTCATTCATTCAATTGTATTTATTGAACGCTTACTGTGTGCAGAGCACTGTATTGAGCGCTTGAGAAGTACAAGTTGGCAACATATAGAGATGGTCCCTACCCAACAACGGGCTCATAGTCTAGAAAGGGGGGACAGATAACAATGTTTCTTCAATAAGACTTTGAATGTGGGGAGAGTGATCGTCTTTCAGATAGGAAGAGGGAGGTGATTTCAGGCCAAAGGTATGATGGGGGTGAGAGTTCAGTGGTGAGGTAGACTTGACCGAAGCAGAGTGAGCAGACTGTACTAAAGGAGCAAAGTGTGAGGGCTAGGCCGCAGTAGGAAAACAGTAAGATTAGGTGAGAGGGGTCAAGGTGATTGGCTGCTTTAAAGCTGATGGTAAGGAGTTTCTGTTTGATGTGGAGGTGAATGAGCAAGGTTCTTGAGGGTTGAGGAAACATGGACGGAACATCTTTTAGAAAAATGATCCTGGCAGTAGAGTGAAGTAATGGACTGAAGTTGGGGAGGTCAGTAATTCAGTAATCCAGACAGGATAGGACAAGTGCTTGGGTTAACGTGATAGCTGTTTGGATGGAGAGGAAAGGATGGATTTTAACGGTATTTTCGAGGTTGAATCGACAGGATTTAGTGACAGATTGGATATGTTGGTTGGATGAGAGGTGACTCGAAGATAACACCAAGTCTGTAGGCTTGTGAGACGAGAAGAATGGTGGTGCTTTTGTATAGTGATGAGAAAGTCAGAACTCCCCGGTTAGACACGAGCTCATTGTAGGCAAGAATGTGTCTGTTGTTATATTGTACTCTGCCAAGTGCATAGTACAGTGCTTTGCCCCCAGTAAGTGCTCAATAAATACAATTGGATGAAGGACAGGGTTCAGGTGGGTGGGTAAAGAGTTCTGATTTGGACATGTTAAGTTTGAGGTGTCAACAGAACACCCAGGTAGGGGTGTCCTGAAGGCAGGAGGAAATGTGAGACTAAAGAAGGAGTAAAATCAGGGCTGAAGAAGTAGATTTTGGAATGATCGGCATGGGGAGGGCCGGGGAGGAGTTGAAGCCATGGGAGCGAATGAGTTCTACAAGAGAGTGAGTGAAGGTGAAGAATAGAAGGGGACCCAGGACTGCCCACAACAAGCTTACAGTCTAGAAATGCTAGAAAGTGGAAGGATTGCATGTTACCTGATACAAGATAGCTAGATGGTATTTTGTTGATAGATTGGTTGATTTTGCAAAAAGCTGTTTTCACAACAAGAAAACTACCGGGGTTATTCCTTAGTTTCTTCCCCAAGAGGAAGAAACTCTACTGGTTAGCTCGGTGTTTTTAACTTTTGCCACTGAAAATCTCCTTAACCTCTAAAGGCAACAGGGCTCAAGAAGTAATAATAATAATGGTATGTATTAAGCACTTACTATGTGCCAAGCACTCTTCTAAGCACTGGGGTAGATACAAGGTAATCAGCTTGTCCCCTGTCGGGCTCACAGTCTTAATCCCCATTTTAAAAATGAGGGAACGGAGGTACAGAGACATTAAGTGGTTTATCCAAGGTCACACAGCAGACAAGTGGCAGAACCAGGATTAGAACCCATGTCCTCTGACTCCCAAGCCTCTGCCTCTAAGCCACGCTGCTTCTCTAGTGAGTTATTGACTTGATGAAGGTTCAATTTTATGGGAGAAAAGATACATTCACACCTTCCTGGTCTGGGAACTGAGCTATAGGCATGAAGTAGAGTTATCAGGAGAAATGAAGTTGTCACTTTCTATAAGCAATGAAATGTGACAGCATGGAAAGCCAAGGTTTTCTGAGTGTGTATTTAAGCCCCACCCACTGTAGAGAAGGGTTACTGTGCAGTATTGTACCTTTTCCAGTTAGCTGCACCGAAAATGTATTCTTTTCAGATCTCATTTTACCCTTCAGTGCACAAAAACTAGCAGCTGATGCTCTTTAACCTGTTGGAGAAAGAATTACTTTATTTTTGCTATTCGAGTTAGAGTTTGGCCCTGGAGAAAAAGTAATAGGAGAGTTTGTAGTTCAGGGGGAGTGAGTGAGAGGTGACCATAAGTGATCAATTCCAACCTATGGGTGACCATTACCAGCAGCAAGAGTCACGGCTCTGTGTAGACTGGGAATGTAAGTAGAGAAGCTGCATGATCCAGGGGAAAGTACAAAGGGCTGGAAATTAGGAGACCTGGGTTCAGTCT
Source organism: Tachyglossus aculeatus (assembly GCF_015852505.1). Classification (NCBI taxonomy): domain Eukaryota; kingdom Metazoa; phylum Chordata; class Mammalia; order Monotremata; family Tachyglossidae; genus Tachyglossus; species Tachyglossus aculeatus. Next base: position 31,029,124 of record NC_052086.1, on the reverse strand, counting down.
TTTAGACTGTGAGCCCACTGTTGGGTAGGGACTGTCTCTATGTGTTGCCAATTTGTACTTCCCAAGCGCTTAGTACAGTGCTCTGCACATAGTAAGCGCTCAATAAATACGATTCATTGATTGATTGATTCTAATCCCGGTTCTGCCATTTGCCTGCTGTGTGACTTTGAGCAAATAGATTTTTTGTACAGATTTATTACTCTATTTATTTTACTTGTACATATTTACTATTCTATTTATTTTGTTAATGATGTGTATCTAGCTTTATTTTTATTTATTCTAGCGACTTGACACCTGTCCACATGTTTTGTTATCTGTCTCCTCTTTTTAGACTGTGAGCCCATTGCTGGGTAGGGACCATCTCTATATGTTGCCAACTTGTACTTCCCAAGCGCTTAGTACAGTGCTCTGCACACAGTAAGCGCTCAATAAATATGATTGAATGAATGAAGTAATTTAATTTCTCTGTGCCTCACATTCCTTTATAGTTAAGAGGGGATTTTATCTGTCCTTCCTCCCACGTAGATTGAGAGTCCCATTGGAACAGGGACTGTGTCTGATCGGATGATCCCGTGTCTCACCCAGCACTCAGCACAATACTGTGTGGCTCAGTGGAAAGAGCACGGGCTTTGGAGTCATAGGTCTTGGGTTCAAATCCCGGCTCTGCCAATTGTCAGCTGTGTGACTTTGGGCAAGTCACTTGACTTCTCTGTGCCTCAGTTACCTCATCTGTAAAATGGGGATTAAGACTGTGAGCCCCCCGTGGGACTACCTGATCACCTTGTAACCTCCCCAGCGCTTAGGACAGTGCTTTGCACATAGTAAGTGCTTAATAAATGCCATCATTATTATTATTATTATCTCTGTGCCTCAGTTACCTCATCCATAAAATGGGGATTGACTGTGAGCCCCCCATGGGACAACCTGATCATCTTATAACCACCCCAGCGCTTAGAACAGTGCTTTGCACGTAGTAAGCACTTAATAAATGCCATTATTACTATTATTATTATTATTATTACTGGGCCCATAGTAAGCACTTAACAAATATTTTATTACTGCTATCATTTTGAAGAAGACAGGGTTTATACTATTAGTCAGGAGAAGTGTGCATTATTGTCCCAAGCTTAGAAGAGGTTATTTGGCATCAAAGGTCACATCTAATTCCAGATTTATTTGAGAAACTTGGTAAAATTAGGAGGGTTAATTATTCCAGCTTTCTTTTTGGTTAACATCATCTGTTGTTTTCTAAGTGAAAACTCTTCAAACTGTAATTTTTGTTTTTATACCCTCCTAGCCCACAGGACTGACTTTTTACTTGATTTTCTTTATTCCAGTAAATTGTTTCCTCATCATTAGTTCTGTTTTCTTTTTTTTTTTTTTATCCCTGGTGTAATTATAAACAATTAACAGTTACCCAGAGAGATGAAAAAATGGGAGGTGTGCGCAATACTTCTTAATTACAGAAACCAAATAGATTTTTTTTCCTTATCTCTGCTGAAGAAAAAAAAAATGTGTAAGGAGCTAAAGGCCATATCTGAATATTCATCTGTGTCTTTGCATCAGACCTTGATCTTTCCACCTTTAGCCTCATCTGCCGGTTTATGCAGCCTTACCCTAGGTTCAGGCTATTTGGAGTCTTTCCATGTATCTTTGGGGTTAGGTTTTCAGAGCAAGGCCCTAGCTTTGCACATGGTTTTCTCTTTTGAAGAGCTGATTGTATATCCTAGAAAGCTTTACGCGTATTTTTATCTTTGTATATCCTAGAAAGGTAGAGGGATTGACAGTTCCAGAAAGGTACTTAGGCCAGACACCAGGAACTGGCTCAATTTCTGCCTCCTCTTCTCTATCCCTGCCATCAGATCGTGGAGCTCTGGATAGTTTGGCTACTATTTTTTTTTTATGGTCAACAGTGCTATTTTGTGCAGATTTTCCAGTTTACAGATTATCTGTGCTGTCTGCCCACCTTTTGGATGTGTCACACTTATTAACATGAGAAATCCTCAGGAGCACAGACAGAAGGTGAAACTCAAATCTATTAATCTATTTGCTGGAATACTGGTAAGCATTAAAGTGGTTAAAACCAGTAGGTGACATTTCTAGATTAGCTCTAAATTTCCTTTGTCCAGAATAACCTGGTTGCTCCTTTCTGAAGTCACAAAGAGTTGATAGTAGCCAAAAATACTCATTTGTTGGCCCCTGGATTCCAATCCTGACTCAACCAATTGCTTTTTGTGTGACTTTAGGCAAATAACTTTATTACTCTATGCTTCAGTTTCCTCAGATCTAAAATGGCTTTCAGTACGTGTTCTCCCTCCTCCTTTGCTTCAAGGCCCACATGAGACAGGAGCTGTATCCTACTTAATTAACTTGTATCCATCTCGGCACAGAATCAATCAATCAATCTTAGTCTATTGGATAGAGCACGGGGCTGGAAGTCAGAAGGACCTGGGTTCTACTACCCACTCTGCCACTTGTCTGCTGTGTGACCTTGGCCAAGTCACTTCACTTCTCAGTGCCCCAGTTACTTCATCTGTGAAATGGGATTAAGACTGTGGGCCTCATATGGGACATGGATGGTGTCCAACTTGATTAGCTTGTATCTACCCCAGCACTTAGTACAATGCCTGACTCATAGTAGGCATTCAGGAAATACCATTAAAAAATCAGTGGTATTTATTGAGCACTTACTATATGCAGGGCACTGTACCAAGTGCTTGGGGAAAGTACAATACAACAGAACTGGTAGTTTTGTTCCCTGCCCACAGCAAATTTAGAATAGTGCTTGACATTCCACAGCTCCCTCCAGTTATCACCCACTATCCTTCCTACATTCCTCTCTGGACTTCTTCAGTAAATTGTCTAAACCTGCTGCCTCCACTTTATTTCCTCGAATTCCCTCCTTGATCCCCTCCAATCTGGTGTCTGACCCCTGCACTCCATGGAAACTGTCCTCTAAAAAGTCACCAATGATCACCTTCTTGCCAAATCCAAAGGCCCCTACTCCATCCTAAGTCCTCCTTCATTCATTCATTCAATTGTATTTATTATCGTATTATTCTTGACCTCTCGGTTGCCTTTGACAATGTCCATCAACCCCTACTCCTTGAAACTTTATCTAACCTCGACTTCACTGATACTGTCCTCTCCCAGTTCTCCTCCAATCTCTCTGGCTGCTCCATCTCAGTCTCTTTCTCAGGCATCTCCTCTGCCCTCCACCCACTAACTATGGGAATCCTTCAAGGTTCAGTTCTGGATCCTCTTTTTTTCTCTATCTATGGCCACTCCCTTGAAGAACTTATACACCCCTATGACTTCAACTATCATTTCTATATTTATGATTTCCAAATCTACCTCTCCAGCCTGACCTTTCTCCTTTTCCGCAATCTTGTATTTCCTTCTGCTCCCAGGACATCTCTACTTGAATGTCCCACCAGCAACTCAAACTAAACATATCCAAAACAACTCCTCGTATCCATACACATCTGTAATTTATTTTGATGTCTCTCTCCCCCTCTAGACTGGAAGCTCCTTGTCAGCCGGGAACATTTCTACCAACTGTGTGTATTGTACTATCCCAAGCGTTTAGTACTATGTTCTGCACATAGTAAATGCTCAGTAAATACCATTGATTCTTTAGACACCCCGCAATCATTCATCTTTTCTTCTCTATTTTTCCCTTCTTTGACCTCAGATTACAAAGCTATGTATCTATTCCACTGACTTGAGCTTCTTGAACTCCCTCCAGAATTCTTCAGATTTTCAAAGATGCTAAGGAGTCCCTGACCCAGATATAACATTCCATTTCAGGTGCCTGTCAGCCCCACTAGAGTTTTTTACTGGCCTTAAAAGTTAGGTTAAGGCAGTGTGACCTAATGGAAAGAGTACAGGGCTGGGAGCCAGAAGGTGTGGGTTCTAATCCTGGCTCTGCCACTTACTTGCCTGCTGTGCTATCTTGGGAAAGTCACTAAACTGCTCTGTGTCTCAGTTTGCTCCTGTGGAAAATGGGGATTAAGTACATGTACTCCCTCCTCCCTAGTCTATGGGCCCCACATAGGACAAAGACTCTGTGATGCGATTGTAATAATAATAATGATAACATAATAATAATAATAATGTGTAACATTTATGAAGTGCTTACTATGTGCTAAGCACTGAACTCAGCACTGGGCTAGACACAAGATGATCAGGTCCCACACAGGACGCACAGTCTGAGTCGGAGGGAGAGCAGGTATTGAATCCCCATTTTGAAGATGAGGGAACTGAGGTCCAGAGAAGTTAAGTGACTTGCTCAGAGTCACATAGCAGGCAAGTGGCAGAGTCAGGATTAGAACCCAGGTCCTCTGACTCTCATGCCTGTGCTCTTTCCATTAGGCCACACCTCTACGCCAGAGGAACTACATCTATCCCAGTACTTAGCACATAACACTTAAGAAGTACCACAATTAGTATTACTATCATTGAGGGAATTACTGATTTCTCAGGAAAGAATTTAGATAAAGGTGCATTGAGGATTTGTGGCAGGGAATGGCTGGGTGAAGGGATTGCAAGTTGTTCCCAGGTTTTTTGATTCTTTTGCTCTGTTGTAGCCCCGTGACCCCAGCCATCAGCTTTTAACTTGCAAGTGTGTGTGCCCATTCCACTCAGTATTTGCTTAAGAGGTTGTTTGATAAGGCATATAACAAATTGTGTTCACACACTGCATCTGAGATAAGTGTCAGAACCTTGGAGCTGCTTTTCACAAGGTTTAAATGAAGATAACACTTCTGGAGTTACTATGAAGTGCCAATATCTAATAGAATAGAGTGAAGGTCAGTTCTCCTGGCAGCTAGGAATTGTTTCTGATGGGAATGAACGGACCAACGGTTCAGCATATTAGTGAAGCATTGCATTTTGAGAAAACTCAAATGACCTTCTTGGTGTTTCTCCATCTTGAAATGTCTTCTACAATCTGTGAAAATTAGGTTTTCAATAACTCCTTTTCTGCTGTAGAAGAGGCTGGGGAGAGAGAGGTAACAGTGATAGTTTTATTTCCATTCAAATGCACTGGGGCAAAATAGCTCCCGGGCTACATTCATTGATGTGGTTATGAAAACACCAAAAGGGAAATTAAGAGCTACTCTATCTCAGCAACTGGGAGGGTTGGTTTCAAGCCACTGTAGATTGAAAACACTCTGTAAAATACTTGAAATGCATTATTTCACTTGGGTGCTGCTCACTTACTTTCTCCAATGTTGATTTTCAATTCAGTAGTCAAAGGAGGGCTGGAAAGATGCGGTCTGAACAGCCTGCAGGAGACAATGGGAGATGGGTAATAGTGAGGTTGGAAAGTAGGCTAGGTGAACCCTCTAAGGCAAAGGATCCCTCTTCAATAAATCTATCTATGAGAGTTGTTCAGTTATTTTCTTACTCATATCCCAGTGGGGAAATAAAGGCAAACTTATTAGCAAGTCTTGATGAAGAGGAAGTTTGTGTGAGTATTCAAGAGCGAATCTGCATCTGTTGACTGCCATTTCCTCAAACTTCCCAACACTCTGCTTTGTTTTTCCTTTATTCAGTCAATCATACTTATTGAGCTCTTACTGTGTGCGGAGCACCGTACTAAGTACTTGGAAAGTACAATTCGGCAACAGAGACAATCCCTACCCAACAATGGGCTCATAGTCTAGAAAAACTAGGGAAGAATAGGTCCAGGAAGAATTATAGGCTCTCTCCTGCCCTCCTGGTGAAAACAGTTTAAATCAATCAATCAATCAATCAATCGTATTTATTGAGCGCTTACTGTGTGCAGAGCACTGTACTAAGCGCTTGGGAAGTACAAGTTGGCAACATATAGAGACAGTCCCTACCCAACAGTGGGCTCACAGTCTAGAAGGGAGAGACAGAGAACAAAACCATACTAACAAAATAAAATAAATAGAATAGATATGTACAAGTAAAATAAATAAATAGAGTAATAAATATGTACAAACATATATACATATATACAGGTTAAATGCTCATGTCTGAATGAGAGTCATACTATTTAAGAATTACTCTGGCCATATCTGTGCAATTGTTTTCATTTTACCAGGCCTGTGCACTGTACACACTTCAGAGTACTCTCAATATGAAAACTGAAAAATTATTTGGCACACCCATTTATAATGAACAACAGCAGTCTGCTACAAACAGCACTCTGAATAGGGAATTATGAAAGAGTTGCACAGTATCTCATCTGTTTCACCGCCAACGTCTCACCCAAGTCCTGCCTCGGACCTTGAAGGCCATCCTTCCTCATATCCCACAGATCATCATCATCATCAATTGTATTTATTGAGCGCTTACTGTGTGCAGAGCACTGTACTAAGCGCTTGGGAAGTACAAGTTGGCAACATATAGAGACAGTCCCTACCCAACAGTGGGCTCACAGTCTAAAAGGGGGAGACAGAGAACAAAACCAAACATACTAACAAAATAAAATAAATAGAATAGATATGTACAAGTAAAATAAATAAATAAATAAATAGAGTAATAAATATGTACAAACATATACATATATACAGGTGCTGTGGGGAAGGGAAGGAGGTAAGATGGGGGGATGGAGAGGGGGATGAGGGGGAGATGATTACTCTCCCACCCTTCTTCAAAGCCTTATTGAAGGGCTTAGAAGCAGCGTGGCTCAGTGGAAAGAGCACGGGCTTTGGAGTCAGAGGTCATGGGTTCGAATCCAGACCCCACAAAACGTCTGCTGTGTGGCCTAGGGAAAGTCACTTAACTTCTCTGAGCCTGTTACCTCATCTGTAAAATGGGGATTAAGACTGTGAGCCCCACGTGGGACAACTTGATCACCTTATATCCCTCCCAGCGTTTAGAACAGTGCTCTGCACATAGTAAGCACTTAACAAATGACATCATCATCATTATTATTATTATTATTATTCCCTGACTAAGCCCTCTTTTCCTCTTCTCCCTCTCCCTTCTGTGACACCCTGACTTGCTCCCTTTATTTGTTGCCCCCCTCAGCCCCATAGCACTTATGAACATATCTGCAGTTTATTTATATAAATTTCTGTTTCCCCCTCTAGACTGTAAGATCGTTGTCGGCAGGGAATCTGTCCATGTTAAATTGTATTCTCCCAAGTGCTTAGTACAGTCCTCTGCACCCAGTAAGAGCTTAATAAATATGATTGACTGACAAATTCAACCTAAATGTATCAATGCCAAACTTACCTGTTTCCGGGAAGAAAAGGCACTCTTCTGTTACCAGAATGACAACTTATCTTTAAGTCTGTCAGCTGCTTCACATCTGAAGGGAGACATGAGAAACAGCTGTTTGCCTTTCTGAAGTTCAAAACACTTGAAATATGAAGAAATGACCTTTCTTATCTTTTCCCCACGTGATTTTGTATTTGAGAAATCTCCTTTTGAATGACGGGGAGAGGTGGCATGGATCTTTGCAATACAAGAGAAAGAATTGTTGGTAAAAATGTTTTATCCTTGCTTTTGAGTGTTTGAAGGAGTGTAAATCATCGTTTGAACATATAAAATATATAGGGTGCACAGTTCAAACAGGTGAAAAAGATTAAGGGTTAAAGGCAAGAAAATTAAGAATTAATGCTGATTAAGAATATAGGATGGATATTGGATACATGAATGAGGATGACAACCATGGGAGTCTGATTGGAGATGCAGGTTTTTTGGAGGGAGTCTCTGCACTGGATCTATGTCACCATCACAGGATATTAGTGGTGTTTAGTAATAGTTAGAATTAGTATTAGTAGTTATTTCAGTCTAATCTGATTGCACTGCTTAGACCCCAACTTTTATAGGACTTGTTAATGCATGACAATTATTGCAATAATTAGTTACTCAATATTTGAATGACTCTTCTGGACTGTAAGCTCATTTTGGGTGTCTCTTAATTCTGTTATATTCTTCCAAGTACTTAGTACAGGACTCTGCACATAGTACACGTGGCTTAGTGGAAAGAGCACAGGCTTGGGAGTGGGTTCTAATCCAGGCTCCACCACTTATCAACTGTGTGACTTTGGGCAAGTCACTTGACTTGTCTGGGCCTCAGTTACCTCATCTGTAAAATGGGGATTAGGACCATGAGCCCCACTTGGGACAACCTGATTACCTTGTATCTACCCCAGCGCTTAGAACAGATCTTGGCACATAGTAAGCACTTAACAAATACTCTTCTTCTTCTTCTTTCTTCTTCTTCTTCTTCTTCTTCTTCTTCTTCTTCTTCTTCTTCTTCTTCTTCTTCCTTCTTTCTTCTTTCTTCTTCCTTCTTTCTTCTTTCTTCTTTCTTCTTCTTCTCCTCAGATAAGGGCACAGAAGGGCATTTTTCACTGTGGTATTCCAGGAACAATGAATCTGGGGAGGATCTGGAGGAAATGCTTTGTTCACAGCTAACTACAGAGGCACAGATATATCCTCAGTTCTTCTGATAATATTCTTCCTCCTCCTCCTCCTAATAAGAGTGGTACCGTTGTTGGGTAGGGACCGTCTCTATATGTTGCCAGCTTGTACTTCCCAAGTGCTTAGTACAGTGCTCTGCACACAGTAAGCGCTCAATAAATATGATTGAATGAATGAATGAATGAACTGGAAATCAGAAAGATTTGTGTTCTAATCCTGGCTTTCCACTTGTCCACTGTGTGACCTTGGGCAAGTTACTTAACTTTTCTGTGTCTCAGTTACCTCATTTGGAAAATTGGGATTAAGACTGCGAGCCCCACGCGGGACCTTATTGCCTTATATCTACCTCAGCACTTAGAATAGTGTTTAACACATAGTAAGTGCTTAACAAATACCACAGTTATTATTTTTGTTATTAATAAATACTGTTGATTGATATTGTGTGCAGAGCACTTGAGAGAGTACAGTACAGTTGGTATAGTATTTTCCTCTGCTCTTTTTTCTCAGAAGGAGCAGTGTATGAATGTGTGTTTGTCATGTCCATGTGTACACACATATGTACCATCCTGCTAAAGATTCATTCATCCTTTCAATCAATCATATTTATTGAGCGTAAAGATGGTTTATCACAAATCCAGGGTGAAGAGTGGCTAGCCATCCCTTCCACAGCATATGCATGTTAAAGACTGTCCTTGAATCAGGGCAATGTTTGCTCCTCTCAACGAATGATACTATTTTCCATTCTCAAAATCTCTGCCCTGAGAGATTCCCCTTTCCTCATGCTGACTTCTAGACTTGTTTGTCGGGGCTGGGCTCAAATGGTCCCCATAATCTGAGGTTTTGTTTCATTGGCTCCTTAAATTATTAGGCTTTGTTAGTGGTCCCCTCAGTTCAGTTGCCCTTACTGTGGTTGTGTGGGTGTCCAGTTGTTATCCATTCTACTTGCTTGCCCCACTCAATGGAGGTGTGGTGTATTGTGCCTTGCCTCAGATCCAAGTGAACTGAATGTGGTCCAGGATCTCGTGGCTATTGAGCTAATCTTAATTATGGCATTTGTAAGTGCTGGGGTACATACAGGTTAATCAGGTACTGTCCCTGTAGCACATGGGGCTCACACTCTTAACCCCCATTTTACAGGTGAGATAACTGAGGCCCAGAGAAGTTAAGTGGCCTGCCCAAGGTCACACAGCAGAGAAGTGGCGGAGCCGGGATTAGGACCCACGTCCTCCGACTCTCGGGTCCGTGTTCTTTCCACTAGAGCATTTGACATTTAAGTATGGCATGTAGGTAACACTGATGAAATAGCTAAAGAAGCTGGATTTTGTGTGCCTGCTTTTCCTCTAGGCCTCGCAACCATGTGATAGATTGGACCCTTCAATTGCTTTATTAACCTTCAATTTGTCCTGAAATGTGATGCCATGTCGGCACCACATTCTGTCTGTCATTGTCCCAGTGGACATGCTGTTCCTCATAATTCAGTTTTCTTTAGCCTTGCATCATTGGACTTCCTCTTTAATAGAATTTACTGTCAGCAGTCACTATGTCGCTGGAGCTTCTTTGTTCCAAGCTATGCTGGTCTTTAGGTTCATTTTAGTCCACAGGGTTTTGCCAGTTTTACAAGTACCCATATTTTGGATTGAGTGTGTGCTTGTAAAAGGGAATGATCAACATGCAACTACGCCTGTGGGATTCTAAACCCTTTCAGGATATTCCTTTCTCCATCACCCTTGCCCTTGGATTTGCACCCTTTATTCACTCCCGAAGCTCCGCAGCACTTTATATACAAAAGTGCTTGACACGTAGTAAGTAGTGTGGCTTAGTGGATAGAGCATGGGCTTGGGAGTTAGAAGGATCTGGGTTCTAATCCCAGATCTGCTGCATGTCTGCTGTGTGACTTTGGGCAAGTCACTACACTTCTCTGGGCCTCAGTTACCTCACCTGTAGAATGGGGATTAAGAGTGTGAGCCCTTGGTGGAACAGGGACTGTGTCCAACCTAACTACCTTATATCTACCCTGGTGCTTTGAACAGTGCTTGGCACGTAGTAACAAGTGCTTAACAAGTACCATAATAATAGCTATTATAGCTGTTACTATTATTATATTTGTAATTTATGTATCTATAATAATGGCTGTCTCCCCCTCTAGACTGTAAGCTCGTTGTGTGCAGGGAATGTGCCTACCAACTCTGCTATATTGTAGTAATAATGATAATAATAATAATAATAGTGGCATTTATTAAGCACTTACTATGTGCAAAGCACTGCTGTAAGCACTGGGGAGGTTACAAGGTGATCGGGTTGTCCCTCAGGGGGCTCGCAGTTTTAATCCATTTTACAAATGAGGTAACTGAGGCACAGAAAAATTAAGTGACTTGCCCAAAATCACACAGCTGACATTTGGCAGAGTCGGCATTTGAACCCATGAACTCTGACTCCAAAGCCTGTGCGTTTTCCACTGAGCCACGCTGCTTCTCAGCATGTACTCTCTTGTACTCTTATAAGTACTCTTACAAGTAATCTTGTACTCTCCATGGTAGCACTCAATAAATAGTATGGATTCATACTTTTAGGCTGTTTAATTGGAGAAGTTTCCTCAGGGGACTATACTTAACCAGTAGGCTTACAAAGGAGAGTATTTCCTGGCCACCGAATGACCACATTGAGGCATCCCCTCGATTGTAGGTTTTAGAGATTTTTCAGCCGCACTCACTAATCACATACCAGCCTCGAGGTAACAGAATTGAAGCTAATGCACTTCATTGAGAGGTAGTAGGGGCAAACAATGTGAGGTCTTGCCCAGAGATCACTCCTGCCCAGACGGAAAAGGAAGGCTTCAGGAAAAGGAAGACCGAGGGAACTTTGTAGTAGGAAGAACAAAAAACAAGAAGGCCAAAGAGAGAAGAGCACCAGGACTTGCAAACATTAAGCCTAACACACAACGAGGGATAGCCTTCGTATAGTGCTCTGCACACAGTTAAGTGCTCGATAAATATGACTGACTCACTGTCTGACTTTTTGTTTGTTCAGTGTGGTGGGGACTGTCTCTCCCACATTGACCTTTTCAGCTGTTGTACACTTAAGAGGTGAACTTCACCATCAGCAATGTCGTTGAATTTAAAGGATAACAATGTAAAGGTAGAAGGGGGGAAAGGAAGACAACCCAAGTGCACTGGAACACGCTAGGAAGAACTCACTGGAAAAGACATGGGGTAAGGTAGAGTCTGGGAATGTTGAAACATTGGTCAGCATGGCCATTATGAAGGGGATCACATTCATCCAATCCAGAGAATTACTCTTACCTGGGGAGTCAAGTAGACTGGTCCCCAAAGACTGCCTTGGTATTTAGGATCCACATGAACTGCTGGAGTGTTTTTGCATCTCCAATCAGTCAGTTATATTTATCATGCCAAGCACTGTACTAAATACTTGGGAGAGTACACTAGACTTAACAGGCAGATCTCCAGCTTTGAACCGACATTTCTTCGGGAGGAGATCCTGCATCCATGATCTTGAACCCAAATTATTCGGAGATAATTTGCAGCTCTTACTGAATCTGCCCTATCTAGCAGAGGCCCTCTTCATCTACAACCCAAACCAGGTTGGTTAATCAGGCAGTGAGTTGTATTTATTAATAACAATAATAATAAAAATAATAATAATGATGGCATTTGTTAAGCGCTTTCTATGTGGCAGGCACTGTTCTAAGTGCTGGAGGGATACAAGGTAATCAGGCTGCCCCACATGGGGCTCACAGTCTTAGTCCCCATTTTACAGATGAGGGAACTGAGGCCCAGAGAAGTGAAGTGACTTGCCCAAAGTCACACAGCTGGCAAGTGGCAGAGCCGGGATTAGGACCCATGACCTCTGAGTCCTGAACCCGGGCTCTTTCCACTAAACCACGCTGCTTCTCTTATTTATTGAGTGCTTACTGTGTGAAAAACACTGTACTAAGTAGTTGGAAGAACACAATTTAACAGACATATTCCCTAACCACACAGATCTTACAGTTTAGAGGGGGAGACAGATGTTAATATAAAGTACAGATATGTGCATAAGTTCCGTGGGGTTGGGAGGGGAGATCAATAAAGGGAGAAAGTCAGGGTGACATGGAAGGGAGAGAGAGAAGAGGAAAGGAGGGTTTAATCCGGGAAAGCCTCTTGGAGGAGATGTGCCTTTAATAAGGCTTTGAACGAGGAGAGAGTAATTCATTTAATCGTATTTATTGAGCACTTACTGTGTGCGGAGCACTGTACTAAGCGCTTTGGAAGTACAAGTTGGCAACATATAGAGACGGTCCCTACCGGACAATGGGCTTACAGTCTAGAAGGGGGAGACAGACAACAAAACATGTGGACAGGTGTCATCAGAGCAAATAGAATTAAAGCTAAATGCACATCATTAACAAAATAAATAGAATAGTAAATATATGCAAGTAAAATAAATAGAGTAATAAATCTGTACATACATATATTCAGGTAATTAGCGGATGTGGTCCACTTCAGGGTGCCGGGAGTCCACAGCAAGGTCTGGAGATAGAATTAAGATCTGTGTCACCAGCACAGGGTTACAATTTCCATTCTTGGCCTCTCCGGGGCCTCTCTCCTCTGGAGTTTTAGCTGCTGGACCATGAGCTCCTATTCTGGGACCGCTTTGATACCCTCTGGTCCTGGGTCTGCTCAGGGTCACAACATGAGCTTTTCCTCTTTCCTGCTGTCCCAGGAACACAGCTCTCTCTACCTTTCACCTCAAGATGGCTGAGGGTGGGCTTCTCCAACTACTTGGCCCCAATCCTTGGGCTTCCTCCTCAATCCTTCTCCCTGCTTGGCTCGGTAGGATATTTACACTTCCCTCTTGGGGAGACGGGGTGGAGGCAGCACAGAGTGACTCTCCTGGTTTCTCCCTCTCCTAAGTGTGGGGACCAGTAGAACTGGTCATCACTGTCACCGTAACTCTGTCCGTCTCCCCCTCTAGGCTGTGAGCGAGCACTTAGTACAGTGCTTTCCGCACAGTAGGCACTCAATAAATACGAATGAATGGATAAATGAATGCTTCATTCCATTGTTGTCAGAGGTCTGGGACTCTATAGCTGTCAGCTGAGAGTGATTTGTTAAAGCCAAACTTCCCCAAAACTAGGCTCTTGATTTAGTTTTCCCCAGGAAATCACGGTACACCTCCAATCATCCACGGCAGGAATTAATGCCATTTAGGCTCCCCGACTGTCTTTTTGGGTTAAAGTTTTATGAGAGGCGGGGCTAGTTGTAACTATTTTCCTGCGAAAACAATTTCTTTTGCAAATGATTTCAGAAAGCAAGGCAAATGGCTTACCATATTTGCATGTATTTGTCCATGCAGCCTTGTAGAAGGGTAAAGTTGCCTGCTCCAAAGAGTTGCTGCCCTTTAAATCTGTGACCTTCTGCATTTATTTAAATTGCAAAATAAGTTGGCATGTTGGTGATTAGCTTTGGAGATTCTGTTATTTCCCTGCTGGTTGAGGAAGTGGAAAAGCAACTCAAGTTGTATCCCTTGGTTACCTTCAACTAATCAGTCAAGGCTTTCTTTTCTTCCACCTTGATCAGGCAAAGCCCCTTCCTTTGGGAAATACCAGATGCTCCCTGGAATGGGGCTCCATTTTAGTTAAAAATGAAATACCTATTCTATCCCTCTGGAACATTCACTCAGTAAAAAAGCCACCCTGGTTTAATCCAAGGTGAGTCTTTGCACTGCATCACTACGTCTTGAAAATTTGAGGTGCAAATGGGAGGATCCCAGAATCCCGAGATTGATCTTTCTGCACACACAATTCCTGGAATTGTACTGCAAAGTGATTATGCTGTGGGTTCCAAAACAACTGTAGGTACCCTAACTTTGACACTCGGCAGTAGTTATGAGAGCCAAACCATGAAGGCGTGGCAGTTAAAAGTGCAATTTTTTGCCGGGTTTGTTAGGAAAGGCCCAGAAAACAAAAATGTAAAAAAATCAGAAAAGACAACGTTACACAGGAAAAACCCCTGACTTAGCAGTTGCTCTTTTAAGATGATGCGGTTTTCCTTTTCTGTTCACCAAAGATGGTTCATTGGTGTTGTGATAGCCCTGTAGTATCATTTGCATTATGATAGAACAAAGAATGCATTTGCCACATTGGATGAATGAAAAAGCTCTGTCCTAGCTATGTCTAAATGTTTTGACCTGAAGAAAGAAAGCATGAGTGAGAGAAAGGTGACCTAATAAGGGGCCTGGGAAATAGGAAGGAATTGAAAGGGAGTAAAAAAGAGAAGCACACTTCTGAAGGAAAAGGACATAGAAGCTCTTTGGGTGATTGCTTGAAGATTCAAAAGAGAATTAGATTTATTTCTCCTTTGTTTCCTAACTTAAGATGGTCCCCTTTTAAGATTACATGAAATTAAATAGAAGTGCTTTAAACATTCAGCCATGTGTATGAGTTAAATTGAATTTGTGTAAGCCCATTCTGTGCTTTGGCCAGAATCAGAGAGATATCACAATTCCAACCTTGACCTTCCATTTTGTTCTCTCTCACCTGGAACTGAGCACGCCACTTTCTTGGTATCCTCTCTGTTTCCCCATTCACAGCACAGAAAGTACAGTATTGAACAGTTAGTCCACCCTGCTGGATAAAGGAGGGGTGGGGAGGAGGAACAGTTGATTCCTATATCCTTTGTGGTATTTTCATCCTCTTTGTGTCTCAGTTCTATTTTTATGTAATTCTGCTCAAGAATGGTACGGGATCATGCGAAGCTGATGAAACTGCATTTCTTTCCCCGTAACTGCTACTTCCCCTCCCTTCACTGAGGGTCCCTTGTCCCTGTTTACTCCCAAACGCTCACAGACTCCTCCATCACCACTGAGGCTTTTGAGCCTATTTGGTCTAATTGTGTATTAATGTTTCATCATTCCTGATCTGTCTATTTTCAGTCTCTCTCCCCTAAAGCTTTTAATAACAACAACAACAACAACAATAATAATAATAATAATAATAATAATAATAGCATTTGTTAAGTGCTTACCATGTGCCAGGCTCTGTTCTAAGCGCTGGGGTAGATACAAGGTAATCAGGTTGTCTCACGTAAGGCTCACAGTCTTAATCCCCATTTTACAGATGAGAAAACTGAGGCACAGATAAGTTGAGTGACTTACCCAAAGTCACTCAGCTAATAAGTGGTGGCGCCGGGATTAGAACCCATGACCTCTGATTCCCAAGCCTGTGCTCTTTCCACTAAGCCATGCTGCTTCTCTAAGATTGTAAGCCCCATGGAGGACAGAGACTGTGTTTAATTCCCACCTTTGTATTCTCTCCCGACACTTAGTACAGTGCTCCGCAAGCAGTAAGCACTTTATAAATAATATTACTACTACTGTTACTCCTAACACCACTAGTACACCTGGAGAAAGGACTATTTACTTAAGTCCAGAGCGATGGCAGAGCAGGTAAACCCAGCTGCCGCCCTTGCTCTATTTTGACAAGCATCACTAGAGACAATCACAACTTGTTTAGAACCCGTGCCCATTCCAACAATTCTTTTGTGGGGGGAAATTTAAAGAAATTTTAGGTGTGTGTGTCTGGTGCTGAAATATTTAGGTATTCAGTGATGGAGGTTAAAGCCACCTCAGTGAATTAGTGGTATGCTTGGTGAATCATTAAAACACTCCTTTTAAACCCCCACGGGCTTTAGGAAATGCTGACTGCTTTGATTTTCCATGTCACCACCCAGCCAATCAATAGTTGGGTAAAGCTGAAAAAAGTAGGAAAAATATGAAAGAGTAGCAGCATTAAAAATCACTAGCAGTTGATTTATGAGGCAAGAAAATGTAAACACAAGTGACACTTTTTTTAAAGAGTGATGGCCTGTGCTGTTTTTCTAGTAAGTGGGAAATAACATTTTAGTTAACTTGGCTTAGCACTAAATCTGAATCCTTGGTAAAGACTATTTAGTAATGGAAGGTAAGAGGGTCCCCGGTCTGGTAATTTGGGTCTCAAGTTATGCAGTTATTTTCTATTTTCATCTGTGTTCAGTTCTTGGATTTCTCTTGAAGTCAATTGGTACGTTCACTCTTGGGGTGCTATTTGATTCTGACAAGCAATTGCTTAATGACTTTATTGTTGAATGTCCAATCATCGGTCAACCTAATTTGGCCGAACCTAATTTTCTCCCCATCTCTTATTTTCCCCACTGCTTTGGCCTGGGTGAGCAAATTTAAAATGTGGCTGCCTGCTGATTCCAGAATTCAAACTGTCTTGACTTCAAAATCTGTTACAGCTGTGATGATAACTAGAATGACCTGGGAGTTAAGGACCTAACTGCTCTGTGTCTGTTACCTCATCTGCAAAATGAGGATTAAGATTGTGTGCCCCACATGGGACAACCTGATTACCTTGTATCTACCCCCGTTCTTAGAACAGTGCTTCACACTTAATAAGTGCTTAACAAATACCATAATTATTATCATTATTATTATTTTTGTTCTAGCCCTGGCTCTACCACTTACCTGCTGTGTGCCTTCAGGCAAGTCATTCAACTTCTCTGTGCCTCAGTTCCCTCATCTGTAATACAGAGATTCAATACTTGTTCTCCCTCATACTTAGACTATAAGCCCCATATGGGACAGGAACAATATCTGACCTGATTATCTTGTATCTACCCAGCTCTTAGCAAAGGTCTTGACACATAGTAAGTGCTTGACAAGTACGCAATTATTATTTTTAGCTGTCAAACATTTCCCATTCAGTACCCCTAATGCATCTGCCCAGTTTGTTGTTTTGTAATGGTTGTTGTCTGTATTGAAAAGACCTTAAGAAAATTGAAACACAGTCTAATAATTGCATTTTGAGCAATAGTTGTAGTTTCATAACAAATATATTTGCAGCCCGAGACATGGCTTCAGATATCAGAATTTTTCTTCTGCTAGTCTGAGAAACGTTTCCTGTTCAATAAACTGGGAACATCATCCAGTGTCTTAGAGGAGTTGCTCTATGCAGAAGATTGTACTCTAGAGACACTCACTCAACAAGGCATTCAAATGACTGTAAATCACTTTACCAAATCAGTCAGCATTATTGGTTTACAACAAGTCTAAAGTATACTTTAGAAGAAGAAGCAGAAGAGAAGCAGCGGGGCTTAGTGGGAAGAGCAGGAGCTTGGGAGTCAGAGGTCGTGGGTTCTAAACCTGGCTCCACCACTTAGCTTTGTGCCTTTGGTCAAGTCACCTAACTTCTCTGCACCTCAGTTGCCCTGTCTGTAAAATGGGGGTTGACTGTGAGACCCACTTGGGGCAACCGGACAATAAGAAGAAGAAGAAGAAGAAGAAGAAGAAGAAGAAGAAGAAGAAGAAGAAGAATGATATTTGTTAAACACTTACTATTTGCCAAGCACTGTTCTAAGCACAGGGGTAGATACAAGGTAATCAGGTTATCCCACGTGGGGCTCACAGTCTTCATCCCCATTTTATAGATGAGGTTTTACTGATAACCTTGTATCTATCCCAGTGCATAAAACAGTGCTTGGCACATGGTAAGTGCTTAACAAATGCCATCATCAGTACTGAAGGGCTGTGTTAGTCTGCCCAGGGAAGACATTTACACAACCAAAAGTCCATATTAGCAATTTGGAGCTATATACGCTCACAGAATTCTGTTACGTAGGCAGCACGCTGACCAGCTAGGAAGTACTGTAGTATTAGTATTTGTTGAGTACTCAGTTGATGTAGTACTATATATGAGGTTTCGGGAAGTGCAGAACAAGGAAGGGACATGTTCCCTGTCCACAAGGAGCTTACGTTATAATTGGGGACTACTACAGAGATGTTAACCAGAGAGGAACCATTCCTGAGCACAGACTGCACCTATACCAACCATTTCACACACTGATAATTCACCCTCCTGCCCACAACACTTATACTCTGTTCCTGAATGTATTTTATTGTCTCTCTTCCCCTGGAAACTGTAAGTTTCTTGTATCTACCAACTCAATTGTACTATACTCTTCCAAGAGCTTAGTGTAGTTCTCTGCACCCAGGAAGTACTCGATGAGCCCACTGTTGGTTAGGGACCATCTCTATATGTTGCAAACTTGTACTTCCCAAGTGCTTAGTACAGTGCTCTGCACACAGTAAACGCTCAATAAATACGATTGAATGAATAAATGCCATTGGTTGATTCAACTTGATGTTGACCACAAGAAGACCACTGGGCCAGGGAATGTAGATGACCCAGTACAAACCATCACCCCTGTGGAAAAGTGCGTGAAGCCCAAGTCCTACGGTTGGTGGGGTGGGGTGTAGTTGGCCCTTGAAGTCCAATGCAAGTAGATAAGTCATGATATTGGTGCCTTGGTCTGTGCAGGAGGAGACTTGAAAGAACATCCCTCAAAATTACCTGCTCCACCAACACTAAACTGGGCTCACTGGGAGACTGCGGCTGGTGGCTCTTTCACTTTTAGTGAAATTCCTCCTGTTCCATGACCATATGAAAGTATCCTTTGCGTGACATTTGCATTTGCAACCTGCACTGCATTTGTGGCAAAGGTGATTGATGGTATTGGTTTTTCAGACACACAGCATACGGAGATAGATGGCGTGCATTATAGTACATAGCGAGGAGCATCAGCCTTAAATCTGAAGGAACTTTATATACGATCTTATATGAAGACTTGCACAAACCCATGTCTTACCGACATTTTTGACTCTGTATGATGTCAGTATTCATTTCTAGGATCTCAGTACTACTTGCTTTTCTGCTTGATAGAATGTGTTTATTGAGCGCTTACTGTGTGCAGAGCACTGTAGTAATGAGAGCACTCCCCTTGAAGACAAATTCACGTCTTACCAACATTTCTGACTCTGTATCATGTCAGCATTCAGTTCTAGGATCCTAGTACTACTTGCTTTTCTGCTTGATGGAATGTATTTATTGAGCGCTTACTGTGTGCAGAGCACTGTAGTATCCTTGAAGACAAATTCATGTCTTACCAACATTTTTAACTCTGTATGATATCAGCATTCAGTTCTAGGATGCCTTTCTGCTTGATGGAATGTAGGTAGTAATTCATTCATTCAGTTGTATCTATTGAGCGCTTACTGTGTGCAGAGCACTGTAGTAATGAGGGCACTCCCCTTGAAGACAAATTCATGTCTTACCAACATTTTTGACTCTGTATGATGTCAGCATTCAGTTCTAGGATCCTAGTACTACTTGCTTTTCTGCTTGATGGAATGTATTTACTGAGCACTTAATGTGTGCAGAGCACTGTAGTAATGAGAGCACTCCCCTTGAAGACAAATTCATGTCTTACCAACATTTTTGACTCTGTATGATGTCAGCATTCAGTTCTAGGATCTTAGTACTACTTTTCTGCTTGATGGAATGTAGGTAATAATTCATTCATACAGTCGTATCTACTGAGCGCTTACTGTGTGCAGAGCACTATAGTAATGAGAGCACTTCCCTTGTAGACAAATTCACATCTTACCAACATTTTTGACTCTGTATGATGTCAGCATTCAATTCTAGGATCTTAGTACTACTTGCTTTTCTGCTTGATGGAATGTATTTATTGAGCGCTTACTGTGTGCAGAGCACTGTAGTAATGAGGGCACTCCCCTTGAAGACAGATTCATGTCTTACCAACATTTTTGACTCTATATGATATCAGCATTCAGTTCTAGGATCTTAGTACTACTTGCTTTTCTGCTTGATGGAATGTATTTATTGAGCGCTTACTGTGTGCAGAGCACTGTAGTATCCTTGAAGACAAATTCATGTCTTACCAACATTTTTGACTCTGTGTGATATCAGCATTCAGTTCTAGGATCCTAGTACTACTTGCTTTTCTGCTTGATGGAATGTAGGTAGTAATTCATTCATATAGTCGTATCTATTGAGTGCTTACTGTGTGCAGAGCACTGTAGTAATGAGAGCACTCCCCTTGAAGACAAATTCATGTCTTACCAACATTTCTGACTCTGTATGATGTCAGCATTCAGTTCTAGGATCGTAGTGCTACTTGCTTTTCTGCTTGATGGAATGTATTTATTGAGCGCTTACTGTGTGCAGAGCACTGTAGTAATGAGGGCACTCCCCTTGAAGACAAATTCATGTCTTACCAACATTTTTGATTCTGTATGATGTCAGCATTCAGTTCTAGGATCTTAGTACTACTTGCTTTCCTGCTTGATGGAATGTATTTATTGAGCACTTACTGTGTGCAGAGCACTGTGGTAATGAGAGCAGTCCCCTTTGAAGACAAATTCAGTTTGGAAGTGGAGCATGATAAAAACCAAGTTCAGTGAGCTGTAAAATGAACAGCAGTGAAAGGTTTACAGCATTAGAAATATGGCAGTGGCATGAGAAGGTATTTAAATAAAACATCTGTTCTTTTTAAAAGGGTTCTAGAAGCTAGGAAAACTCATAAGGCAGGTAAAAAATGTAATGGAATGAAACTTCTGGTATAACTCCATTTCCACCTTTATGATTTGGAAACTGAGCTCATCAGTTTTGGTGATGTGTTCCATCTGATATCCCTTGCACCATGATGAAGTCGATGCTGTTTTACAGTGGGTTTTTGAATATAATGAAAGATTGCTTTTGGCCTTCACTCTGCCCTTGAGCAAGATGACAAACTTGGGCAAAATATGCTGGTGGCGTTGTTTATGTTTATGTTTGGTATCAATAATTATATTTATACCAGTGGTTTTAAAGTCATTTGACAACCTAAGAGGAAATCCTTGTGTGGGTGTGAGAAGAGGGAGAAAATGAGAGAGGGAGAGAATACTTTTGGGATAGCATGCTCTTTCTATGTTTGAGTGAGGCACTTTTCATGCTTATATTTACAGGAAATCCCTTTTCAAGACTCACTAGGAGTCAGAATAGAGAACACCTTATCTATGTCAGATTTAGCCGTTACATAAACGTGCCTTTCGTGATAGCTTATTTCCCCTCAGGTGTTTGCTTTCAAAAATAATAGGATGCTATCTCCTAGGCTGAGATACTGTTATAGTTTTTCAGTAATCTGAGAGTTGTAAGGAAGTCTTTCTTGAGCACAGTCAGAAACCCAAGCCTTAAAGTATATTAGTATACATTTCTACAGTTTCCAATATGTTTCCTTTCTTTCCACGTGTTAATGGAAAAAGTGTGGACACCTTTGGAGCTAATTACCTTTCGTTTATTAAATTGCAGAGGCTGTTCATCATGTAAGGCTTCTCTGTGTGTTGTGTTCCTAAGCACTGCACCTGTACAGAGTCAACGGATTCTCAACCAAGGCAGAGCAAATATTATAGGAAAGACTACAAATGAGATCCACAAATGGTTAAATAGTTTAACAGCTCCCTAGTTGCATTTCATTTTCCACGTGTCCTCAATTAAAATAGAAGTGCCTTATAAAGGAAGAAAGAACAGGATTTGGTGACAGACTGACAAACTTTCAGCTCTAGAGAACAGGATGTATCTG
Source organism: Tachyglossus aculeatus (assembly GCF_015852505.1). Lineage (NCBI taxonomy): Eukaryota > Metazoa > Chordata > Mammalia > Monotremata > Tachyglossidae > Tachyglossus > Tachyglossus aculeatus. Next base: position 31,007,258 of record NC_052086.1, on the reverse strand, counting down.
AGATGCAAAAGAGGAAATTAGATTGCATTTATTGGCAGTCCTATGCATAACCACAAAGCAAATGTTGCTGAGTAGAGGTGTGTCTAGCAATCACTCAATCATATTTATTGTGTGCTTACTGTGTGCAGCGCACCATACTAAACACTTAAGAGAGTGCAAACAATAATAAAACAGACACATTCCCTGCCCAGCCAGTAAGATAAGCAAGAAAGGAAGTCATTGCAAACTGCATCAGATTTTGTGAACTACCTTTTTCGCCAACTGCGGTTTTGCTCCCTGTTACATGGTCATTATTTGTACAGGATGGTGAGAATGAACCTCCCCGTGCCGTGGATGTAATTATATTGAGAGATCTTCCGAGAAAATGTCCTCCTGGACAGTGTTTAGATTTTTTTTAAAAATGCCCATAACACATTTCCCAGGTAGCCTTCCAAATTATGGTGAGAAATGAATCTGTCACATTGATTTTTGAAAATGGCTACGCTTGTGACTGGACGATGGAGTTGAAAAGCAAGGACTTCTGCGTGAACTGGTAGCCTAATGAACTAGAGCGGAGGTGAGCAAACTACGGCATAATTTGCCAAGAGGGGTTCTCTGACCCCAAGGGCTCCTACGTGCCTTCGAGTCAGCCACGGAGGTGTGTAGGAAGTTTCACCCACTAGCCCCAAGAAGAGCCATGGATGGGGCAGGGAGTGCTGATCATTCATTTTCTCCTTGCTCTTTGGGAAGGCAGGAAGGAGCCATTGCAGAAGAAAGGGCCTCTACAGCCACCATATTAACCCTTTACCTTTGCTTTTCAGTCAATCAATCATGCACATAGTAAGTGCTTAAATAATAATAATAATAATAATTACCCAAAGTCACACAGCTGACAAGTGGCAGAGCTGGGACTTGAACCCATGACCTCTGACTCCAAAGCCCATGAATGCCATTATCATTATTATTATTATTATTATTATATAAATTGAGCACTTACTACATGTGGAGCATTACACTAAGAGCACGAGCTTGGGAGTCAGAGGTTGTGGGTTCTGATCCCAACCCTGTTACTTGTCAGTTGTGTGACTTTGGGCAAGTCACTTAACTTCTCTGTGCCTCAGTTACCTCATCTGTCAAATGGGGATTAAGACTGTGAGCCCCACGAGGGACAACCTGATACCTTGTGTCTACCCCAGCACTTAGAATAGTGCTTGGCACATAGTAAGTGCTTAACAAATACCATCATTATTATTATTATTACAATATAACAGAATAAATAAAGAAGTTCCCTGCCCACAGTGAGTTTATAAAGTCTAGAGTACAGGCCTCTTGTCTAGAGCATACAGTTTTCTTTTCTTTTTTTTTTGAAGTTTATCAAATTCAGTTATATTAATAATAATGATGGTATTTACTAACCACTGGGAAAGATACAGGACAATCTGCTTTAGACACAGGCCTAGTCCCACACTGGGCTCATCATTTCTAGACTGTGAGCCTGGTGTGGGCAAGGATTGTCTCTCTTTGTTGCTGAATTGTACTTTCCAAGCGCTTGGTACAGTGTTGTGCACACAGTAAGTGCTTAATAAATGCAATTGAATGAATGAATCTGAGAGGAAGGATAAGCAAGTATTTGATGCCCATTTTAAAGGTAAGAAAACGGAGGCTCAAGGAAATTATGTGGCCTTCCCAGGATCACACAGCGGACAGGTGGTAGAACCAGTACTAAAGTCCAGGTGTCCTGCCTCCCAGTCTTATGCTGGGAGAAGCATATGAGAAGCGGCATGGATAATGGACAGAGCGCGGGCCTAATCCTGGATCCACCATTTGTCTGCTCTGTGATCCTGGGCGGGTCACTTAATTTCTTTGGGCCTCGGTTACCTGCTCTGTAAAACGGGGATTGAGACTGTGATTTGTTTGTATCTACCCTAGTGCATAGTACGGTGCCTGGCAAATAATAAGCACTTAACAAATACCACAGTTATTATTATTGCTATTATTATGCTCTTTCCAACAAACCACACTGCTCCACACTAAATGGCCAGTGAGAGAAAATGATTACCCGCCCTTGAAAAGAACGTTTAAAGAGGTGTTAGAGTTTTAAGAGAAGTGGGTTACCCATACTCTCTGTGTTGTGAACTAAAAAGTTTGAGATATTGTTATAATTTTGTCCTACGTTAGTGCTGCCAAAAACGCTGCATGGAGCTGTGATTGAAAATTCCACTAATGAATGGTTTGGTTGTGTACAGAATGTAACGCTGATTTTTTATTGTTCTGTTCTCTGCTGAACTGACTTTCTGTTGTCTGATGTCATTTCCTTTATTCTGTGGGTTGTTCTGAAAGGGAAATGAGGTTGGGAGATGGCTGGCTGCTTTGTGTTGGATGACTTTTGGGATCTGGAGAGTTTCACCTTGTACTTTTTTAGGTACAATGCATTGTAATCACCTAAATGGGATCTCCAGCCTTTTGTCTTTTCAGTGAAGGCATCCCATTCAGAAAGCCGTCGAAGCAGGAAGAGAAGTATAATATGAGATATCATTCTCGCCTCTCCCGCTGTCGACCCCCGGCCCACGTCCTACCTCTGGCCTGAAATGCCCTCGCTCCACACATCCACCAAACTAGCTCTCTTCTTCCCTTCAAAGGCCTTCCCAGACAGATACCCCTCCTTCTTCCTCTCCTCCTCCCCTCTCCATTGCTCCCCCTCCCTCTGCCCTACCCTCTTCCCTCCCAATAGCACGTGTATATATTTGTACATATTTATTGCTTTGTTTTATTTGTACATATTTATTACTCAATTTATTTTATCAATGATGTATATATAGCTGTACTTCTATTTCTTATGATGGTATTGACACCTGTCTACTTGTTTTGTTGTCTGTCTCCCCATTCTAGACTGTGAACTTGTTGTTGGATAGGGACCGTCTCTATATATTGCCGATTTGTACTTCCCGAGCACTTAGTACAGTGCTCTGCATACAGTAAGTGCTCAATAAATACGATTGAATGAATGAATGAGTGAATATCATTTATATGCATCTGCTTCTGCAAGAAACAGAAACTCCTCACCAATAGTTTTAAAGCATTCATTCATTCATTCAGTGGTATTTATTGAGCGCTTACTGTGTGCAGAGCACTGTACTAAGCATTGGGAAGTACAAATCAGCAACATATAGAGATGGTCCCTATCCAACAATGGGCTCACAGTCTAGAAGGGGGAGACACACAACAAAACAAAACAAGTAGACACCTTGCCCCCTCCTACCTTACCTCGCTACTCTCCTACTAAAACCCAGCCTGCACCCTTCAGGACTGTAATGCTAATCTTCTCACTGTATCCCGATCTCATCGGGAGAAGCAGCGTGGCTCAGTGGCAAGAGCCTGGGCTTTGGAGTAAGAGATCATGGGTTCAAATCCCAGCTCTGCCAATTGTCAGCTGTGTGACTTTGGGCAAGTTGCTTCACTTCTCTGGGCCTCAGTCCCTCATCTGTAAAATGGGATGAAGACTGTGAGCCCCCCGTGAGACAATCTGATCACCTTGTAACCTCCCCAGCGCTTAGAACCGTGCTTTGCACATAGTAAGCGTTTAATAAATGCCATTATTATTATTATTATTATTATTATTATTATTATCTATCCCAACACCAACCTCATTTATTGTCCTTCCCTCTTAGACTGTGAGACAGGGACTTTGTCCGATCTGATTATCCTTTACCCACCCCATCACATGACACGGTGCTTGGCCCTTGTAGGTCCTTGCCAAACCCCACAGGCATTTATTATTATCCGGTGGGCCTATTGGCCAACTTACAGGGAAGAACTCTTTCTGCAAGACTTCACTTTATCACATTTTGTTCCTTTCATATTGAATTGTAACAAAAATAGGCGAATTCATACCCTCGTAACCGTATCTGTCAGCTTTCACGAGGGCCATTAAAAATAAGAGGATCTTCTACAAATGTTTTTCATTGGGCCTTGATGTCACAAGCATTGTCACTAAGTCAGTGAGGAAGTAGGGCCCCCCACTCTTTTCTTGACTTCCAGCCATCAGCTGTTTCCACCACAGACATATATCCTTGGGGCTACTGGGGGTGATTTTCTCCTAGCTCCAAAGTTTGAGTGAATCAATTTACCCATATGGTCCCATCATGTCTTCATGTTCTTTTTCATGCCAAAACCTACCTTTCAATCAGTCAATCAAGCAATGAAGAGTATTGACTATCTGCTATGTGCAGAGTACTGAGCTAAGTAAATGATTGGGTGGATACAATTGAATTAGTACTGTGCCTCAGTTACCTCATCTGTGAAATGGGGATTAAGACTGTGAGCCCCACGCGGGGCAACCTGATTACCTTGTATCTACGTCAGCGCTTAGAACAGTGTTTGGCACGTAGTAAGCACTTAACAAATAACCATCATTATTATTATAATTAGCAGCTATTGCTCCCTCCCCTGAAGGAGTTTACAGTCTCATGGGGTGTAGTAGTAATTTTAGAATGTTTACTGCTTTCTCAAAGACTGTAAGCCCTTTGAGGGACAGATATGTGTCTAATTCCAACCCATGTACTCTTTCCCAGAACTTAGAACAGTGCTCTGTACCTAGTAATTGCTTAATAAGTGCTATTACTACTACTACTCTACCTTGGTACTCAGCAGTATTTTAAAGTGTTAACTAGTTGTGATCCAGAAAAGATCATATTATGCTACTGATGAAGAGACTGTATTTTAGTATGCCATAGAGTTACTTAGTACAAGATTGAGGAAGGAGGCAGCAGTGGACGTGATTCACTGTGGTCCATCCATTCCCTTTCTCTCAGTTCCCTTTCCTCACTCCCTTCTTTCCCCTTTCCCCTTCACCCTTCCCTGCTTCCTTCCCCTTTTCCTCTTCTTCCTTACCCCTATTCCCTTCCCCTTTTCCTCCTCTCCACTTCCCCTCCTTTCCCCTTGTCCCCTTCTTCCTTTTCCTCTCCCTCTTCCCCTTTGCCTTCTTCCTCCTTTCCCCTTTCCCTCTTCCTCCTTTCCCCTTTCTCTCTTCCTCCTTTCCCCTTTCTCCTTGCCCTGTTCCTCCTTTCCCCTTTACCTCTTCCTTCTTTCCCCTCTTCCTCCTTGCCCCCTTTTCTCCTTTCCCCTCTTCTTCCCTCCTCCTTTCCCTTTCCCTCTTCCTCTTTTCCCTCACCCTCTTCCTCCTTTCCCTTCCCTTCTTCCTCCTTTCCTCTGTCCCCTTCCCATCTTCCTCCTTTCCCTTCCCCTCTTCCTCTTTCCCCTTCCCCTCTTCTTCCTTTTTCCCTTTTTTCTTCCCCATTCCCCCTTCTCCTCTTCCTACCTCCTCTCCCCTTTTCCTTTAAGCAGCAGGGGAGAAGTTGCCCTCAGCTGTTTCAGCTTCATCAGGAGCCAAAGCAGCAGAATTGTCCCAGAAGCAGCACAGAAGCTGTGCGTTCTTGGTTGAGGAACAATTTAAAGCAAAGGATGACTGTGAAAGTAGCTGCAGCTTCTCCTGCAACTGATACTCCTACTTGGAACTCCTTTACTGCCTGATACTGAATGAAGAAATAGAGTCCTAGAAAGATAACATTTAGGATCTCTACATGTAGATTTTTCTAGGCTCAGAATGACAGTGAAATTGTGAGACAAGCATCGGGGTTTGAAATCGGGGCCAGTACTCATTGAGGATTGGATTTTGGCTGAATTGGTAATTTGCATGAGGAAATTCCTTTTCTTCAGTTATTTGTCTCACTCTCTGAGAGCCGAACCCGCAGTGCGATTTTACTCCTAAGAAGAAGTTGCTTGGGCTGTGGAAATTAAATCAATGATTCAGGGATTCTTGCTGAGAAGAATGTATAGGGCTATTTCATGATCTGATCCAGCTGTTATCCTGCATTCCAGACATGGTCAGTCACAGCAGGAGGGGAAGTGATGTCATTTGTATGATTTGTGGAAATACCGGATCATTCTTCACTAAGCATTTTCTAGAAATGTATATTTTTAATGATGTGATTCTTCTGTTGTCCTCTACTCTGACATAGTCTTCTGTTTTACTACAGAAGAGGTTTTTAATTCTGAGCAAAGTACAACATGAATCATATTCCCAGGAGTTTGAACAGTGAAGAATACAACTTGCCATAGGCCCAGGACTGTCATTAAAGATGTTCTGGGACAGGGATGATCAGTGAAGAAGAGAAACATGGAAAAATGACCCATAAATTTGGACAAATTATTTTCTCCAGCAATCTCATCTCTGTTGCCTGTAATTGCTTTGGGTGATGGTGTAATGGCAGCAGGGTTTCTGGCCAGTGCGGTGAAATCATGCCAGGATGGAATTTTCCGGGTTCTAAATATGGAAATTTCTTTCCCTCTTTGTTGTCCCAGCACTTCTTATTTGTCCCTGGTACTCCACATAGGTCCATTGGGTTTTATTCAGAGGAAGAGAGTGACAGTGGAAAAATTAAACTTCATCTCAGGAATCTCAAAAGTGCTGGGAAGTCACAAATCATACAAATAATAATAATAATAATGACATTTATTAAGTGCTTACTATGTGCAAAGCACTGTTCTAAGCACTGGCGAGGTTACACGGTGGTCAGGTTGTCCCATGGGGGGCTCACAGTCTTAATCCCCATTTTACAGATGAGGTAACTGAGGCACAGAGAAGTTAAGTGACTGGTCCAAAGTCACACAGCGAACAAGTGGCGGTGCTGGGTTTCAAACTCATGACCTCTGACTCCAAAGCCCGCGCTTTTTCCACCGAGCCATGCTACTTCACACTGCACAAATGATATCACTTCCCCTCCTGCTTAATACTGATCATATCTGGAATGAAGGGTAACAGCTGGATCAGATCATGGAGTAGCTCCAAGCATTCTTCTCAGCAAGGATTCCAATCAATCAATCATATTTATTGAGCACTTACTGTGTGCAGAGCACTGTACTAAGCACTTGGGAAGTACAAGTTGGCAACATATAGAGACAGTCCCTACCCAACAGTGGGCTCTCAGTCTAAATTCCAGAATCATTGACCTCATTTCCACATCCCAAGCAAGTTCTTCCTAGAAGTCAAATCGTACTGTGGGTTCTGCCCCGGGACAGTGGGTCAAATGAATTTAAATGAATCTTAAAACACTAGTAGGTATAGCTCAAGTTAGATTACCTAAAACTTTGGAAAATATGCTATTTTCATGAATAAATGAATGTACTAGTGTTTTTCTGCCTACAGGTAGAGAGAAGTCTGCATGGTCTAGTAGAAAGAGTGTGGGCCTTGGAGACAGAAAACCTGGGTTCAAAACCCAGCTCCACCACTTGTCTGCTGTGTGTCATTGGACAAGTCACTTGACTTCTCTATGGCTTATGTACCTCATTTGTTAAATTGGGATTAAAGCTTAGAGCCTCATGTGGGACATGGACTATTTTTAGACTGTGAGCCCACTGTTGGGTAGGGACTGTCTCTATATGTTGCCAATTTGTACTTCCCAAGCGCTTAGTACAGTGCTCTGCACATAGTAAGCGCTCGATAAATACGATTGATGATGATGATGATATGATGATAATAATGATAATGGCATTTATTAAGCACTTACTATGTGGCAAGCACTGTTCTAAACACTGCGGAGGTTACAAGGTGATCAGGTTGTCGCACGGGGGGCTCATAGTCTTAATTCCCATTTTACAGATGAGGTAACTGAGGCACAGAGATGTTAAGTGACTTGCCAAAAGTCACACAGCTGACAATTCGTGGAGCCGGGATTTGAACCCATGACCTCTAATTCCAAAGCCCGTGCTCTTTCCATTGAACCACGCTGCTTCTCACTGGATCATTTTTTTTTTTTTTTGATATTTGTTAAGCACTTACTCTGTGGCAGGCACTGTACTAAGTGCTTAAGTAGATCCAAGCTAATCAGACTGGACACCTTCCACGTTCCACAAGGGGCTCACAGTCTTAATCACAATTTTACAGATGCAGAAACTGAGGCACAAAGATGTGAAGTGACTGACACAAAGCAAAGCAGCAGACAGGTGGCGGAGCCGGGATTAGAACCCAAGTCCTTTGGATTCTTAGGTCCGGGCTCTCTCCAGTAGGTCATGCTACTTCCCCACGGCTAAGTTACAGTGACTGGAACATAGTAAGCACTTCAAAAAATCATTAAAAAAACCCAACAACAACAAGCATCCTGAAGCAGCGTGGCTCAATGGAAAGAGCCCGGGCTTTGGAGTCAGAGGTCATGGGTTCAAATCCCGGCTCCGCCACTTGTTAGCTGTGGGACTTTGGGTAAGTCACTTAACCTCTCTGTGCCTCAGTTTCCTCATCTGTAAAATGAGGATTAAGACTGTGAGCCCCACGTGGGACAACCTGATCACCTTGTAACCACCCCAGCACTTAGAACAGTGCTTTGCACATAGTAAGCGCTTAATAAGTGCCATTTTTCCCAGCGCTTAGAACAGTGCTTGGCACATAATAAGCGCTTAACAAATACCATTTAAAAAAAAAGATAAATGGGGAGGTGAACTCAAGTTAATGAAACAGCATTAGGATGAAACTAGAAAACTAGAAAGTAAAGACGCTGTGAGGCAAAAGATATGCTGAAGTCTAGTTTTAGCGAGCAAGCATAGGAGTAGAAATAACATTTTAAATGTACTATATTTTTCATGACCTCTATGATGCCAATTAGACACAAGTGAAGAACATTCTTTTTAATTTGACTTCAAAATGATTGGACAGGAAAGCAACATAGGCAAAAAGGCACAGATGGATAATTTAGAAATTCCCTTGACACAGTAAAGATGTAAAGCATTTAAACTCTGACACGAGCAACAGGAACATATTTTCCTTGTCTCCTGGGCATGTTATTTCAGCCTTGAGATGATGGATGACATGAATTCCTTAGTATATCCCAGGTAATATATGTAAAAGCTGAAGATTTACTCTTGATTTTTAGATTACATTGACTAAAAGGGCTTTAAAACTAATCCAGTAAACCGGGAATTATTTTTCAGTGTTTCATCTACAACCCAGAGATACTTAGAGTGTAAAAAAGAAGTGGTTTTCAAGATTACTGTCATTAGCTTAGATGGAAGGAAAGTTTCAGCCAGTAGTGACTTAACTGGTTTTCTCCTGACAGAAGCTTTTTGGGGGATTTTGGAATTTAAGGAAGCCAAAAACCTCTAAAATCAACATATTTGGTTTTTTATTGTCCCTGACTTCTCTGTGGAGAAAATATTAGAAGTTCCTCAGTGAAAAGAAAATGAAACAATATGAGAGAAGGCCATCAGATCTGGGCTGGATAAATGCAAGATGGATGGTAAGTATGATTGGCACTGACAACTTGGAGAAGCCTTGTTTGCAGGTGGCACTCCTATCATCCATCACGCTTTCACCTAATAGTGAGGAATGTAGCTCTGATCTACTGAAATTGCCCATGAATTGATAAAGTGCAGCCAAAAAGATGTCTTAAGGCCCTAGGTAGAAGGAACAAGCTAGTGGTCTCCTATCTGCAAGGGATGCTAATGCAGGTGAAGAAATATCAGTGGGGTAAACTACTTAATAATAATTATTGTTGGTTTTTTAGGGCACTTACTGATTCTCCAGATATTAAGGATAATAATGGTGGTACCTAATAAGCAGTTATAATGTGCCACGCACTGCTTTAACCACTGCTGTTGATAGAAAAAAAAATTACAACTTGGCCCCTGTCCACAAAGGGTCTGAGAGGGAGGTTGAACATGTATTGCATCCCCATTTTACATATTGAGAAGCAGCGTGGCTCAGTGGAAAGAGCACGGGCTTTGGAGTCAGAGGCCATGGGTTCAAATCCTGACTCCTCCAGTTGTCAGCTGTGTGACTTGGGGCAAGTCACTTCACTTCTCTGTACCTCAGTTACCTCATCGGTAAAATGGGGATTGAAACTGTGAGCCCCCCGTGGGACAACCTGATCACCTTGTAACCTCCCCAGTGCTTAGAACAGTGCTTTGCACATAGTAAGTGCTTAATAAATGTCATATTATTATTAGAACAGTGCTTTGCACATAGTAAGTGCTTAATAAATGCTGCTATTATTATTATTATTATTATTATATGAGACTAAGGCCCAGATAGGCCAAGTGTCTTGCCCAAGGTCACAGAGCAGGCAGGAGTAGAACTCCTGATTTCCATTCCCATATGATTTCCACTAGGCCATAAAATGCAGATACATCATTTCCTTTAGTCAGAGGGGGATTTTTGTATTATTCCTGCCAGAACCTACTCTTGAACTGATCTTTTATTCACTGGCATGCCTGTCCACCATCTTGCATCCAATGTTCAAAAAACACTGATCAGCATGACACCATTTAATAATAATAATAATAATAATGATGGCATTTATTAAGTGCTTACTATGTGCAAAGCACTGTTCTAAGCGCTGGGGAGGTTACAAGGTGATCAGGTTGTCCCAAGGGGGGCTCACAGTTTTAATCCCCATTTTACAGATGAGGTAACTGAGGCCCAGAGAAGTTAAGTTTTAGACTGTGAGCCCACTGTTGGGTAGGGACTGTCTCTATGTGATGCCAATTTGTACTTCCCAAGCGCTTAGTACAGTGCTCTGCACATAGTAAGCGCTCAATAAATACGATTGATTGATTGATTGATTGATTAAGTGACTTGCCCAAAGTCACACAGCTGACAATTGGTGGAGCGGGGATTTGAACCCATGACCTCCGACTCCAAAGCCCGGGCTCTTTCCATTGAGCCACGCTGCTTCTCTTAAGCTGTATTTAGTTTCATACAGCTCTTTTGAAGGCTTACAAACCAAGTATTATGACAAATGAGGCAAATTTGTATCTCCTCTTTCTTCTGTTTGAATGACCTCCCAACACCCTAGAGCACTGGCAGTTTGCTTGCCCAGTGGACAAAGAAAAAGCAGCAAGTTGCAAAAGCTCATTGGGGAAATTTTCCTTCTTAATAAGCATTATGGAAAAGGAGCTCTTTGAAAACAGGGTGACCTAGAGGACAGATTGTGGGTCTTGGGGTCACAAGACCTAGGTTCTAGGCCTGCTATTTCACCTTGGGCAAATCACAGAACTTCCGTGTGCCTCAGTTACCTCATCCGCAAAATGAGGATTCAATACCTGTTCTTCCTCCCACTTAAGCTCAGAGTCCCATATGGGACAGGGACTAAATCTGACTTGATCATCTTGTTATTACTCCAGTATTTAGTGCAGTGCTTGTCACATAGTAAGCACTTAAACAGTATTATTATTAGCATTAGCATTATTATTTGAAATGCCAAGAGGAAACTGAGTCATCCATTTTAGTTTGGTGATTCATGGTGATTCTACTTCTCTATAGTTAGAATCAAATGGAAAACAGAGTAATTCAGCTCAACTGCATCTTTGGGGGCATGTTTAAATCTGCAGATTCCCATACGTCTTTGATTCAGCCCCTGAATTGTCTGTTGCCCATCCAATTTGGATGTCTTCCTAAATAGACTGGCAGAAAACAATCTAATATCTGTCTGTCTGTAAGGCATCATTTTTACTGAAGCCTAACGTTTCATTTTTATCTTCCAGATGGTCTTTTCTCAGATGAGAATCTCTCAGGAGTGTTGGGAGATAGGGTGGAGGGATGAAAGCGGGGAGCTCAGGTATGTCATGTATGCCTCCTTCTAGACTGTGAGCCCGTTGTTGGGTAGGGACTGTCTCTATATATTGCTGACTTGTACTTCCCAAGCGCTTAGTACAGTGCTCTGCATACAGTAAGCGCTCAATAAGTACGATTGAATGAATGAAATGAATGAATGCCTCACTTCTCCTTGACTTGCTGCAGCTCAAGTGGCCTTACCAGGAGGCCTTCCCAGGCCTTCCAGGAGACCTTCCCGGACTGAGCCCCCTCCTTCCTCTTCCCCTTCTCCCCCTCCCCATCCCCCCGCCTTACCTCCTTCCCCTCCCCACAGCACCTGTATATATGTTTGTATGTATTTATTACTCTATTTATTTTATTTGTACATGTTTATTCTATTTATTTTATTTTGTTAATATGTTTTGTTCTCTGTCTCCCCCTTCTTGACTGTGAGCCCACTGTTGGGTAGTTATATATGTTGCCAACTTGTACTCCCAAGCGCTTAGTACAGTGCTCTGCACGGAGTAAGTGCTCAATAAATACGATTAGATGAATAAATGAATGAATGAATGAAGTGGTGTGCAAGTGAGCCCTGTAGGTCTAGTTGTCAGGCCTTCTTTCTGAAATTCTTGCCTGGACCTCCAGAAAGCCTCCAATTGGTTCCTGTTGAGTTGTGAGGTACCCATCTCTTATATGTGAGGCCCAGAAACTAGGTAGAACGACCTCTGGTTGGGGAATATTAGGCTTTGAGGTTCCCCTGCTTTATGAAGAATTTGCTATCCAATCAATTAAAACTAAAGCCCTTCACAGCTGATTCCCACGCTTAGGAGCTAATAATTTTGCTCATTAAATTTTCTGCTAGGTTCTTTCTCTTAAACGCCCAAACATCTCCTGAAAGCACCCTTGGCAAGCAAGCAAGCACACACACACAAACTTTACTTTTGATCTGTCTCTTCTTCCTCCAGCATTACTCCCCCAACTTCCATCTGTCCTTTGCTAAACCAGTTTTCCAATGGATTCCTGTTAGCATCTCTTCTGTGCTCTCTCCCTCACCTCTGTCCCACTCCCCCTTCCCATTCCCTCTTATAATTGAAAGCTTTTCGTACAGACTGTTCATAAAAATGTCTTTACAATGTCTGTTGTCTTCTTGGGTAGTATGGGAAATAGTTTACCTGTTTCTTTGGGGGTTGATTTCTTAGATTTCTGCTTCTCTTTTTTGGAATGGAATTCTCTTTCCACCTTGAGTTGTTGCTAGTACTCTGTGTTGTGGTCTCCCTTTCAACAGTGGGATCAAAAGACAAACCTAAAAAATGGGAAAATGTATATGTCAGCAATTAGTCAATTGTATTTACTGAGCACATACTGAGTGCTAGGTACTGTACTGAGAGCTTTGGAGAATGCAACAGTATCAGGGTACATGTTTCCTTTCCCCACTTTTACAATCTATGTGGAGGAAGCGCTTAGTACAGTGCTCTGCACACAGTAAGCACTCAATAAATATGTTTGAATGAGTGAAGCAAACAAAGAAAAAGATTGCTGGAGGAAGAATAAACCTGGAGCAGGAGAGTAGCAGTAACAAAGAAGGACAAAAGGAGTTGAATGAAAGGGATGAATATGTAATAGATAAATTAGTGGAAAATATACAAAATCACAAAAGTGCTGAGGATTAAAGTCCACAATTGCTAAAGGTACTACTGTTTTAGTATGACTAGGTGAAACAATCAGGAAGGCCCCCTGGAGGAGATGGGCTTTTTGAGGTTTTTATTCATTCATTCATTCATTCAATCGTATTTATTGAGCTCTTACTGTGTGCAGAGCACTGTACTAAGCACTTGGGAAGTACAAGTTGGCAACCTGTAGAGACGGTCCTTACCCAACAGTGGGCTCACAGTCTGGAAGGGGGAGACGGACAACAAAACAAAACATATTAACAAAATGAAATAGACTAGTAAATATGTACAAGTAAAATAGAGTAATAAATATGTACAAACGTATATACACGTGCTGTGGGGAGGGGAAGGAGGTAAGGCGGGGGGATGGGGAGGGGGACGAGGGGGAGAGGGAGGAGGGAGCTCAGTCTGGGAAGGCCTCCTGGAGGAGGTGAGCTCTCAATAGGGCTTTGAAGGGAGGAAGAGAGCTAGCTTGGCGGATGGGCAGAGGGGGGAAGGACGTGGGCCGGGGGTCTACAGCGGGACAGGCGAGAACGAGGCACAGTGAGAAGGTTAGCGGTAGAGGAGTGGAGGGTGCGGGCTGGGCTGGAGAAGGAAAGAAAGGAGGTGAGGTAGGAGGCTGCAAAGGGATGGACAGCCTTGAAGCCCAGAGTGAGGAGTTTTTGCCTGATGCGTAGGTTGACTGATAGCCACTGGAGATTTTTGAGGAGGGGAGTAACATGCCCAGAGCACTTCTGCACAAAGATGATGATTTTTAAAGATGGAGAGAGCTGTGGTCTGGAAGACTAGGTGAAGGAGGGAATTCCAGGTAATGTAACTTGAGTTATACCTACTTAAACTGGTGTTTAAGACTCTAGTCTAGGAATAGTCTAAGGAAGTGTACCCTAAAACAGACAGCACACTTTTGCCACCTTATCCCACCCAGAGTGATAGAGACCCTGTCAAATACCTATGTATTCTCTCCTAATACTTAGTACAGTTCTGTGCCCGCGGTAAGCACTGAATAAATGCTATTATTACTCCTATGACCCTAATAATAATAATAATAATGGTATTTGTTAAGTGCTTACTATGTGCCAAGCACTGTTCTATGCGCTGAGGTAGATTCAAGGTAATCAGGTTGTCCCACCTGGGGCCCACAGTCTTAACCCCCATTTTACAAATGAGGTAACTGAGGCCCAGAGAAGTGAAGTGACTTGCCCAAAGTCACACAACTGTGAGCCCACTGTTGGGTAGGGACTGTCTCTATATGTTGCCAACTTGTACTTCCCAAGCGCTTAGTACAGTGCTCTGCACACAGTAAGCGCTCAATAAGTACGATTGATGATGATGATGATGATAAGTGGTGGAGCCGGGATTAGAACCCATGACCTCTGACTTCCAAGCCCGTGCTCTTTTCACTAAGCCACGCCCTAACAAAGAAGGGAACTAGTGCAATGACAGTCTCTCAGAATAATCCTAAACAGTTGCTGTTGTTCGACTTACCATAAAGGATATTTCATTCACTCATTCATTCAATCATATTTATTGAGTGCTTACTGTTTGCAGAGCACTGTACTAAGCACTTGTGAAGTGCAAGTCGGCAACATACAGAGAAAGTTCCTGCCCAACAGCGAGGTAGAGAATTATAGCTATTGGACATCAGGCAACATTTGAGACAAATTTTTAGGTTTCTCTAGTAAACTGATCCTGGAAAGCTAATTAGAGCATTGAATTCCTGAAATCTAAGCTTATGCATTAGGTAAGTAACACTACCTGTATATTTATTGCCACGATTAATCATAAAAGCCTCAACCAAGATTTGAACAGCCCGTTGAAAAATATTCCCAGGTCTGGGACTCTAAATGTCGATTGCCACCTCTGTTATTTACTGCTATTGTTATCAATTACATAAACTTTGAATCTCAAGAATAAGCTCTGAAACCTTCTCTCGTGAATGAGTGTTTTGGAAACAAAGACGAACTGGTGATGGAAGCCCAGACTACTTCCATTAAATGGAAGCTAACTGAATTATTCGTAATAAACCCTCCTGTTAAATTATAATAATGATGGTATTTGTTAAGTGCCTACTATGTGCCAGGCACTGTCCACATGGGGATGGACACAAGCAAATCGGGTTGGACACAGTCCCTGACCCACACGGGGCTCACAGTTTCGATCCCCATTTTGCAGATGAGGTAACTGAGGCACAGAGAAATGAAGTGACTTGCCCAAGGTCACACAGCAAAGTGGCGTAGCTGGGATTAGAACCCATGACCTTCTGACACCCAGACTCATGCTCTTTTCACGAGGCCATGCTGCCCATAATCAAAAATGGTATTTTTTGAATGCTCACCATGTGCAGAGCCTTGCATTAAGTGTTTGGGAGAGTAAAATACAACAGAGTTGGTAGTCACATTTCCTATAGTCTAGAGGGAGAGGCAGACTTTAATATAAATAAATTATAATATATAATACGAGTACTCAAAATGGTCTTTTATTAGACTAAACTATGAAAAGTGTTGATTTTGTTCATTTCTCTGGCTATTGGAGACATTAAAATGACTTGCCAGTCTGTGGGCTGAAATAATCAGAAAGACTCATAAGAATATTGTTAATCTCTAAGCACTAAAGTGTCATCTGTGGGCCCACTCAAAGCCACAAAAATAGTGCTGGTTCTGAGAAGCCACATGCTAGTCTGTGGTTACATTTTTTTAACCAGCCTCTCCAAGTGTTTAAATGAAAAATAAATCTTCAGTTTCAATGGTTTCATGGCTCTAAGAGGAGCAGTAAGGAGAGAAGTCAACGTGAAAGGTT
Source organism: Tachyglossus aculeatus (assembly GCF_015852505.1). NCBI lineage: Eukaryota > Metazoa > Chordata > Mammalia > Monotremata > Tachyglossidae > Tachyglossus > Tachyglossus aculeatus. Next base: position 30,991,235 of record NC_052086.1, on the reverse strand, counting down.
AAAGGATAAATATCACTTTCTAACCGCATTTGGACAAAACATAGTGTGTTTTCCCTTTTTCTCATATGTTCCCAGCATGTTTTCTCCATACAACTTTGCCTCTGTAAGAAATGTCTCTCTGCTGCTGCTCATATTGAGGCTGCTGACTGATATTAGTTGCCATTCTTTTCTTTTGAAAAGAGATGCATGCAAGGTTCATGTCAGTCCTTAGTCTCCCGTAGTTCTGTGCCTAAACTTTCATAGACTACCCACAGTGTACAATAGCAGTAGTAGAACTCACTGTGCTTCACTGTTACTTACTGGGCCTTGTTCTAATTCTCTGTACCTCATTGTTATCTTTCCTGCCATCAACTTCTTATTCAAGACTTCCCTCCATTCCAGAACTGTCTCCCACTTCACATTCAGCAGACCCCCACTCTCCCTGTCAGAATAATTGTGATGTGTGTTAAATGCTTACTATGTGCCAAGCACTGTACTAAACACTGGGATAGATATAACATAATCAGGTCCCATATGGGACACACAGTCTAAGTAAGAGGGAGAACAGGTATTGAATCCCCAGTTTGCAAATGAGGTAACTGAGGCACTGAGAAGTTAAGTGACTTGCCCAAGGAAATGCAGCAGACACATGGCGGAGCCAAGATTAGAACCCAGTTCCTCTGACTCTCAGGCCTGTGCTCTCTCCATTAGGCCATACTGTTTCTCTCTAGGCATTTCCTGATTAATTCAGAAGATTATTTATTGATTAATCTCTCATGTCCCCAACCTATTTCCCCACTAACTGCCACCTCCGGACTTCGGCAACAACTGAACACTTGGAGACTCGCTATTCCCTCCTAAAGAATACACAGACATATCCTTAAACTCGGTAGCTGCCTGTAATTTATTTTAGTGTCTTCATTCAATCGTATTTATTGAGCGCTTACTGAGTGCAGAGCACTATACTGAGTGTTTGGAAAGTACAATAAGGGAAATAAAGAGAGACAGTCCCTGCCCACAATGGGCTTACAGTATGTCTGCCCAAAATTAGATTGTAACTCATTGAGGGCGTGGATTGTTTTTAACTTGTACTTTCCCAAATGCTTAGTATAATGCTCTATCTGGGGTAAGTGCTCAATAAATGCTATCGATTAATTCATTAGTAATATTTACTGAGTCTCCACTGGGTGCAACACATTGTGTTAAGGTCTTAGGAAGTATAAAATAAGCGAGGGACACATTCCTGCCAACTCAGAACCCACCCCATTATGGGAGAGATAGGCAAAAGAGTTTTTTTGGCCGATCAGAATAATCAAACTAAATAATCAAATGTACAGTTTAATAGACAAATATACACAAATGCAAATTATTAGTAGTAGGTACATAAGATCTAGGAGTGGATGATGGCTTTATATGACTTGGAATGGAGGGAATCAACTGGAGAAGTCCTGTTGGAAGGCTCTTTAATGAGGGTTGGGAGTTTAGAGAAAACTGTGGTCTGTCAGATTTCTGTGAGAAACAGTGTTGTCTGGTGAAGGAGTACGGGCCTGGAAATCAGAGGACCTGCATTTTAATCCCAGCTCCTCCATCTATCTTTTGTGTGACCTTCTCCATGTTCCCCGGCACTGTTTAATGTCACCCAAGAGAGATATCTGTCCCCACTACATCGGTCTAACTTTGGTCTTAGGAGAAATAAAGGAGTGCTCATTTTACCTAAGAGAATCAATCAAGCAATCTTATTTATGTGAGCAAACCACAGTTCTAAGCACCGTGGCCAAGCCCAGTATAACAGAGTTGGTATCACATTCCCTGCCCAACCACTCGATCATGTTTATAGAGTGTTTTCTGTGTGCAGAGCACTGTGCTAAGCACTTGGGAGAGTTGGTAGACACATTCTACCATGCAGCTTGGCTTAGTGGGCCTTGGAGTCAGAAAGTCATGGGTTCTAATTCCGACTCCCCCACTTATCCGCTGTGTGACCTTGGGTAGGTCATTTCAGTGCTCTGCACATAGTAAGCGCTCAATAAATACGACTGAATGAATTTCACTTCTCTTTGCCTCAGTTACCTCATCTGTCAAATGGGGATTGAGACTGTGAATCCCACATGGATCAGGGACTGTAACCAACTTGATTTGCTTGTTTCCACCCCAGTGCTTAGTACAGTGCCTGGCACATAGTTAGCGCTTAACAGATACCATCATTATTATTCCCTGTCCTAAATGAGCTCACAGCCCAGAATGGGAGACTGACATTAATATGAATAACTAAATTACAGATATGCACATAAGTGCTGTGGGCTTTAAGGAGGGTGAATAAAGGGAGCAAATCAGGGCAACACAAAAGGTAATTGGGAAAGAGGAAATGAGGGTTTAGGGAAGGCCTCTTGGAGGAGACGTGACATCAATAAGGCTTTGAAGATGGGGAGAGTAATTGTCTATTTGATATGAAGAGGGAGGGCATTCCAGGTCAAAGGTAGGATGTGGGCTAGAGGTCAGTGATGAGATAGATAAGATCGAAATATAAGTGAGTAGTTGGCGTTTGAGAAGTCAAGTGTGCGGGTTGGGTTGTAATAGGAGTACGGAGAGTGAGGTAGGAGGGGACAAAGGGATTGAGTGCTTTAAAGCCAGTTGTAATTTCTTCTTAGAAATTCTTGGCTTGTATTTTCGTAATTATTATATAGGAGAAATGAGCCTCGCAATAACTAAATTCCTGTTAAAATTACTTATGAACAGGTAAGTTTTTGTCTGATGTGGTCGTGAATGAACGACGGCTCGAGGTTCTCGAGGAGCTGGGAAACATGGACTGAATGTTTTCGTTGAAAAATCATCCCACTAGGAGCTTACACTCCAGAGAAAATGACCCTTTGTAGATGGCAGGCCCCCATTTTAAAAGAATTTGACAACATTTATTAAGTTTGAATTTTGACCTCTAACCATGAATTGTTGGGTGATTGAAGTTATTTTTATTGGGATTGTAAGTTTGGTTGAAAATATCTTCGAAAAAACGAACTTTACTGTCTGCACAGCAAAAGCTTCCATTTTGCTTGAAAAATGCCTTCAATTTTTAAATGTCATGTCCTTCACAAATAAAAGAAGCACATACAGAGATTTCAAATAAGAAAGAATTGTTAACTCTAAGTCAGAACAGTTGTTTAACAGGTTTCATTAACACTGTCGGTTGAGACCCTTAATCTATATGTCAGATTATGGTCATATTTTAACCTCAGAAAACAGGGATTTTAATGGAAACATTACGGGAGCCTCAATGTCAGTTCAGCAAATGACACTGTGGTGATACCTTTTCTTTCAAAAGTTAATTGAGTTTAAATGAAGGCAATCTGGCTGCAGTTTAAAGGAAAAAAAAGGTGGGGAGATTTGCCCAAGACAAATGAATGCTTTAGGAATAGGAACACATTGAAATGTAGTAAAATTGGCTAAATGTTTCCATATTTAATTAAGCAATAAATCCAGCATTGGCAGGAATATCCCCAAACATTCATTTTGTTAAGGAGAAGTCCATTGCCTCAGCAGAAGCTTGTAATGATTGAAGGACATTATGATTAGATGTTTCACCTGTGAAGGACTTACCTGTTCATAAGTAATTTTAACAAATTTAGTTATTGCCAGGCTCATTTCTCCTATGTAATAATTATGAAAATACAAGCTAAGAATTTCTAAGAAGCAGACACCTGTGACAAAGATATGTCCTCTGGGAATATGAAACAATGGGCTACCAGTGACCCACTCATGGCTAAAACTTCACATTTACACCTGTACTGAATGTTGGACTGATTCTTAACCTGTCTTTGCTTTTTTGTAATCTTTTTCTGACACTAATATCAAAATATGTGTTGCATTTAGAATTCCCCTCAAAATGTCTCTGGAAAACCCAGAGGCAAATTGGATTCACTGTATTCCTGTGTCAAATCTCCTGAAATGGTACCTAGATAGTGAGTCCCATGTGGGACAGGGACTATGTTGACCTGATGGTTTTGTATCTATCCCAGCACTTGGTACAATGCTTGGCTCCATGTATGTGCTGAAGAAATATTATTGTTATTATTACTACTATTATTTGGCTTGGGAACAGAATAATGTTGTTGTCAACTTTAAGGAGTTTTCTTATGTGGAATCCCAAAGGGATCAGATCTAACTTAACCCTAATTAGTATTTTTTTTTAATTTTTTTTTTGCCAAGGCTAATTAGGGTCTGCACCTTTATTGATTATCCAAATGAAGGAATTGGGCCCATTTTCAACAAATATGCAGATGATGCTAAATCAGATGGATGGGAATGCTAACCCCTTCAGATTGCAAGCTCCTTCTGGGCAGTGATTGTGTTTATCGCCTCTATTTTATTGTACTGTTTGGGTGACATTTTGGGAGAGAGGCATACAATGCAGAAGGACCTGGGCCCTACAAAAACAGAGAGTGGAAAACAAGAAGGACAAGGGAAAGAGCCAGCACTCAGTGACATGTGACTGTTAATTGTTGCCAAGTGCTTAGTACAGTGCTCTGCACACGGTAAATGCTCAATAAATACAATTGAATGAATGAATGAAAAATTACTAAGAACACTCAGGCATGATGGGGAAACACTGGCTCAGCCCTGGTTCATCAAAAAAAGACGCTGGACAACATGACATAGTATTGTCTAGTGGAAAGACCACAGGCCTAGGAGTCCATTGACCTGGGTTCTAATCCCAGCAATGCCACTTGTCTGCTTTGTGAGGTTTGGGCATTTTAAAAAAAGATGTGGAAGGTTTAGAAGTAATGATAATAATAATAACGATGGTACTTGTTAAGTGCTTACTATGTGTCAGCAATGTTCAAAACGCTGGGGTAGATGCAAGTTAATCAGGTAGGACATAGTCCCTGTCCCACATGGGACTCACACTCTTAATCTCCATTTTTCAGACGAGGGAACTGAGGACGTTAAGTGACTTGTCCAAAGTCACACAGCAGACATTCATTCATTCAGTCATATTTATTGAGCGCTTACTGTGTGCAGAGCACTGTACTAAGCACTTGGGAAGTACAAGTTGGCAACATATAGAGATGGTCCCTACCCAACAACGGGCTCACAGTCTAGAAGGGGGAAGCAGACAACAAAACAAAACACGTGGATGGGTGTCAAGTCATCAGAACAAATAGAACTAAAGCTAAATGCACATCATTAACAAAATAAATAGAATGGTAAATATGTGCAAGTAAAATAGAGTGATAAATCTGTACAAAAATATAAACAGGTGCTGAGGGGAGGGGAAGGAGGTAGCGCAGGGGGGATGGGGTGGAGAAGAAGAGAAAGGGGGCTCAGTCTGGGAAGGCTTCTTAGAGGAGGTGAGCTCTCAGTAAGGCTTTGAAGGGAGAAAGAGACAAGTGGCACAAGTGGGATTAAAACCCAGGTACTTCTGCTTCCCAAGCCTGTGCTTTATCCACTGCTTCTCACTATCACTAGTACTAATGATAGTAGCAGTAATATAATTGTCCTTCGTATTTGAAGTCCCCTTATTTCCAGGCCCGCTCATTCCGCTAGGCCACACTGCTACTCAGGGAGAGTCTAGAGGAAGAGACGGACTTTGATAGAAAGTAACAGATTTGTACGTAAGTGCTATGGGGCTGAGAGTGGGGTGCCTGTCAAGCATCCAAATGGTACAGAACAGCGTGGCTCAGTGTAAAGAGCCCGGGCTTTGGAGTCAGAGGTCATGGGTTCACATCCCGGCTCCGCCACTTGTCAGCTGTGTGTCTTTGGACAAGTCACTTCATTTCTCTGTGCCTCAGTTATCTCATCTGTAAAATGGGGATTAAGATTGTGAGCCCCACGTGGGACAACTTGATCACCTTGTATCCCCCCCCCCCCCCAGTGCTTCGAACAGTGTTTTGCACATAGTAAGTGCTTAACAAATACCATCGTTATTATTATTACAGAGCCAAGTGCATAGAAGATGCAGAAGGGAGAGGGAGTTGGGAGATGAGAGCTCTTATCAATCAATCAATCGTATTTATTGAGCGCTTACTGTGTGCAGAGCACTGTACTAAGCACTTGGGAAGTATAAGTTGGCAACATATAGAGACAGTCCCTACCCAACAGTGGGCTCACAGTCTCATCTTATCAAGACAAGAAGCAGCGTGGCTCAGTGAAAAGAGCACAGGCTTTGGAGTCAGAGGTCATGGGATCAAATCCCAGCTTCGCCAATTGTCAGCTGTGTGACTTTGGGCAAGTCACTTCAATTCTCTGGGCCTCAGTTACCTCAGCTGTAAATGGGGATAAGACTGTGAGCCCCCCATGGGGCAACCTGATCACTTTGTAACCTCCACAGTGCTTAGAACAGTGCTTTGCACATAGTAAGTGCTTAATAAATGCCGTCATTATTATTATTCTTCATGGAAGTCCTCTTGGAAGAGGTCTTGGCCTTGTGACCAAGCTGCCTTTGGAAGGAAATATGCAACAGCTAAGCCTCCCTTCTTAGGGAAATTCTGGCCTTTTGGCCAACTGTACTACAGACAAAAAATCTGACTTATTGAAACCTCCTTCTCAAAGCAGTAATCTGGAGCTGGGGGCTTCACTGTATGTTCAGTAGTAGTAGTTAGTAGCATTAATATCATTTATTGAGCACCTACTTGGTGCAGCATACCGTACTAGTTGCTTGGGAAGTGACACATTCCCGGCCCACAAAGAGCTTTCTAATGATTTCTCAGCATCTTCTTTTCATCTCCTAGCTGCCTCCTGTTCGGGATGAAGATTGATGTAGAGCAATCTACAAGCACCGCTCTCTCAACCCATAGGGAGTTGTAGAGAGCAATGTAAGAAACGATTTTAATGGGACCAATTGATTTTCAAGTTTACTGTAGAATGAATAAGAGGAAATAGGTTTTAAAATGAAGCAGAAGAGGTTTTGGTTGATCACAGGAAGTACTCCTTGACTAGCTGACTGAGCAATGGGTCTCTTGTCTAGGTAAGACCAAGGAGAGCATGGCTATTACCATCATCAGCCTCTTCATTATCAAAGTGTTTTGAGCCTTCTTTGAGCAGAGCCCCAGGCTCAGTGCCTGAAATACTGTAATGATAATAATAATGATGATGGCGTTGGAGAAGCAGTGTGGCTCAATGGAAAGAGTCCAGGCTTGGGAGTCAGATGTCATGGGTTCTAATTCTGGCTCCACCACATGTCTACTGTGTGACCTTTTAGACTGTGAGCCCACTGTTGGGTAGGGACTGTCTCTATATGTTGCCAACTTGTACTTCCCAAGCGCTTAGTACAGTGCTCTGCACACAGTAAGCGCTCAATAAATAAGATTGATGATGATGATGATGACCTTGGGCAAGGCACTTACCTTCTCTGAGCCTCAGTTACCTCATCTGTAAAATGGGGATTAAGAGTGTGAGCCCCATTTGGGACAACCTGATCACCTTGTATCCCCCCCAGCGCTTAGAACAGTGCTTTGCACATAGTCATCAATCAATCAATCAATCTTATTTATTGAGTGCTTACTGTGTGCAGAGCACTGTACTAAGCGCTTGGGAAGTACAAGTTGGCAACATATAGAGACAGTCCCGACCCAACAGTGGGCTCACAGTCTAAAAGACTAGTAAGCACTTAATAAATGCCATCAATAATAATAACAACTATTTTTATTATTATGACCAACACACCCTTTTCACCAAATGCACCTTTACAAGGGCATATGGGAAAGAGAACAAGCCCGGTAATAATAATAATAATGGCATTTATTAAGCGCTTACTAAGTGTGTAGCACTGTTCTAAGTGCTGGGGGGGATACAAGGTGATCAGGTTGTCCCACGTGAGGCTCACAATCTTCATCCCCATTTTGCAGACGAGGTAACTGAGGGACAGGGAAGTGAAATGACTTGCCTAAAGTCACCCAGCTGATAAGTGGTGGAGGCAGAATTAGAGCCCATGACCTTGACTCCCAAGCCCATGGTCATCCCACTAAACCACACTGCTTCTCACTGTAGAAAACACCGGCCCTGCTTATTGAGTTTACATTCTAATAGGGAAAACAGCAAACACAAATTGTAAATGTACAGCAGGAATAAGAATGGAAACATACAAATAACTGATTTTTTTTGAAACTAGGCAGGAATGAATAAATGAAGTCAAGAGAAGTATATAAAAGTGCTACCGGGGCTATGGGGTCACATGGCAGTGAGGTAGGATTAGTTGGGGAATGAATAGGCAGATTCATTGTATTTAAGGGCTTATTATGTTCCAGACACTATACTAAGTACAGTGGGGTAGATACAGGCTGATTAGGTTGGACACAGTCCATTTCGCACATAATAATAATAATAATAATAATAATAATAATAATAATGGTATTTGTAAGCATTTACTATGTGCCAAGCACTGTTCTAAGCACTGGGGTGGGGCTTACAGTCTTAATCCCCATTTTACAGGTGAGGTAAATGAGGGGCAAAGAAGTTAAGTAACTTTCCCAAAGTCACCCAGCTGATAAGCGGCAGAGCCGGGATTAGAACCCATGATCTCTGACTTCCGAGCCCTTGATCTTTCCACTAAGCCACCACATGGGATTTATAGTCTTAATTCCTATTTTACAGGTGAGGTAACTGAGGTACAGAGAAGTAAAGAGATTTACCCAAGGTCACACAGCAGACAAATGGGGGGATCTTGGATTAGAACCAGTGTCCTCTTACTTCCAGGCCTGTGGTCTAACCAGTAGACCACTCTGCTTCTCATGTTGCTTTGGAGGTAATGTGGGAGGAAATTTCATTAGCGATGAAGGGACTTTACAGTGCATTGAAGAGAATGAAGAATGAGGACAGTTACCTTAAATTGAAGAATAGTCTTCCCTCTTCTGGATTTATATGCTAAAAGTTGGGTGATGGATAGTATTTATTGACAGCTAAATTGGTTGAACCTTCTAGGTCCCTTCCAGCTCTTTGAGTCTAGGAATGATTTCAGGCTCCTCTCTGCACCCCCAAAATTTGTAGATCTGCCCCAAGGGCCACTGGAGAGAAATTGGATTGGGTCTGAAGATTTGGGTGACTATTTGGGCATCTCCCCTGCCAATTTTGAGCCTACTCCAATTGGCTAGTTCATCCCTAGACTGTAAGCTCATTATAGGCAGGGAATCTGCTAATTCTGTTGTATTGTACAGTCCCAATCTATCAATCAATCAATCAATCGTATTTATTGAGCGCTTAGTGTGTGCAGAGCACTGTACTAAGCGCTTGGGAAGTACAAGTTGGAAACATATAGAGACAGTCCCTACCCAACAGTGGGCTCACAGTCTAAAGACTGTCTAAATAAATAAATAGCACAGTCTCACAGTCTAAAGTATGTCTCAAACTCTTATTATGGTGCTCTGCACATAGTAAGCGTTCAATAAATACAATTGATGGATTGATTTCCTACCACTGACAACCTGTGTTGCTTGTGCACTCAATATATTGTGAGAACCAAAGACTCATACTGTTTATTCAAGGAAGAGTTGAATGATTGGCCCTCTTCTCATGATTCCAGTGAAGCAGCGTGGCTCAGATCATGGGCTTTGGAGTCAGCGGTCATGGGTTCAAATCCCGGCTCCGCCAATTGTCAGTTGTGTGACTTTGGGCAAGTCACTTAACTTCTCTGGGCCTCAGTTCCCTCATCTGGAAAACGGGGATTAAGATTGTGAGCCCCACGTGGGACAACCTGATCACCTTGTATCCCCCAGTGCTTAGAACAGTGCTTTGCACATAGTAAGTGCTTAACAAATACCATCATTATTATTATTATTATTACCAAATGCCCTCCAAATTAAGCAAAAACTTTTTACATTTGGCTTCAAGACTCTCCACCAGCTCTCCTATGTGAAAAATCATCTCTCTAAGCCTCTTCCCCAAACCTCACACTCTTCACTCCTCCCAATTTCAACTCCAACTCCACTTGGCTCTTGACTTTCCTATCACCAACCCCTTTTGTCAGATGTCAATCAGTAGTATTTATTGAGCTCTTTCTGCAGAGCAGTGTACTAAATAACAATGATAACAATTAACAATCGTGGCATTTTTTAAGCTTTTTTTATGTGCCAGGCAAAATACTAAGCGGTTGGGTGGATACATGCAAATCGGGTTGGACAAAGTCCTGTCCAATGTGGGGCTCACAGTCTCAATCCCCATTTTGCATATGAGGGAACTGGGGCCCAGCGAAGTGAAGTGACTTGAGCAAGGTCATACTGCAGACAAGTGGCAGAGCCAGAATTAGAACTCATGACCTTTTGACTCCCAAGCCTGTTCTGTATCCTCTAAGCCATGCAGCTTCCCAAGCACTTGGGAAAGTACAATAGCATTAATAGACATGATTCCTACCCTCAAGATATTTACAGTCTAGCAGGTGTGATGTGAAGAGTTCTATGGTCATCTTGCAACTATATAGTAAGAAGGTAGTTTATAGATACCACTAATTTATTGGTATTCCATGTTAAATGACAGGTTCCCCATCTCTCTGTCATCTCATCTGGAATGATTGTGTGTTCTCTGCTTGTCTTTATATCCCTCAGTCCTACAAAGAGATACCTGCAAATTGCTCTCAACTTGACAATTCTTTTTACTTTGTGTTTTATTTTTTTTTAGCAGCAACATTTTCTAATAGCCTCGTCAGTATATTTAAACCTAAACTGCTGTTCAGATTGCTTTTTCTGTAGCTTAACAGTCATTCTCTACTCTGGATGCTTTTTTGTTGAAGCTCAGAAGAACCAGCCTTAAATACAGCATGTGTTTATTAGTGAGTCATCATGAAGCTATTGGAGGATGATTAGCAGCTCATGGGCTTGTAAGAGTATTCAGTCATTCACAAAAGAGCCCAAATGCCCTGTAGGATGTGGTGAGAGAACAGGGCAGACAGACCAAAACATGCCACAGTTCTGTTGCTGGGTAGCAAGTCCTCAAACCACCTCAATCAATCAGTCAAGCAATGATATATGTTCATACAATTGTATTTTTTGAGCACTTATTGTGGGCAGAGCACTGTACTATTTGTTGAGCACTTACTGTATGCAGAGCACTGTACTAAGCACTTAATGGTAATCATCACAATGATGGTATTTGTTACGCGCTTACTATGTGCCAGGTACTCTTGTAAGTGCTGGGGTAGATACAAGATAATTGGGGTGGACACAATCCCTGTCCCACATAGGGCTCACAGTCTTAACTGTCATTTTACAGATGGGGGAACTGAGGTACAGAGAAGTTAAGGGACTCGTCCCTAGCCTCACAGGAGAGAAGTGGCGGGATTAATAATAATGATGGTATTTGTTAAGCTCTTACTATGTGCCAAGCACTGTTCATTCATTCATTCATTCATTCATTCATTCAATCGTATTTTTGAGCGCTTACTGTGTGCAGAGCACTGTACTAAGTGCTTGGGAAATACAAGTTGGCAACATATAGAGATGGTCCCTATCAAACAGTGGGCTCACAGTCTAGAAGGGGGAGACAGAGGACAAAACAAAACATATTAACAAAATAAAATAAATAGAATAAATATGTACAAATAAAATAAATAAATAAATAGAGTAATAAATATGTACAAACAGATATACATATATACAGGTGCTGTGCGGAGGAGAAGGAGGTAAAGCAGAGGGGATGGAGGGGGAGGAGGTGGAGAGGAAGGAGGGGGCTCAGTCTGGGAAGGCCTCCTGGAGGAGGTGAGCTCTCAGTAGGGCCTTGAAGGGAGGAAGAGAGCTAGCTTGGTGGATGTGCAGAGGGAGGGCATTCCAGGCCAGGGGGAGGACGTGGGCCGGGGGTTGACGGCAGGACGGGCAAGAACGAGGCCCAGTGAGGAGATTAGCGGCAGAAGAGCAGAGGTTGCGGGCTGGGCTGGAGAAGGAGAGAAGGGAGGTGAGGTAGGAGGGGGTGAGGTGATGGACAGCCTTGAAGCCGAGTGCATTTCTGGACAAAGACAATCCAGGCAGCAGTGTGAAGTATGGATTGAAGTGGGGAGAGACAGGAGATAGGAGATCAGAGAGGAGGCTGATACAGTAATCCAGACAGGATAGGATGAGAGCTTGAACGAGCAGGGTAGTGGTTTGGATGGAGAGGAAAGGGTGGATCTTGGCAATGTTGCAGAGGTGAGACCAGCAGGTTTTGGTGACGGCTTGGATGTGAGGGGTGAACGAGAGAGCAGAGTCGAGGATGACACCAAGTTTGCAGGCTTGTGAGACGGGAAGGATGGTAGTACTGTCAACAGTGATGGGAAAGTCAGGGAGAGGGCACGGTTTGGGAGGGAAGACAAAGAGTTCAGTCTTGGACATGTTGAGTTTTAGGTGGTGGGCAGACATCCAGATGGAGATGTCCTGAAGGCAGTAGGAAATGTGAGCCTGGAGGGAGGGGGACAGAGCAGGGGCAGAGATGTAGATTTGGGTGTCATCAGCATAGAGATGATAGTTGAAGCCGTGGGAGCGAATGAGGTCACCAAGGGAGTGAATGTAGATTGAGAACAGAAGGGGACCCAGAACTGAACCTTGAGGAACCCCTACAGTAAGGGGATGGGAGGGAGGAGGAGCCTGCAAAAGAGACTGAGAATGAACGGCCGGAGAGATAAGAAGAGAACCAGGAGAGGACGGAGTCTGTGAAGCCAAGGTTGGATAGCGTGTTGAGGAGAAGGGGGTGGTCCACAGTGTCGAAGGCAGCTGAGAGGTCGAGGAGGATTAGGATAGAGTATGAACCGTTGGATTTGGCAAACAGGAGGTCATTGGTGACCTTTGAGAGGGCAGTTTCCATGGAATGTAGGGGACGGAAGCGAGATTGGAGTGGGTCGAGGAGAGAGTTGGCGTTGAGGAATTCGAGGCAGCGCGTGTAGATGACTCGTTCAAGGAGCTTGGAAAGTAATGGTAGGAGGGATATGGGGCGATAACTAGAAGGTGAGGTGGGGTCAAGAGAGGGTTTTTTTAAGATGGGAGAGACGTGGGCATGTTTGAAGGCAGAGGGGAAGGAACCAGTGGAGAGTGAACGGCTGAAGATGGAAATTAAGGAGGGGAGAAGGGATGGAGCGAGAGATTTCATAAGATGAGAGGGAATCGGCACAGTAAGCACTCAATAAATGAATGAATTAAATGAATGACTCCCAGGAAGATACAATAGAACAGAGTTGGTAGACATGTTCCAAGTGCCAGGGTAGATACAACGTAATCAGGTTGTCCCACATGAGGCTCACAGTTCTTAATCCCCATTTTACAGATGAAGTAACTGAGGGACAGAGAGGTTAAGTGACTTGCCCAAGGTCACACAGCAGTCAAGTGGCCGAGCTGGGATTGGAGCCCACGTCCTCTGACTCCCAAGCCCAGGATCTTGCCACTATGCCACACTGATTAGAGCCCATAACCTTCCAACTCTTCTAGACTGTGAGCCCGCTGTCGGGTAGGGACCGTCTCTCTATGTTGCCGACTTGTACTTCCCAAGCGCTTAGTACAGTGCTCTGCACAAAGTAAGCACTCAATAAATATAATTGAATGAATGAATGAATGAATCAGGTTGTCCCATGGTCTCACAGTCTTAATCCCCATTTTCCAAATGAGGTAACTGAGGCCCAGAGAAGTGAAGTGAGTTGCCTGAAGTCACACAGCTGACAATTGGTGGAGCCGAGATTTGAACCCCTGACCTCTGACTCCAAAGCCTGGGCTCTTTCCACTGAGTCACGCTACTTCTCCTATATGAAGATGGAGAGAGCTTCAAGCCAGAAGCAGACAGAGCCAAGGCAACAGAAGCGAGATGGAGGAGACTGTGATGCAATGAATAGGTTGACGAATTGTGTGGGCTGGATTGTAGTAGGAATCAGGGAGGTAAAGTAGGAGGGAGCAGGGTGAGTGAGGGCTTTGAAGCCTACCGTAAGGAGTTTCTGGGTCTTTTGTTTTTTTTTAATGGCATTTATTAAGCGCTTAGTATGTGCACAGCACTGTTCTAAGCACTGGGGAGGTCACAAGGTGCTCAGGTTGTCCCATGGGGGGCTCACAGTCTTAATCCCCATTTTATAGATGAGGTAACTGAGGTACAGAGAAGTTAAGTGACTTGCCCAAAGTCACACAGCTAACAATTGGCGGAGTGGGATTTGAACCCCTGACCTCTGACTCCAAAGCCCGGGCTCTTTCCACTGAGCCATGCTGCTTCCTCTGTTTGATGCCGAGACCCATCCCCAGTACTGCTCATGTCTCCTCTAAGAGGCCTTGCTGATTACCCCATTTCCTCTCCTTCCACTCCCTTCTGCATCACCCTTGCACTTAGATTTGCACCGTTTATTCACCCCGTCCTCAGCCCCGCAGTACTTATGTGCATATCCATAACGTATTTACATTAAAGTCTGTCTTCCCTTCTAGACTGTAAGCTTGTGGGCAGGGAAGATGTCTACCACAACTCCAACTCTGTTATACTGTACCGTCCCAAGTGTTGAGTATAGTGCTCTGCACACAGTAAGCACTCAATAAGTACAATTGATTGACATGGAGGTGTATGGACAGCCACTGGAGATTCTGGAGGAGTGAGGAAACATGGACTGAATGGTTTTGTGGAAAAATGATCCAGGCAGCAGAATGAAGTATGGTCTGAAGTGGGGAGGGACAGTAGTTAGGGAGGTCAGGAAGGAGGCTAATACAGTAATCAAGGGAAGATAGGATGAGGGCTTGGATTAATGTGGGGACAGTTTGGTTGGAGAGGGTAAGGTGAAATTTAGCAATTTTATGAAGGCAGAATGGACAGGATCTGGTGACAGATTGAATATGTGAGCTGAATGACATGAGAAGTAGCATGATCTAGTGGATAGAGTATGGGCCTGGGAAGCAGGAGGACTGGGGCTCTAATTCTGGCTTGGCCATATATCTGCTGTGTGATTTTGGGCAAGTCATTTAACTTCTCTGTGTCTCAGTTATCTCAACTGTAAAATGAAGATTGACTATGAGTGCCTGATTAGCTTGTATCTACCCCAGAGCTTAGCACTGTGCCTGGCACACAGAAAGCGCTTAACAGACACCATAAAAAAGAGATGAGTCAAGAATAATACCAAGGATCAATCAATCAATCAATCATATTTATTGAGTGCTTACGGTGTGCAGAGCACTGTACTAGGCGCTTGGGAAGTACAAGTTGGCAACATTTAGAGACAGTCCCTACCCAACAGTAGGCTGAAGGCTTTTGATACATGGAGGGTGTTGGTATTGTCTACAGTGAAGGGAAATTGAAGGAGAAGATAGGGTTTTGGTGGGAATCTGAGGAATTCTGTTTTGGACCTGTTAAATTTGAGATGTCAGTGCACAACACACCCCAAGAAAGACGGGCTCAGACGGTTGTCGGAAAACATTTATTCCAATATGTTATCGGGGATCAGAGTGAGGGGAAACTTCCCTGTGAAGCCTGGTAAGAGTCTGGTTGAGATTCATGGGTTCAAATCACAGATCTGCCAATTGTCAGCTGTGTGACTTTGGGCAAGTCACTTAACTTCTCTGTGCCTCAGTTACCTCATCTGTAAAATGGGGATTAAAACTGTGAGCCCCCCATGGGTCAGCCTCATAACCTTGTAACCTCCCCAGTGCTTAGAACAGTGCTTTGCACATAGTAAGCACATAATAAATGCTATTATTATTATTATTATTATACGAGCTTGGAAGGTGGAACCACTGTAGTTCACATTGCTAGCACTGGCTTCTGATCCCCACTAAGGATCATGCTTACACCCCTTAGTGTTTCTTGAATTACTATGGAGGTTTTCATCGGAGCTCAGTAGGGTATGGCCTAGATGAATAGGTTGGTGGATTAATGGACCCTATGTGTCTGATTGGATCCTAGTATCTGTCTTGGTCTCCCTAGGTAGTAATTGGAATCAACATCCAGTCCTGTTTTGCTATAGGAACACCAGAGCGATGCCAAAATAATATACTTTTGTGATTACTTAACGTAATTTGCCTGTAAATCCCTCTGTTTATGAGTTATCTCCTAATCCTTCACAGTAATAGAATAATAATAATAGTTTTGGTATTTGTTAAGAGCTTACTATGTGCCAAGCACTGTTCTAAGCGCTGACGGAGATACAAGGTAATCAGGTTATCCCACGTGGGGCTCACAGTGTTAATCCCCATTTTACAGATGAGGAAACTGAGGCCCAGGGAAGTTAAGTGACTTGTCCAAACTCACACAGCTGATAAATGGCAGAGCCGGGATTAGAACCCATGACCTTTGACTCCCAAGACCCTGTTCTTTCCACTGAGCCACGCTGCTTCTCTTGGCTCCAAAGCATTATGAAAGCTTTGTAGGTTTTAATGGAACATCTCAACCCCTTAGGATGCTTATCTGTCGTAAAGATGGATTTTTCTCCAGTTCCAGAATTCAGACGAGTTTATCCCGTGAACACTTACAAACACTAGGACCATAAGCCTTGCATATGACCTACTCCCCTGATGAGACCACAGTTTTTCCGAGCATGAACCTCTTCAGCTTCTAGCTAGGTTTGGAATGTATTTAGAGATTTTGTCAGAGTTCCCCAGAGCCTCAGTGAGCAAGGCAGCGTCACAAAACCAGAAACTTAGCTTTCCAAAGTTGATTTAATGCCATACTGGACACCAATGATAAAGAGAAAACCAGAAGTTAAGAAAGAGCAATGGAGCCTGTGGTTGCTCCAAATAGTATTAGTATGTTATCTAAAGCCATTTAGAGATATTACATTGCAAGGTTGGCGGTAGTCCTAGAAAATGGTATATCATAATAATAATACTAAGATTGTTTGATTTTTTTTTCCCTCCTCACTCTCTTTCTCCGTTCTCAAAATCATTCACAGGCAAGGGGATGATATCGTTTGCAGTCAAGACCTGGAATGAATTACATTGTCCAAAGAATTAACCTCCAAGCCCCAACCATAGGCTACGTGTAACTCAGATCATGGGACTTACCCCTGCCCTATGCAGCTATGAAATACATAGGTCCTGTAAACAACAGGCCTGACAACACAACAGACAGTTCATATGTCCACAATTTATTCATTTCACTCATTCATTCAATTGTATTTATTGAGTGCTTACTGTGTGCAGAGCACACAATAAATAGTGCGACAATAAACAGAGACATTCCCTGTCCACAATGGGCTTACAATCTAAAGAGGAGGAATATGACTAGGACTGAGGGTTTTGTGCTGATTTTTTTTCACCTCCGCACAATTACCCCTGAGTGTCTTTGGTGGCGTGTGGTATACGTTCTCCCTCCTACTTAGATTTTGAGTCTATGTGGGTCAGGGCCTGTGTCTGACTTGATTATGTTGTATTTACCCCAGCTCTTAGTCCAGGGCTTGGTACAGAATAAGTGCTTAATAAATACCATAATTATTATGTGAAGTTGGGCACTCCATAGGCCAATTTTCTGAACTTAAGTTGATTGATAGTGGATTTGAAACTATTTTTGTGTTGGGCAGACTATAATGAGAATAATAACACTACTCACTCATAGGCAAATATATTTATGCATACTAACATGCATATTTCTGTATATACATGGGTGGATATATGTGTATGTATATTTTCATATTTTAAGGTGGCAGATCTCAATCATGCATGTATGTTTTTGAAAAGATTGATGCATGACAAACAGTCCCTTCTTTACCGTTTGCACATAAAGTTAGATCATTGTTGAATCGAGGCATTTGTCCCATATTTAAGGCTTGTTTTTGTTTTTAATCCTGTCTCTCAGTATCAGTCAATCAATCAATCCTATGTATTGAGCACTTACTGTGTGCAGAGCACTATACTAAAGTCTCGGCAAAATACAACACAACAGTAAAACAGACGCATTCTCTGCCCATAGTAAATTTATAGTCTAGAGGGTGAGACAGGTATTAATATAAATAAATAAATTACAAGTATGTATATAAGAGCTGTTGGGTAGGGACTGTCTCTATATGTTGCCAACTTGTACTTCCCAAGCGCTTAGTACAGTGCTCTGCACACAGTAAGCGCTCAATAAATACGATTGATTGATTGATTGATTGATTGATTGAATAAAGGGAGTATCCCAAACACCCCTGAGCTATTGCTGTAGGAGAACACACCATCTCCCGACTGCTGCCCACCAGGCTGATCCGTCTCAGAAGTCCACCGATATAATATGTTCTTTGCGACTTTGCTTCCCTGTATCTTTGTTTCTGTCATCTATCCAGCCCTCCTAGCTTGCATAAGTCCACTTTCAGCTCACTAAGTTTTCAATCAATCACACTTATTGAGCTCCTATTGAGAGCCTTCAGATTCCAGCTTCCTCCTCCCTCTTTGCATCCTTTATGACAGTGGAGACCAGGCTTCAGAAGACTGATCCAAGATTTGAGATCAGAAGGGATTTGGAGAGGAAGTCATAGGGTTGACAGTGAACATGTGAGACAGGAAGAATTCAAAACCTAAGGACACTAGAGTCAGGGGAATACTTCTCCAGACCAGTGGGAGTAGGAATGGGAGTGACAAAGAAATGTGGATCAATGTAGAATTGACCCTGTTTTGGGGCAGACCCCTGATAGAGAATCTGGGTTCTAATCCACTTGCCTGCTATGTGACCTTGGTGCAGTCATTTAACTTCTCTGTGCCTCAGTTACTTCATTTGTAAAATTACTGTTATTATCATTATTATTGAATTTGTTAGGTGTTAAATGTGTCAAGCACTGTTCTGTGTGCTGGTGGGGTAGCTACAAGTTAATCAGATAAGACACAGTCTAAATAGGAGGAAGAATGGATATTTAATCCTTATTTTACAGATGAGGAAACTGAGGCATAAAGAAGTTAAGTGATTTGCCCAAAGTCACACAGCGGGCACTAGGGAGGGTCAGGATTAGAACCCAGGTCCTCTGAATCCCAGGCTCATACTCTTTCCATTGTTATGCTTCTTTTCATGGGGATAAAATAGCTGTTCTCCATCCTTCTTTGACTGTGAATCCCATACGAGACAGGGGTGATTCCCTGTCTGCTGATATTTTAATAATAATAATAATAATAATAATAATGGCATTTGTTAAGCACTTACTATGTGCAAAGCACTGTTCTAAGCTCTGGGGAGGGGAAACAAGGTAATGAGGTTGTCCCATGTGGGGCTCACAGTCTTAATCCCCATTTTACAGATGAGGTAACTGAGGCTTAGAGAAGTTAAGTGACTTACCCAAGGTCACACTGCAGACTTGTGGCAGAGCCACGATTTGAATCTATGATCTCTGACTCCAAAGCCCGTGCTCTTTCCACTGAGCCACACTACCTTCCCCAGTGTCTAGTACAGTGATTTACACATAGTAAGTGCTTAACAGATGCTGTTATTATTATTAGTAATACTGGTAGTAATAATTAGTAAAGGCGTCTCCATCTTTTCTCTTCTGCATCCCTTTTCTACATCCATCTTTGTCCTTTGCCAGGTTTTCCTCTTGACCTTTACATCCCTCCCCACATCATCCACTTCCCTTTTTTTTTTTTTGCACATTCCTAAAGCCGGGAAAAGGGATTTTTGGACAATGCATGCTGAAAGGCAGGGACAGAAGTGGAAGAAACTCATCAGTCTGGCAAGGAAATGGAGTGTAATCTTGGCAGTGTGCCTGCAATATTAAAAGACCAAAGTACTAAGGAAATTTGGAAGAAGGAAGAAAAATACTAGTGCTCACAGGACCCGGAATATCTTTAAGATTCTTGGCTCATATCTTAAATTTCGTCCAGGTGACAGAAGATTAATTTGTTTAGGTAGTGTGATCCGAGTGGATTTACAGTTTTGAGATACTACACAGGAAGACATGTTCTGTCTAAAAGACAATGTAGAGCATGTCTGCTTACCCTGTTGTGCAGTCCTAATTGCTTGATACAGTGATCTGCACAGAGTAAGAACTCAATAAAGACATTGATTTGATTGCCGCACCAAGTAGATAACTGACCATTTCTGAATTATACCATTTTGATAAATGAACCTGCCAGCCTCTGTCTGGTGTAATTGCATTTGAACCGTGTGTATGTTTGGGGCTGGAGGGCTGTGGGTGGGTTTGTGTGTGTGTCCAGTCATAGAGTCAATCAATCAATCAATCAATCATATTTATTGAGTGCTTACTGTGTGCAGAGCACTGTACTAAGCACTTGGGAAGTACAAGTTGGCAACATATAGAGACGGTCCCTACCCAACAGTGGGCTCACAGTCAAACACATACACATGGAAATGACACCAGGTTAGGTCCCATATGAATCCTTCTCTTGTCTTGTTAACATTCAGGTTAGTGTAAGTATGACCTGAAGCAATGAACAGTGCTTGCCGCATAGTAAGCGCTTAACAAATACGAACATTATTATTATTATTATTATTATGACTTCAGGTTGACATATTCCCATTACTAACTGTACTTGTTACTACTTGCAGTTATATCAGGCCCTAAAGACAGTACTGGTTAATTTCAGTGAGATTTGTGACTGGGTGTTGGAGGGCAGACTATTACCCGTTAATGTAGAAGATCAACATATTGAAGAATGAATTTGTGACTGGGTGTTGGAGGGCAGACTATTACCCGTTAATGTAGAAGATCAACATATTCAAGAATGAATAACTTCCAGGAAAAGATATAATTCTCACTACAACCAGTACAACCTCTACCACTATCCTTTGTCACATGCTCTGCCCTTCATTACTTTGCCAAGGTTCCTCCCAAACATCTGGCTCTCAGTTGATGACAACTCTTATGCCATAGAGACGCAGCGTGACTCAGTGGAAAGAGCACGGGCTTGAGAGTCAGAGGTCATGGGTTCTAATCCCCGGTCCGCCCTTGTCAGTTGTGTGACTCTGGGCAAGTCACTTTTCTGTGCCTCAGTTCCCTCATCTGTAAAATGGGGATTAAGACTGTGAGCCCCACATGGGACAGCCTTAATTACTTTATATCCCCCCCAGCACTTAGAACAGTGTTTGGCACATAGTATGCACTTAACAAATACCAACATTATTATTCCGTAGTCCCCTGAAAGAGAAAATGGGGATATAGGAGAAAAGGAGAAGGTCACAGCAGGGTGACAAGACAGCTCAATGAATCTTCTAGACTGTAAGCCCACTGTTGGGTAGGGTCCGTCTCTTTATGTTGCCAACTTGTACTTCCCAAGCACTTAATACAGTGTTCTGCACACAGTAAGCACTCAATAAATACGATTGAATGAATGAATGAATCTTTAATTTTATCTTTCAATCAATAGTATTTTGTGAATGTTTATTCTCTGCAGAGCATTGTACTAAATATTTGGGAGAATACGGTAGAGATCATCCCTCCTCTCAAGGGGCGTACCAAAATAAAAATAGCAGGAATTCTTGCAAAATCATATGTTAAAAATGTGGAGTTTTCACAAGCTTTTCTTAATATGATTTTACTTTTCATTTTTTTTGACAATACCCTCCCACCTTCTAACATAGCAGCATTTTAAAAGGAGCTGTACACTCAAAAGTTCTTTCAATTTCTAAAATCATTATTCAGAACTAAGCATAAACTTCTTCCAACCTCTTTGAAAAGATTCAAGTGAAATCTCCACCCATTCTCAAATCAATCTGTTATTAAGGTTCCAAAGAGAGAAGCCAGAAAATGCCAGATCCCGATTTTAGTAACCCAGGATCAACCGAGATATAGGATTTTCTTCTATTTTCAAGTGACCCAACCTTTATCCATCACTTCTTCAATTCCATAAGCTATTTTCTGGAGAAATCATAACGTATATTTTATACTGTTGAGGATTAGTGTTGTGGGTTTTATAGTGGAGTGTTTATTTCCCCCCTTGCTGGATGTTCCAGCCTACACAATGCCTGAAAGTTAGTGCTTTATTACTCTTGGTCATCTCACTTGAACTGGTCAGTGAAAATCCAGTGGATTTCAGGAGAATAACTGTTCAGGTTCTTATATGTCTGGTTTAAAGGTGAAGAAGGCTGAATTCAAACCCCTTAAGGAGCACTTTACTGTTCCTTTTCAGTGATTATAGTTTAAAAGCATGGGATTTGAGGGCTATTGTTCTGCTCTCCTTGCAGTGAGCTATCTATTTTTTTTTTTCAGGAATCAATATTTTACGGGGAAATACAGAAACAAGCTGCTCAGCTGCTGGCCTGCTCCTTCAGCACAGTCAGCATATAAATTGGGGGCTGGGTAGAGCTATCCACCTCAACACTCTTGGGAAGTAATGATTTAATCTTCGAAGAGCAAGTTAAAAGTTGATTGGTGGAATTAAACACTGGCCTGGTGCCAAGAAGAAGCCAGCAAGCGACTTCTTAATCTTTGAGAACTGTAGGGAAAGAGCTGGCATGAATTCAGGGACTGCTGATAAACAGTGAGGAGTGACATTAACGATGTATATTGCATTTCTTGTAAAAATGGCCTGGATTGCAGATGCTTGTCATGAGCATGGTGTTTTTCTTTCAGGCTGTAAACCAAAACTATTAAACCAAAAAGGAGTGATTTTATCCTACTTTAGTCTTGCCATAAAAAGAGGGGAAATCATTTTGTGCCGGAATAGAAGTAGATACAGCACTCTCTGCCAGCTCCACAAAGTAAACTCACTGGAGCCAAATGGCGCTGAGATGGGGAAAGAGACATGACAGGAGTTTGGCTCTGGGATCTATTTTGTTTATTCTGCCATAAAATAATCCAGAGACCTTAGGTAGGCAATCTGTATGGATACCTGCTGTACTTTAATGTTCTAGGCAAACATTTCCATCAG
Source organism: Tachyglossus aculeatus (assembly GCF_015852505.1). Lineage (NCBI taxonomy): Eukaryota > Metazoa > Chordata > Mammalia > Monotremata > Tachyglossidae > Tachyglossus > Tachyglossus aculeatus. The sequence goes on along the minus strand of NC_052086.1, from coordinate 30,968,577 downwards.
AGAGAGGCTGTCTTTATAGACAGTGCCTTTATAGACTTTGTCCAATATGCTTTATGTGGTCAGAGCCATTCTTAAAGTTGCATTTAGATATTTATATCTAAATGATATATTGATATATTGCATTTAGATTATTTATGTGTTGCCAACTTGTACTTCCCAAGCACTTAGTACAGTGCTCTGCACACAGAAAGTGCTCAATAAATACGATTGAATGAATTATTTTTATGGACTACCAAGAAACTGAGTTGGCATATCTGAATGTTCGATGTTTGGATCTTTCTAACTCAAGCAGAATTGCTAAGCAGAATCAATGGATCTAATAAGTACTTCCAACGTGGAAGCCCCATCTAATAATAATAATAATGGCATTTGTTAAGCACTTACTATGTGCAAAGCACTGTTCTAAGTGCTGGGGGTGATACAAGGTGATCAGAGTGTTCCACGTGGGGCTCACAGCCTTAATCCCCATTTTACAGATGAGGGAACTGAGGCCCAGAGAAGTTAAGTGACTTGCCCAAAGTCACGTAGCTGACGATTGGCTGAGCCGGGATTTGAACCCATGACCTCTGACTCCCAAGCCCGTGCTGTTTCCACTGAGCCACGCTGCTTCTCTAAATCCTCCAGCTTCCGAGAAATGAAGGCCCAGTCTCATATTTCCTCCTGCTTCCAAATCTTTTCCTCAAGGATGCCCCATCAGTACCTCAAACTCAAATATGGCTTAAACTGAACCTCTCTCTTGGCTCACAAACCAACTCCTCCTAAGTGTCCCCTCGCTGAGGATAACACTGCCACCACTACTGTCTAAGAAGCCCAAACACTTGGCCTCATCTTCAACTCTTCAATAGATTTTAGCTCCAGTCATTCACTAATTGTTACTGTCTTTCTTCACAACATTTCCCCTCTGGACTGTAAGCTCCTTGTGGACAGGGAATGTATCTAACATCTTTGTTCTATTGTACTGCCCCAAGTGCTTAGTACAGTACTTTGTACACACTAAGTGCTGAATAAATACCGCTGAGTGAGGGACTGATATCTTGTGTCCATCCTTTTCTCTTCACCCAAATGGCATTCACACTGCTTCAACCTGTCATCTCACAAATAAACTACTAAATCAGCCTCAATCAATTCATTCATTCATTTGTATTTATTGAGCGCTTACTGAGTGCAGAGCACTGTACTAAATGTTTAGGAAGTACAAGTTGGCAACATATAGAGATGATCAATCATATTTATCAAGCATTAACTATGTTCTCACAAATAAACTACTAAATCAGCCTCAATCAATCATATTTATTGAGCATTAACTATGTGCAGAGCTCTGTACTAAGTGCTTGGGAGAGTACAATACCTCCTCTCTGGTCTTCCAACATACCACCTACAGTCTAGATCAACTATATAAGTCTTCCATCGGCACTTGTCTGTCCACTCCTCAAAATCCTTCAGTGGCTATCTATTTCTCTCCGCATCAAGCAGAGACTTAGTATTGGATTCAAGTCTCCCCACCAGTTTTACTTTTCATGTCTAAATTCTACCTCAGTCATGTCTCGCTTGCCTCTGTCCTTTTTTGTTCTTCCATTATCCCTGTGTGGAACTCTTTTTCCAGGATAAAGCTCTCTCTACTTTCAGAGCCCTTTTGAAAGTCCAACTCCTCCAGGCATCCTTTTCTGATTAATCAATCAATCAATGATACTTCTCAATTGGTACCAAGACCAATAAGTGTTATGTAGTGGATAGAGCATGGCCCTGAGAGTTAGAAGGTCATAGGTTCTAATCCTGGCTCCACCACATGTCTGCTGTGTGGCCTTGGGCAAATGACTTCACTTCTCTGTTCCTTAGTACCTCACCTGCAAAATGGAGATTAAGACTGTGAACCTCATGTGGGACAGGGACTATGCTTGTATCCACCACAGAGCTTAGTACAGTGCCTGGCACAGAGTAAGTACTTAACAAATGCTATAATAATAATAATTATTATTATTATTATTGAGACCTCCCCTCCCTATCATTCCCCTCCCCTCCCCATCACCCCAACTAGCTTCCTTTGCCTTACTCCCCTCCCCGCCCCACAGCACTTGTGTATATATGTACATATTTATAATTATAATTCTATTTATTTTTATTAATGATGTGTATATATCTATAATTCTTTTTATTCATAATGATGCTACTGATGCTTGTTCACTTATTTTAATGTCTGTCTCCCTCCTTCTAGATTGTGAGCCCATTGTGGGCAGGAATTGACCCTATTTGGTGCTGAATTGTACTTCCCAAGTGCATAGTAAAGTGCTCTGCACACAGTAAACGCTCAATAAATATGATTGAATGAATGAATGTATGTAGAGACCTGTACTAAGTGCTTGGGAAAGTCCATAATAGTCGAGTTGGCAGAAACGGTCTCTTCCCAGTATGAATTTAAAGTCTAGAGCGGGAGACAGACATTGAAATAAATTATAGATCAGGGAAATGGGAGAGTACGAGGATATGTACATAACTGCTGAGTGACTGAGCATGGGATGAATATCAAATATTTAAGGGGCATAGATTTAAGTGCTTACACGATGCAGAAGGGAGGATGATTAGGGGAAGTGACTGTCCGGTCACAGAAGACTGCTTGGAGGATATAGGCTTTTAGTAGCTGGGGACATTGGTGGTCTGTCCAATTTGAGGGGGAGAAAGTTCCAGATGAGAGGGAAGATGTGGGCAAAGAGTGGGTGCTGAGACAGATGAGATAATGATGCACTGAGTAGGTTGTTAAAGGAAAGAAGTGAATGGGCTGGCTTGTGGAAGCATATCGGCAAGGTAAGATAGTAGGGGAAGAGCTGGTTGGGTGCCTTAAAGCCAATGGTAAGGTGTTTCTGTTTGATGTGGAGTTGGATGGGAATCTATTGATGGATCCTGGGGAAACTTGGATTGGCTGGGGGGTTTTTTGGAAAAATTATCCAGGCAGCAGAGTGAAGAAAGACAGGAGCCAGGAGCCAGAGAGGTCAATCATGAGGCTGATGCAGTAATCAAGGTGGGGGATAGCAAGCATGATTGTTTGGATGGAGAGGAACGAGGGGATTCTAGAGATGTGAAGGTAGAAATCGCAAGATTTGGTGACAGAAAAATTGCTACTACACTATATTAGGCCGTTCAAACAACCACCTTAAGCAGTTCTGTATTTACATCTGTCCCAATAACTTATACATTTATATTGATAGGTGTAGATTATCCATTTATACTCTTTATTCCCTTATTCCCCCATTTTATGCGGCACATTCTTGCTACTACCAGTTTTATCCTTGCTTTTCTCCTGCTCCCCATACTTGACCATAATTTGACTCCACCCATCTCACTCATTAGATTGAAATTCCATAGAGGAAGGGATCATGTCCTTTGGCTTCTATCTTGCTCTCCTAATTGTGGCCTAGCTCCCAGCGCAGGGTAGGTGCTCAATAAATAATATTGATTTGTTGATTAATTGATTGCTTATGAATTTTCTAGTAGCCTGAGAGGCTAAATGTGCTTCCCAAAGGTGATTGATTTCCTAATTAATTTTTCGGATAGGGCCCACGCTCTCTAAAAATCTTTGATTAATGATGATAAAAATGATTTCCAAATTGATCATCAAAAATCTGTTACTATGTGCTAAACATGCATGGTAACATAAGATCAATTATGCGTACTTGGTTTTGAAGAGATTGTGACATTATTCAAATGCCCCTTCTTTCAGAGAAGCATCAGTTTGAAGGTGATCACTGAGCGTTTAAAGAACTAACACATCCAATAAAGCCAATCCTCATTTTTAACCATCTTTCCAGTAGTGCCTTAGAAGAGATTTAAAGAACATTTTTATGATGGGGTCCCATTAACACTTAAACCAAGATCTACATCATTACCTCCACTATTCTAACCAAAAAGCTAACTGAAAAGGTCTTGAAGACAATGAAGCACCAAGGTGGACACTGTCAGTCACTTGGCCAGACTCAAAATTAGGATTTGGTGCTTTTTATAGTCAAGGGAAAGTTTTGGAATTTTATGACCCAGTGTCTATGCTATCCTTTATAACTGGCTTTCGTGGAAATATTTCTGGTAGGGTTGCATCCAAAGGAGTGTCCCAGAAGGGTCACACCCATTTGGGTTTTATTCATTCATTCATTCAACTGTATTTATTGAATGCTTACTGTGTGCAGAGCACTGTACTAAACGCTTGGGAAGTACAAATCAGCAACCTATAGAGACAGTCCCTACCCAACAATGGGCTCAAATAATAATAATAATAATAATAATAATAATAATAATAATAATAATAATAGCAGCATTTATTAAGCACTTACTATGTGCAAAGCACTGTTCTAAGTACTAGAGAGGTTATGAGGTGATCAGGTTGTCCCACGGGGGCTCACAGTCTTAATCCCCATTTTACAGATGAGGTAACTGAGGCACAGATAAGTGAAGTGACTTACCCAAAGTCACACAGCTGGCAATTGGCAGAGCGGGGATTTAAACCCATGACCTCTGACTTCAAAGCTCGTGCTCTTTTCCACTGAGCCACACTGCTTCCCTAGGCTCAAAGTCTAGAAGGGGGAGACAGACAACAAAACAAAACAAGTAGACAGGTGTCAATGCCATCAGGATAGATAAATAGAATTATAGCTATATATACATCATTAATAAAATAAATAGAGTAATAAATATGTACAAATATACACAAGTGCTGTGAGGAGGGGAAGGGGGAAGGGCAGAGGGAGAGAGTGGGGGTGATAGGGAGGGGAGGAGGATCAGAGGAGAAAGGGGGCTCAGTCTGGGAAGGCCTGGAGGAGGTGAACTCTCAGCAGGGCTTTGAAGGGAGGAAGAGAGCTAGCTTGGCGGATGTGTGGAGGGAGGGCATTCCAGGCCAGGGGGAGGACATGGGCCAGGGGTCGTTGGTGGGACAGGCAAGAACGAGGCACAGTGAGGAGGTTAGCAGCACAGGAGTGGAGGGTGTGAACTGGGCTGGAGAAGGAGAGAAGGGAGGTGAGGTAGGAGGAGGCAAGGTGATGAAAAGCTTTGAAGCCCATAGGAGTTTTTGCTTTATGTAAAGGTTGATAGGCCACCACTGGAGATTTTTGAGGAGGGGAGTGACATAATGACAATAATGGTGGTATTTGTTAAGCGCTTACTATGTGCCAAGCACTGTTGTAAGTGCTGGAGTAGATACAAGGTAATCAGGTTGTCTCACATGGGGCTCACATTCTTAATCCCCATTTTACAGATGAGGGAACTGAAGCCCAGAGAAGTGAAGTGAGTTGCCCAAGGTCACACAGCAGACAAGTGGCAGAGTCGGGATTAAAACCCACGGCCTCTGACTCTCCCAGAGTGTTTCTGTACAAAGATAATCTGGGCAGCAGAGTGAAGAATAGACTGAAGTGGAGAGAGACGGGAGGATGAGAGATCAGAAAGATGGGAGATTGGAGATCAGATGATTACTGCATCAGCCTCCTCTCTGATCTCCCTTCCTCCTGTCTCTCCCCACTTCAGTCTATACTTCATTCTGCTGCCCGGATTATCTTTGTACAGAAAAGTTCTGGGCATTCCACTCGCTGCCTCAAAAATCTCCAGTGCTTGCCTGTCAACCTTCGAATCAAGCAAAAACTCCTCACTCTTGGCTTCAAGGCTGTCCTTCACCTCGTCTCCTCCTACCTCACCTCCCTTCTCTCCTTCTCCAGCCCAGCCCACACCCTGCACTCCTCTGCCACCGCACACCTCCTCACTGTGCCTCGTCCTCTCCTGTCCCGCCGTCGACCCCCGGCCCTCATGCTTCCCCTGGCCTGAAATGTGCTCCCTCCACACATCCTAAACTAGCTCTGTTCCTCCCTCCAAAGCCCTACTGAGAGCTCACCTCCTCCAGGAGGCCTTCCCAGACTGAGCCCCCTTTTTCCTCTCCTCCTCCCCACCCCCCCGCCCTACCTCCTTCCCCTCCCCACAGCACTTGTAAATGTTTGTACAGATTTATTATTCCATTTATTTTACTTGTACATAATTACTATTCTCTTTATTTTGTTTATAATGTCCACATAGCTGTCATTCTATTTATTCTGATGATTTTGACACCTGTCCACATGTTTTGTTTTGTTGTCTGTCTCCCCTGTGAGCCTGTTGTTGGGTAGGGACTCTCTCTACATGTTGCTGACTTGTACTTCCCATGCCCTTAGTACAGTGCTCTGCACACAGTAAGCACTCAATAAATATGATTAAATGAATGAATGAATGAAAGGAGGCCGATGCAGTAATCCAGTCGAGATAGGATGAGAGATTGAACCAGCAAGGTAGTAGTTTGGATGGAGAGGAAAGGGCGGGTCTTGGTGATGTTGTGAAGTTGAGACTGGCAGGCTATGGTGACAGATTGGATGTGTGGGGTGAATGAGAGAGCGGAGTCAAGGATGACACCAAGGTTGCGGGCTTGTGAGATGGGAAGGATGGTGGTGCCGTCCACAGTGACGGGAAAGTCAGGGACAGGACAGGGTTTGGGAGGGAAGACAAGGTGCTCAGTCTTGGACATGTTGAGCTTTAGGTGGTGGGCGGACATCCAGGTGGAAATGTACTGAAGGCAGGAGGAGATACGAACCTGGAGGGAGGGAGAGAGAACAGGGGAGGAGATGTAGATTTGGGTGTCGTCTGTGTAGAGATGGTAGTTGAAGCGGTGGGAGTGAATGAGTTCACCAAGGGAGTGAGTATAGATGGTGAACAGAAGGGGACCAAGAACTGACCCTCGTGGAATCCCTACAGTAAGAGGATGGGAGGGGGAGGAGGAGCCCGTGAAGAAGACTGAGAACGTATAGCCAGAGAAATGAGGAGAACCAGGGGAGAACAGAGTTCATGATGCCAAGGTTGGATATTCTTGGTTTTACCCAGTGGGTACCAGGAATTGCAGGATTTCTTGGACTTTGGGAAAACCTTTTTCCGGGAAGCTGTGCCTTCCATCATTAGAGATGCATTCATGGATCAGAAAATCCAACGATCAGCTTTAATTCCAACATTGTTTGGAGCAAATTGAAGTACATGAGACAAGGTTATATTTTGCATCTACCCCAACACTTAGTATAGTGCTTGACACATAGTGAGCACTTAATAAATACCACTATCATTATTATTAGTTTTATAAAGTGCTCCCAAGACCATAGAAATATACTAATCTTTTACCGTTCTGACAAACTGTGGACTAAAGATTGACAGAGTAAATGGCTCAGTTTTATGTCCCAGTGTGGGTTTTGCTCCATATCCATGATGATAACTGTGTCTCTTGATGGGAACGACAGATTAGTTTTGGTCCTGAAACATGAGGATTGAAGACTCTGCGTGAAGGAATTCATTACAGTGCAAGTGGTTTGCCCACTCTTAGGTGCACTCTCTCATCCCTGCCAAGATATTAGGATCATTACAGAATTCACATGAGAAGCTATTTGTTAAGAATTCTTCATAGCAGATTCTTAATTTTGTTCCATGACAGGATATTTGGAACTTTGAACTCATTCATAGCTATTCAAGCTAAGATAATGATAATTAAATCTCCCGTTTCCATATCTAAGCATGTTCATGCTTTCCAGCGTGTGGAGGGATTATATTTTTTCCTCATGTGTCATTTCGATTGGCTATGTGCATTTTGTTGATTTGAATCCTTGCATTTCTCTGAAGGCCCTATATTAAACTTTTGCCAGCGGGGAAATAGCTTAATATTAAAATGTGATACAAACTGCATTACAATTCACTGTGTAAAATCAGCCCCAATCTGTATGTCAGTGAACGAAAATAAATGGAATAAATCCAAATTTATTGTCAGTTGCCTGAAGTGACTTCATATAAACATATATTCTGCTCGATTTTATGGTCCTTGAGGGCAGGGATCATTTCTAACTTAGTTTATTATTAGTAAAGTGTTGTGCACCCACTGAGGACTTAATCAATATCATTGTTGAGTTTTTTGATGTGTCTAGTGAACAATAAATAATGTGTGTATCATCTCCCTATATGCTAATAATAATAATGGTATTTGTTAAGCGCTTACTGTGTGCCAAGCACTGTTCTAAGTGCTAGGGTAGATATAATCAGTTTTTCCCACTTAAAGCTCACAGTCTTAATCCCCTTTTTACAGATGAGGTAATTTAGGCACTGAGAAGTTAAGTGATTTGCCCAAGGTCACACAGCAGATGAGTGGCAGAGCCGAGATTAGAACCCACGTTCTCTGACTCCCAAACCCTTGCTCTTTCCACTAAGCTACGCTGTCTCTCCAATTGGCATGAGCTAATTCTCATATTTTCTTGTATATTAGAGAGAGTAGGTGCAAAGCAAGGGCCAATCCAGGAAAGGACCTGGAAAAGTGACATAGACTAGAATGAGCAAGTGAAAATTTTGATAGGGCCAAAGATTTAACATTTTGGAAGACAGCTCAATTTCTGGAAATCACTTCTTGAATGTACACATTCAGGGTTTGAAGTTTGTGTTATTCCTCAGAATTTTCATCACCCCAGAAAAACAAATTGTGGGCTAGTTTGACAAGATATGGTACTCAGTTAAAAAAATATTCTACAGCAGCAGCGCCAAAAAGATCAGACTAAGGACTCTTTTTTGGCCCCATGGTTCCTACAGTCATTAGTTATCCTTAAACTTCTATAAGTCTAGAAACCTCTCCTAAGATTAAAATAATCTAATTCAGCAGCTCCAGTAGTGCCCCAGAACTGTATCAATAAAGTTGTGTGTGTAAGCTTTTGTGTGTGTAAGCCTTGTTGATACATAACTTCTTCTAGAGTAGTTTTAATGGTGAGAAAATAATCTATTGAGATATTGCTTTCTCACCATTTGGGAGGATAGCAGCATAAGCTTATGTGAATAGTAAGGGGTCGTTCTGAGCTTTGAGGTGATTGTTTTTTGAAGATTCTCTTCTCAACATTTCAGTCCCAAATGTATTGGATGATCAGGAAGCAATCCAAGGAGACCTTCCTTGGTTGATTAGATCTGTCGACATGTAACAAAATCTAGCATCACCCTCTTCCAATCACCACTAACATGGTGAAGATAGATTTAATTGCATCATTAGGTTGAAGACAAACAAGATCACTGTACTAAAAGCTTAGACCTGTGAACATAAGCCAATTTACATGAATGTCTTTCTTGGGAGCACGACTTTGCTTACAAGATGAACAGTCCCTTCTGCAGCACTGCGGTTTTATTCTTGAAGAACCCTGGTTAAGGAAAACCGGCACTTAAATACTCCGTCTACATCTGATGCACCATGCATTCACCTAACCATTTCTTCCGACTCCCCAGTATATTCTGTCCATGCTCAAATAATATTTTTGCACTCAAAGCCAATACATGATGATTGAAATGATATTGAAAGTGAAATGCGAATTCAAACGTTGAAATGCTGCTGTTCAAGTTTGTAACAAAATCACTATCTCACGTTATTTTCATCAGTATTAGGTTATTCATGATAATTTTGCGGGGTGATTTCATATTACCTCTCAGTTTTTTCCACTGTCTGAAGAATGTTCCCTAATCTAGTTGTGCTCTATTTAGTGCATGTTGTAAAGACACATGCTCTGGGAGAATTGGTTATATTTGCAACCTCACTTATTAGTCCCCAACACACAAGTCAGTCAGTTAATCATATTTATTGAGCATTAACTGTGTGCAGAGCACTGTACTAAGTACTTGGAAGAGTACAATATAACAATGAACAGACACGTTCCATGCCCTCAGTGAGCAATTTTTTCCTGGGCACATTTTAAAATGGCCATTAATTTTGACTTAAATGATTGCTGCAAATTGTTATTGTATATCAGTGTTCTTCATTTTCTCGGTCTAAAGGAGGAATGTATTGATCTACCTTTTTATCAGATGAATAATTTAATTCTCTTTATCATCACAAAGCAGTTCCTGTTAGGTGTATGCTATACCTCACTGTCTCCTTGCCCAGGTTCAGAAGAAAGGCAACTTTCTACAGTTTAGAGATATTTTTAGATGCTTCTCTGCAGGATAGTTATGGAATCAGCAAATTAATTCCCAAATCCCTTTATGTAACATTATTAATGTTCATTTAGCATGGATTCTATTTGACAACTGTCAAGAAAATCACTTATCAAGTCTTATGGGTACAAACCCAGCCCTTCCATTGAGGATTCATATCGGCAAATGTTTTTAGTAAGTAGTACCATGTGAGCTCTGCATTGCTAAAATGGGCTCAGTGCACTGCAGCAGTTGAAGACATTGTTAGGAAGCTATTAACTATAATTTACATTTAGCCATTTTAATAGCTAAGATGTGACATATTGCTATTTACATTGTTTTTTCTCAAATCCCCATGTTTTACTTGGATTATTTATTTGAACATGCCCATATGGTAAGGATTTAGAGGAGATCAGACAGTGAACCTGACAGAAATTGAATTGTGAGCTCCTCTTTTATATTGCCTTTTTGTGGCTATCCATGATTTGGGGTAAACCTGAGTGATTGCTGTACGTGGGCTTGGAGTTGGTTTGCCCTAGTTTGGTTAGTAGAATCAGCATATTTGAAGATAGAGGGCTTAATAATAATAATAATTTTGGTATTTATTAAATGCTTACTATGTGCAAAGCACTGTTCTAAGCGCTGGGGAGGATACAAGGTGATCAGGTTGTTCCATGTGGGGCTCACAATCTTAATCCCCATTTTATATATGAGGTAACTGAGGCCCAAGAAGTTAAGTGACTTGCCCAAAGTCACACACCTGACAAGCGGCAAAGCCGGGATTTGAACCCATGACCTTTGACTCCAAGTCCGTGCTCTTTCCACTGAGCCCCGCTGCTTCTCTAAGAAAGTTATATGTAAATATATTATGCCTTGTATGTATGAGACAGGATGTAGGCAGGGTGATGGCAGGGGTAAATAGGTTCTGGGACAAATGCAGATTTTTGTGGACTATTAAAAGGCTATGAGTCAAAAGAGTTTTTGAACCTGCTTGTGTTTGGGTGAACTGTTCTTATTTTAGTTCATAAATCCTTATTATCATTTGGTAGAATTAAGGCTCTGATGTTTTTCACCTCTGAGGTTTTAAAAATGAAGTACAATTCTTTGATTCCAATGTATACTGTAATTACTTTTTAATTAGAAGTATGGTGTAATGGGGAACCAGAGGGGAGGAAAACACCATTTTTTTAGCCTGAAGTCTTCTTTTATTACTGGGAAAAATGTTTTCTCTCTCTCTCTCTCTCTCTCTCTGTATTCATATATAGATAGATTACATAATAATAATAATAATAATTACGGTATTTGTTAAGCGCTTACTATGTGCCAAGCATTGTTCTAATTGCTGAGGTAGATACAGGTTGTCCCACGTAGGGCTCACAGTCTCAATCCCCATTTTACAGATGAGGTAACTGAAGCACAAGGAAGTTAAATGGCTTGCCCAAGGTCACACAGCTGACAAGTGGCGGAGGCGGGATTAGAACCCACGACCTTTGATTCCCAAGCCTGTGTTCTTGCCACTAGGCCATGATGTATGTGTGTATGCATATGCACACTTATTTCTCTGGAGTTACATAGGGCTGTTCTCCAGCTTGGCATCTGGTTGAGGCCCAAAGTATTTTACTGGTGTTTTACAGTACTTCTGGTCTCCTTTGCTATATGGTGATCAATTTTACATTTTCCTCTCCCGTGCCAGCAACAGGATTTTATGGCATCATAAAATATGAGGGATCTCATAGTTCTCTTTTTTCTCATCTTTTGTTCCCATGTAGGAGAATTGCTTTTCCAGATTTCCATTACAGAAATCATACTCCACCATGACTCTGCAGTAAAAGAGTTTCAGGATAATTGCCCACTTCCACACATGCAAGTTAATATGAGGCTCTACCTCTCCATTTAATTTCCCTAACCTTTTATATACCCTTGGTTGTAGACTGTTAACCTTTCTTCCTAGTGATTGTTCTAATGAAACCTGCATTTTGACTTTTGTAAGAAAGTTCGGAAATACTATATCTTAACTGGCCTTCTGGTTTCCTTGCTATAGTTCTTCAATTTGGAAATGCCTGAACGTGCCAGGATGTGTGAATTAGTCTCTTGAGTCTAGTAGATTTCCCACTGAATGGGAGACTTTTAAGAGTAAAAATCACTTCATATTACTTGGGATTGTTGAGCGTATCATTTCAATGGTCCATCTTATGTGGATTCCATCTTATTCCTCTGATTGCATCTTGTACCTCTTGAACTGGTCAGTAAGGATTTAGGCAGAACGTTTTCCACATGTCATAACAAAGTGGAAATAGGATTCTTTCATTTCTATACTGTAACCAATTCAACCGTACTGTGCTTTGAAAATGTTGTTCAGAAATTGCTACTATCCTCACTTTTCATATCTGCTATTCAGAAGGATTGCAAACTTTCTGAAGTACAACTTCTCCAAAGTAGTGTTTAGTGGGAATAGTGGGAAGATGCAGTGTTTAATAGAAGGAGTGTAGGCCTGTGGTCAGGAGATCTGAGTTCAAATCCTATCTTTGTCACTTGCCTCCGTGTGACTTTGGGCAAGTAACACCTTGCTTCATTTTCCTCGTCCATAAAATAAAGAAAAGATATCTGTCAATCAATCAATCAATCAATCGTATTTATTGAGCGCTTACTATGTGCAGAGCACTGTACTAAGCGCTTGGGAAGTACAAATTGGCAACACATAGAGACAGTCCCTACCCAACAGTGGGCTCACAGTCTAAAAGGGGGAGACAGAGAACAGAACCAAACATACCAACAAAATAAAATAAATAGGATAGAAATGTACAAGTAAAATAAATAAATAAATAAATAAATAAATAGGGTAATAAATATGTACAACCATATATACATATATACAGGTGCTGTGGGGAAGGGAAGGAGGTAAGATGGGGGGATGGAGAGGGGGACGAGGGGGAGAGGAAGGAAGGGGCTCAGTCTGGGAAGGCCTCCTGGAGGAGGTGAGCTCTCAACAGGGCCTTGAAGGGAGGAAGAGAGCTAGCTTGGCGGAGGGGCAGAGGGAGGGCATTCCAGGCCCGGGGGATGACGTGGGCCGGGGGTCGACGGCGGGACAGGCGAGAACGAGGTACAGTGAGGAGATTAGCGGTGGAGGAGCGGAGGGTGCGGGCTGGGCAGTAGAAGGAGAGAAGGGAGGTGAGGTAGGAGGGGGCGAAGTGATGGACAGCCTTGAAGCCCAGGGTGAGGAGTTTCTGCCTGATGCGCAGATTGATTGTCCTCCATTCCACTTAGACTGTGAGCCCCATGAGACACAGGGACTGTGCCCAACCTGATAATCTTGCCTCTTACCTACCCCAGTGCTTAGTACAGTGCTTTGCACCTGGTAAGTGCTCAACAAATACCACACTCAGTACTATTATCATTATTATTACTGTTAGTGTTTGGGGTTGAAAAAAATATGGTACTCTTTGCTTACAGGACTTTGCTGTGAATTTACCTGCAAGCAGCATAGCTCAGTGGCAAGAGCCTGGGCTTTGGAGTCAGAGGTCATGGGTTCAAATCCCGGCTCCGCCAATTGTCAGCTGTGTGACTTTGGGCAAGTCACTTAACTTCTCTGTGCCTCAGTTACCTCATCTGTAAAATGGGGATAAAGACTGAGCCCCCCATGGGACAACCTGATCACCTTGTAACCTCCCCAGTGCTTAGAACAGTGCTTTGCACATAGTAAGCGCTTAATAAATGCAATTATTATTATTATTACTGCACTTAATTGTCCATTGGTTTTTTATTAACAACACATAATGTAGCACCACAAAAGCACATGACATTTATTTTTCATTTTACTCAAATTTTCATTCACAGATTCTGCATCTGAAAGCCAAATTATAATGAGGTTTAAGGAGATGACTAAATGGAGGCCTCAGGGACTATTTGGCCTGTTCTTATCACACATCTTCATTAGTGATTTGGAAGTGGGGATAAGGAGTAGATAAATTAAATTAGCATTTGAGAGCTGTTGCAAACGTTCGTGAGGACTAAATATATAGGCACGTGAAAAATGTGGGCAGAAAATGCGACTCAGCTTTGCAAATGCTGAAAGTTAATATATTTGGGAGAAAATGATCTGTAATGTGGATTTTCAGTGGGGCCCAGAAAGATTTAAAGGGTGACAGTAAATGGAAAATTAGATCAATCAATCAATCAATCGTATTTATTGAGCACTTACTGTGTGCAGAGCACTGTACTAAGCGCTTGGGAAGTACAAGTTGGCAACATATAGAGACAGTCCCTACCCAACAGTGGGCTCACAGTCTAGAAGAGTGGGCTTACAGTCTAGAAGATGAAAAACAGAATCAAATTTATTTTGGACTAGGAAAAATTAGTACCCGTAGGGCAAAGAAATGAGCACAACAACTCATAGGAGACAGGGTCAGGACAAGAACAGCAGAAGAGAACCTAGGGCTACAAGTGCTTGAAAGATGAATATCAATTAATCAGTGGTATTTATTCAGCAGTTACTATATGCAGAGCTGTACTAAATGCTTTGGAGGATACAATACAACCGAGTTAGCAGATATGTTTCCTGCCCACAACGAATTTATAGTCTAGAAGGGGAGACAGACATTACTATAAATAATATATAATATAAAGATATGTACATAAGTGCTGTGGGGTTGAAGGTGGGGAGTATAACAAATGACCAAAGCTCACAGATCGAAGTGTATAGGTGAAACAGAAGGGAGAAGGAGATGAGGAAAAGAGGGCTTAATTAGGGAAAGCATTTTAGAGGAGATGCAACCTTAATGCTTTGAAGCTGGGGATAGTGGTGGACTGGCGAATATGAAAGGGGAGGGAGTTTCAGGCTATGGGGAGGACGTCGGAAAGGGGTCAGTGGTGAAATTGACAAGATCGGGGCATAATGAGTAAGCTGACCGAGGAGAAAAATGTGTGGTCTGGTCTGTTTTAGGAGATCAGTGAGGTGGGTAGGATGGGGAAAGCTGATTGAGTGCTTTAAAACCAATGGTCAGAAGTTTCTGTTTGATTAAGAGGAAGGTGGGCAGCCATTTCAGATACTTGAGGAGTGGGGAGATGGAATGCAATAGACTGATTTTTTTTTTTTTTGCTTAATTTTTGGCCCCTGGTTTACCAAGGAATGTAATCTTGTAAATTTAATAAGAGCAACAAAAAAGTCAGTATCTAGGATTAACAGGAGTTCTACATTGGGTGCACTTTTGCTTCCCACTTTTCTTACAAGGATTTAGAAAGCCATAACTTCCACGATTGAAATAACAAATAATTACAGGGAGGCTAAACAGGTTTTCTGAGGAAAAGAAATGGGATTGTTTAGTCCATAGAAGAGAAAGGTAGGTACTGAATTAATAATGAAGAATCAATCAATATTATTTATTGAGCACCTACTGTGTGTAGAGTACTGTAGAATTGGTAAGCGATTCCTCTCTTGAAAGAGCTTAGAGTCAGCCAATCAATCAGTGGTATTTATTGAGTGCTTAATGTGTGCAGAGCACCATACTAGGCACTTGGTAAAGTAGTTGGTAGACTGGATCCCTGCCCACAAGGAGTTTATAGTCTGTAAAGGGAGATAGACATTGAAATAAATATTTACAGGGGAAAAGCCTGGGTATAAGGATAGTGGCCAGGTATAGTAAGATAGGAGAAGCAGCGTGGCTCGGTGGAAAAGAGCCTGAGCTTTGTAGTCAGAGGTCATGGGTTCAAATCCCGGCTCCACCGCTTATCAGCTGTGTGACTCAGGGCAAGTCACTTAACTTCTCTGTGCCTCAGTTCCCTCATCGGTAAAATGGGGATGAAGACTGTGAGCCCCCCGTGGGACAACCTGATCACCTTGTAACCTCTCCAGCACTTAGAGCAGTACTTGCACATAGTAAGCGCTTAATAAATGCCATCATCACCATCATTCACTAAACTAAACAGAAGGAAGTAATGTAGAAGGAAATATAGAAAGATTTAGACAGAAGTGCAATGCAACAGTGGAACAAATATTCAAGTGTTTAGGTGGCATGGAAATGTTGAGGTCAGAGTTGGGGGGAGACAAGATGGAGAGATGATAAATTTTTCGGGAAGGTTTCTTGGAGGAGACATGATTTCAAAACGGCTTTAAGGATGGGGAGAGCAGTGGTATGCCAGAGGTTAAATGAGAGGAAATTCTGGGAAGGAGGGAGTCTGTGAGCAAGTGGCCAACAGCAGGAAAGATGAGAACAAGGCATGGTGTAGTATAGAGAGCACAGGCCTGGGAATCAGAAGGCCGTGGGTTCTAATCCTGGCTCCACCCCTTGTCTGCTGTGTGACCTTGGGCAAGTCTTTTCACTTGTTTGGGCGTCAGTTACCTCATCTGTAAAGTAAGGATTGAGACTGTGAGCCTTTCATGGGAAAGGGACTGTGTCCACCCCGATTTGCTTGTATCCACCCTAGTGCTTACAGTGCCTGGAACATAGTAAGTATTTACCAAATACCACCGTTATTATTATTATTATTATAACTATTATTATTCTTGTCTTAGAGGACTGGAGATTGCAAGCTGGGATATAGTGGGGAAAAGGGAGTGGATAAGTAGGAGGGAGAGAACTGAACAAATGTCTTAAAGCCAATGAGGAGGAGTTTCTGCCTGATATGGAGAGGAATTAGACACCTATTGGATTTTGAGAAGTGGGGAGACATTTTAAGGTAATGATCTGGACAGCAGTGTATAGTCATTTATTCATTCATTCAATCAATCATATTTATTGAGTGCTTACTGTGTGCAGAGCACTGTGCTAAGTGCTTGGAAAGTACAAGTCGGCAACATATAGAGACGGTCCCTACACAGCAACGGGCTCACAGTCTGGAAGGGGGAATATACGTTTGCAACAGCAATTTTGAGGAGGAATTTGGCTGGTTATCTTTCATGTCAGCAGAAGAACAAGAAGAAATAGGTTTAAGTTGAAGTAGTAGGCGAAAGTTTAGATCCTGCCTCTAAGAATAATAAAACACTAGAACAGGCCAACGTGGAAAATTATAGAACAAGCAACCCAGGAAATACATTTTTTAAAAAAATCTATCAGCGGGCTTAGGCAGCTTGTACTTGTACTTGTACTTCCCAAGCGCTTAGTACAGTGCTCTGCACACAGTAAGCACTCAATAAATACGATTGATTGCTTAGGCAGGAATCAGACTTAGAAGCAGAGGTCCTGACCAAATGACCTCTTAAAACCCTTTCAGTTCTGTAATTCCATAAGCCTAATTAGGACATGGCTACAAAAAATCCTATCTCAATCAACAAGGTGGTCAATACTATTAATTGAGCATTCAGGGGATGCACAGCATCGTGGTGTATTCATTCATTCATTCATTCATTCAATCGTATTTATTGAGCACTTACTATGTGCAGAGCACTGTACTAAGTGTTTGGAAAATGCAATCAGCAACATATAGAGATGGTCCCTACCCAACAATGGGCTCACAGAGTAGGAAGAAGTTGGGACATTTATTAAAGAATACAATTTTGTCCTCAAGTGGGTTATAATATAATAGGGGATTCAAGACAGAAAAGTAAAAGTTTGTGTATTTAAGCATCCTGTAAATACCATTAATTGATTGATTGATTGATTGATTGATTGATTAATGAGATGGGAGGAAGCAGAAAGGAGGAGATTGGTGCTTCCTTGCCTGTGGGGCTGTTTGGATGAAAGATATAGAATCAGAAGGGGGATAACTGAGTGCAAGACAATCTTGGCTAAATGGAATACAGCCTGGAGTATAAGCTAAATGGAATACAGATTGGAGTATAACGGGCGAGGCGAGGGCACAGGAAAGGAGGAATTTAAAGACTATTTTCAGATACTGATGGAAAGTCGTACTTTGCTGGTTGTTTGCATAATAGACAGCCATTTCTGGTCAAACTACACAAATGAGGTTGTTCTTGAGTACCGCATTTTATTCCGGACAGTTTATTATCAGGAAGATGTAGACAAATTGGAGGGAGTTGAGGAAGAAAAAAAACACAACAATGCATTAGCTAGAGGTTGACGGAATTGATTTATGAGGAAAGATTAAAAGAACTAAATGTTTAAACCTTGGCTAAATGGTAACTAAAAGAAAATATAATACAGCATAACAAAGACAAAAAGGAATTATTCAGTGATGGCATTTGGAGGGTACCCCTGAGAGAGGTAAAACTTTAAAAGGGGAAAACTGTTTGTATTCAACAGGAGCACATGCTAGTCATGGAATCTATTTGATCTCACTCGTCGTTCAGCAGAAGATATGTTGCTTAATGGGCCTGATGTTATGGGTGAGAAAGGATTAAATGACTCTTGTTTGGAAGAGGAAGTAATTCTTTCTGCCCACTTGGATTCCATTAGGAGTCATTTTCAATTCAGACTTGAAAATAAAGTGCGGGCCCATCTGAATGAATTAGAGAAGATGTAATGAAAATTCATTAAGAAGTATTTATTGAATCCCTATTGTGTGCACTCTACTAGATGCTTGGGAGAGTACAATAAAAGTCAAAGACAAGGTCCCTGCCCTGGGTGGCTTACAGTCTAATAGATCTTTCCCTGGGCCTAATCAAAATCACAACACTGGTCTTGTCTCAAATCGAGTCAATTCTTCCCCTTTCTTTGCCACTGATGGTGAATAGGTTATGTTCTAATATTACTCTTTCCAAGGAAGTGCCCCTTTTTATAAGATCTCCTGATGGAAGATGTGAAAGTCCAGAGGGACTACTACTTGCCACTGCCAGAGGCTTTCCCTAAGTGCTCATTTCTCTTTTCCCTCTCCTTTCTTTGTCACCCTTGAACTTCCCTCAGCCCAAGTACTTACATACATATCCGTAATTCATTCATTTATAGTAATGTGTCTCCCCCTCTACACTTTAAGCCCTCTGTGGGCAGGGAACGTGTCTACCAACTCTGTTCTATTGAACTCTCCCAAGTGCTTAGTACAGTGGTCTGCACATGCTAAACACTCAATAAATATGATTAATTGATCAACTGAATGATTTTATTATTCAGATGACTTCAGATCCTTATTTTACATACATTAGTTATTGGATGTCTGCTCAGATGGATAAACCATGCTATCATTTGACACTCAGTAGTACGTTTTGGTACAATTCTAGATTGTGGAGTTAGAGAAGTTAATGAGTGTACTATTTGTTGTATTTGAGTATATTTAGGACTATGGATCAGGCAGAATGGTCAAAAATCCTTTATTTCTCAAAGTGAAGTTTTGTAAATGAACTTCCAGTAATGATCTGACAATAGATTGGTTAGGTTTTCGTTTTTTACCTATTCTTACCCTTGATTACAATTTAATTCCTCCAGTGACAGTTACCCACTGATTTGAATGTCTTCAGGGATTATGGAAAGTTCTCAAGGAAAGATCATTTATTTATCAGAATCAATGAATCAATCATATTTATTGAGCACTTACACTGTACAACACTGTACTAAGCGCTTGGGAGAGTACAGTACAACAGTGCTGATAGACGAGTTCCTTGCCCACAAGGAGTTTGCAGTTGAGGTGTTTATCTAAAGGATGTTCCTTCATAATTTCTCGCCCAGTGTCTCTGGCAAAATTTCCACTCCAAATGGCACAATTTTCATTTGGAGTGGTTTTCAACCTTTTGGAACTATTTTCATGATGGCACAAAGCAATATCTCACAACTCTGAGCTCCTCCCATTGAAATTAGCTTGATGGATTCAGTCATTTGCGCAGACGTTACATAAGACTAGATAATAAAATGGTCTGAGTGAGTGTACTGTGGCATTTGCTCAAGTGAGATGCCACTGAATTGCAGAGCTTCACACAAATTGAATCAACTCTTGCTGGATGATAAACCCTTAACTTAAATTGGAATTACTTCAACATTTATTCCTAGACCTTATTTCTTATCCATTGACTTTATGTATGAGGTGGAAAAGCAGTGGCATCCCCCAAAAGAAAGACATCTATCATCTATTTGCTATGAGCAACCAACTTCTCATCTAATAGCAAAGCTGTTCATAATAACCTGAATTCTGTTTCTGCTACCTTCACTCTGTCTTCTCTCCTACCTCTAGGATGACATTCTCCACACCACATAGCCGAGAATGTTACTTGTCAAGGAGTCAAATAAGAGAGACAATCTTTAGAA
The DNA here is from genome assembly GCF_015852505.1 of Tachyglossus aculeatus. Lineage (NCBI taxonomy): Eukaryota > Metazoa > Chordata > Mammalia > Monotremata > Tachyglossidae > Tachyglossus > Tachyglossus aculeatus. Next base: position 30,948,490 of record NC_052086.1, on the reverse strand, counting down.
ATGACTAGGTAGGGCAGAGTAGTGATTTCATTTCATAATTTTTTAAAGGGAGATGATTATCAGTTTACATTAAGGAAAGTTTTGAATTAAAGATTGAGTTTACCAACTGGAGAGGCAGGGGCTTTTTGGAGTATCCAACGGGGCAATCACAGTTTCCCAAACATTTAGACTTAATCCCCTTGGGTAATTTTGGGGGGTGGCACCCTATATAACAGTCTGAGAAAGTCCCCCCTTTTCATACACAATCTGGGCATCCCAGGAAATCTCATTTGGTTTCAAATTTACCATTTTGTGGATGTTGCGTCAGGAAAGCTGCTTTAAGGCTGAGGGTTGGGAAGTCCATATTTTGTTTCTTGGATTGTCAAAGAAAACTTGTCTCGGTACATAGATTTTTCCCTACCAACTGAACTCTACTGCTCTTCCCATTGCTATCATTCCATCCTTTCCTTAAAGAGAGAGAATCTTCATTTAGATCAACCAGAATCCATCCTTTGTCTATTGAGGTCCAAAAGCATCCTTGGGAGTGACATAACACTAAGCCCAGAAGAAGACTGGGCCCACTGAAGCATAATTAATCAGCTAAATCTTTTCATTTCTCAAATAAGAAACAAACTGGGGGACCTTTTCCTACAGAATATTACAGTTCTATGGGAATCCTTAAAAGGTAACAAATTACACAGTTTGCTGGGCCCCAGGACTCTTGACGAATGCTTTGTTTATGTGAAGGTTTTATTTTAGAGTGGTTTTATTTTCTCTCCCCCTCCAGTTTTACTTCACCAGTCTCCTACTACAACCTGCTACACATACTTTACTCCTTTAATGCCAAACTACTCTTTGTACCTTGGCCTCATTTCTCCTGCTGCTTATCCTTTGCTCATGTTCTCCTTCTGGCATGGAACTCCCTCCTCCTTTTATCTGGCAGTCCAATACTCTCTCCATTGACAAAGCCCTTGTAAAATCAGATGTTCTCCAAGAGACCTTCCCAACATAACTCTTCTTTCCCCCTTCCACCCTCCCTCTGTATTGCCTATGCACTTGTGTGTGTACCCCTTTAGCACTTTGACACTAATCCCAGCCTCACAGCACTTATGTATATATCCTAAATTCTACTTTTTCCCCATCTTTAATTTATTTCCCCATCTGGCCTGTAATCTCCTTGAAGGCAGGGATTGTGTGGACTAATTATATTGCATCGTACTTTTCCAAGTGCTTAGTACAATGCCCTGCACTCAGTGAGCGTTTAATAAATACCACTGATTGAAAGTTTATATTGTATTTATAAAAGAATCAGAAACTTGGATTCCAACACCATTTTGGCCACGGTCTATTTTTTCTGTATTACATTTACTTTTCTAAATCAGTCCTCTAGCCATTAGAATGAAAGCATTTCCAGGGCAAGAACTTGGGTTCATTTAGCACACTATAAAGCTAAATTCTGGGCTTCCCAATATTGCATTCCAGGCATTCCATTATATTTTTGCCTGACTCTAGCTGTTCTAAAACAACCTTGCAGGTAAATATAAGACAACGGCCAGCCCAAACTTTGTTTTTTAACTACCCTGTACTCTCTGCAGGAAGAACTCAATTAAAATAAATGAAAGTAGCTTCCTTATGTACTCACCAAACATCAATTTTCACCCTGTGAGTTGAGGTTTGATTTAAAGATTGTGAATTTAAACTTGGCAGTTTCACATATTTGAACAACTGAAATAGAACTAGCAATTATTTCATCTTAAAATACAATAAAAGTCCATTGGATATAGAAATGCCAAATGTTAAAAATAAAGTGGTTTTTTTTTTCAAAAAATATGGATTCTAATCCTATGGCTCCTTGTATGATACAAACAACACTTAGATTATTCACTTGGATATTTTATCAGTAGTTATCTCCCAGTAGAGTCAAAGTGGTCAGGTTGGGCACATAATTATTACAGAGCCCCAAGTTGTATGTGGTACTCTTCAACCTATATGATCATTTTCCCTGTCTAATAGGAACTATTCTCTGTTGAATCAAAAGCCAGAGAAGGCAGTACAGAACATCACTGGTACTGATGAGGAGATAAATTAACTCCAAAGTGGAAAATACTACAGGTGTTCTGGTCTGCAGTAATGGTCGTGGCTGAGAGTATTCCCAAATAGATGTTTGAGACCCGGTCAAAGTCAATTCTGATCTTACAGTTTTCTGCAGCCTTTGCACTTTACATGTCTCAGGCATGTCTGCTGCCACTACCTATTAAGTCACAAAGTTTTAAATCTTTCATTCTACAGATTAACTCTCTTCAGCCTTATCTCTCCGAGTTGTGGAATTGAGACGACTTTGTGATTTCAATTTTCACATCTCGTTAGAGTGCCCAAGTGTTACAAGCTTGATCATCCCATCAGGGGTCTATTCTGATGGACAAGAACATGGGAGTCTGTAATAGAACTTTATCCAGATTGGGCTCTGTCATTTAGAACCTGATCCAGTTGACATTAAATTGAATGCCCTCAGGATTAAGTGGGAGTTGACTCTCCCTGTTTTTAATGCACTGGTCAGTGGGAGTTGTTGGGGCACAATTTCATATTTAAATGTTGCCCATTGCTGCCCAGTGTTTGTCAGTGTGAAGTTAAATCCATATAAAAAAGGAACCTTCTATGCTAAGTTGGAATTGAGCTGAGAGTAGCCACTCTCTTTTTTTTTAATGGTATTTGTTAAATGCTTCTGTGTTCCAAGCATTGAACTAAGCATTGGAGTAGATACAAGCTAGTTAGGTTGGACTTAGTCCATGTTCCACATGGAGCTCACAGTATTTGTCTCCATTTTACAGATGAGGTAACTGAGGCACAGAGAAGTTAAGTGACTGCCCAAAGTCACAGAGCACATGTAGGCAGGGGGAGGTTGTTATATTTTCACATTACTGGGTAAACTGTGCTGTTTAAGTGCTTTTTGTATGGCAATTACTGTAGTAAACACTGTGGTAGATACAGGATAATCAGATTGGATACAATCCCTAACTTAGTAGGGCTCATAGTCTAGGTAATAATAATAATAATAATGATGGTATTTGTTAAGCACTTACTATGTGCAAAACACTGTTCTAAGCGCTTGGGGAATACAAGGTGATCAGGTTGTCCCCCTTGGGGCTCAAAGTCTTAATCCCCATTTTACAGATGAGGTACCTAAGGCACAGAGAAGTTAAGTGGCTTGCCCAAGGTCACACAGCTGACAGATGCCTGAGTCTGGATTCGAACCCATGACCTCTGACTCCCAAGCCCACGTTCTTTCCACTGAGCCATTCTGCTTCTCATAATAGTATTTGTTAAGTGCTTACTACATGCAAAGCATTGTTCTAAGCACTGGGGGGGATAGGTAGGAGAAAGAACAGGTGTTTACTACCAATTTGACAAAGGAGAAAACTGAGGCACCGGGAAGTTAAGTGACTCGCACTGCGTCACATAGCAGGAAAGTGGTGGAGCTGGAATTCAAACTCTGGTCTACTGACACCCGGCCCTCTTCTCTACCCACTAGCCATGCTGGTTCTGTAACTCCTCCCTGCCTCCCTTCCCCAACCCCTGCTTTGCCCACTGGACTCTGATTTTACACTTGACATCATGAACCCTCCTGGAGAGGAACCTTCTGTCATTCAATGAGGTAGTCACTACCTCTTCCCTTCTGTTTATTTAAATTCCGCTGAACTGAATTTAAAGGATATGAAACTTCACATAAAATAGTCGCAAGAGGCAAATAGCAAATAAAAAACACACAAATGAAGTATCTACTGGAGGTTGTTTGCTCTTGGTGCATCTTTGACTACTGCCTATGCCTTCTCACTCACCTTACTGCCTCTCATCTCTCTCCACTCCAATCCGTACTTCACTCTGCTGTCCAGATTATTTTTGTAAAAAAAAAAATAATAATAAAAATGTTCAGTCCATTTCTCCCCACTTTCAAGAACCTCCACTGGTTGCCTGTCCACCTCTGCATCAAACAGAAATTCCTTGGCATTGGCTTTAAAGCACTCAATCAGATGGCCCCCTCCTATTTTACGTCACAGATTTGGGGGTAGGACAAATATCAAATGTCCAAAGGTAGCAGATCGAAGTGTATAGATGAGGCAGAAGGGAAGCAGGCTGGGGAAAAGAGGGATTAATTGGGGAAGGCCTCGTGCAGAAGATGTGAACTTAGTAATGCTTTGAAAGGGGAGAGAGTGGCATATGTGGAGAGGGAGGGAATTCCAGGTGAGGGGGAGGGTGTAGGGAAGGGGTTTGCAGCCAAGTGTCTACCATCTATGTAGTATTATACTCTCCCAAGTGCTTAGTACAGTGCTCTGCATACAGCAAGCACTCTATAAATACCATTGCTTGATTGACTGATTTTTGAGAAAGAACTGCTTTGGGGGATTTGGAGCTGCATTCTGTACTTCAGTGTTTTGTAATAGTGTGGGACTTGAAAAGTAGATAAATTAATCAACAGAACCAAAGGCCAAGACCAAACTCAGCAAAACAACATTTCCCCTCATTCACTCACTTACTCAATCACATTTATTGAGCACTTACTGTGTGTAGAGCACTATACTAAGCACCTGGGAGAGGACAATATTCTCCCCCTTCTAGACTGTGAGCCCACTGTTGGGTAGGGACTATCTTTATATGTTGCCAACTTGTACTTCCCAAGTGCTTAGTACAGTGCTCTGCACACTGTAAGCACTCAATAAATAGGATTGAACGAAGTCATTTAATTTCTCTGTGCCTCTGTGTGTGTGTTTTGTTTTGTTGTCTGTCTCCCCCTTCTAGACTGTGAGCCCGCTTTTGGGTAGGGACTGTCTCTATATGTTGCCAACTTGTACTTCCCAAGCGCTTAGTACAGTGCTCTGCACACAGTAAGCGCTCAATAAATACAATTGAATGAATGAATGAATGTTCCATGCCCACAATGAGCTTACAGTCTCAGGGTGTTGGGGGGACAGGACAGACATTAATATAAATAAAAATAAAGATGTGTACATAAGTGCTGTGGGGCTGAGGGAGGGGTGAATATGGAGCAAATTCAGGTTCAAGGACCCTCTTCCCTCATCTCTGTGCAGTATTTTCATTACTAGAAATTAGTTAATGGCCTAGCATAGCTCCAGTCCAAGAGAATCTTTGCCTGTCAAGTCATGAGATACTTATTCATTTGTCCTCAGGATTAGTGGTTTCCTATGATGTCAGAAAATATGTCAAACACTGAATGAGTGAACTTTGCTATTTGGATAAGACTACTCCAACCCTTTTATCTCTTTATTTCAATCTGAGTCATTCTGAAAGAAAATTTCAGTTCCATTAATGAACACAGACACTGATATGTGACACATCTCCCTCCTTTCTAGAACATGGACACTATGCAAAACTCAAGTTGTGTAATAAATTTCGTCACTCTTCCATCAGTGTACCACGTTAGCCTAATTGCTCGTCCTGTCCCAACTGGATTACTGCATCAGCCTCCTTTCTGACCTCCCAACTTGCTGTCTCTCCCCACTTCAGTCTGTACCTCACTCTGCTGCCTTGATTATCTTTCTACAGAAACATTCTGAGCATGTCACCCTCCCTCCTTAAACATCTTCGGTGGTTGCCTGTCAACCTCCGTATCAAACAAAAACTCCTCACTATTGGCTTCAAAGCTCTCCATCACCTTGCCCTTCTTACCTCACCTCCCTTCTCTCCTATATTCCATCCATTAAACTCTGCTCCTCTGGTGCTAACCTTCTCACTGTGCCTTGTTCTCACCTGTTCCACTGTCTACTCCTGCCCCATGTCCTGCCTCTGGCCTGGAAAGCCTTCCCTCCTCACATCTGCCAAACAATCACTCTCCCTCCCTTCAAATCAATCAATCAATCAATCGTATTTATTGAGCGCTTACTATGTGCAGAGCACTGTACTAAGCGCTTGGGAAGTACAAGTTGGCAACATATAGAGACAGTCGCTACCCAACAGTGGGCTCACAGTCTAGAAGGGGGAGACAGAGAACAAAACCAAGCATATTAACAAAATGAAATAAATAGAATAGATATGTACAAGTAAAATAAATAAATAAATAAATAGAGTAATATGTACAAACATATATACATATATATATTCAAAGCCCTACTGAAGGCTCACCTCCTCCAAGATGCCTGCGCAGACTAAGCTTCACTTTTCCTCAGCTCCCCTTCCCCTCTGCATAGCCCTGACACACTGCCACACTGCCTTCGCTCTACCCTTCTTTCCCTGCCCCTCAACATTTGTATATATATATATATATATATATATACATAAATCAATCATATTTATTGAGCACTTACTGTGTGCAGAGCACTGTACTAAGCGCTTGGGAAGTACAAATTGGCAACATATAGAGACGGTCCCTACCCAACACTGGGCTCACAGTCTATATATGTACATATCTATAATTTTATTTATTTCTACTGATACCTGTTTCATGGCGGAGGGTCAATTTGTGCGGTGAATAAATAGCAAGTCCTTCAACCGGTCACTTAAACATTGTTCTGGTAATAATAATAATAATACTAATAATGATGGTATTTGTTAAGCACTTACAATGTGAGAAGCAGTGTGTCTCAGTGGAAAGAGCCCGGGCTTGGGAGCCAGAGGTCATGGGTTCTAATCCCAGCTCCGCCGCATGTCAGCTGTGTGACCTTGGGCAAGTCACTTAACTTCTCTGTGCCTCAGTTACCTCAACTGTAAAATGGGGATTAATAATGTGAGCACCCCGTGGGACAACCTGATCACCTTGTAACCTCCCCAGTGTTTAGAACAGTGCTTTGCACATAGTAAACACTTAATAAATGCCATTATTATTATTATTATTGTTACTTGTTTTGATATGTATATATCTATAATTCTATTTATATTAATGTCTGTTTACTTGTTTTGATATATATATATATGTTTCTATTTATTTATATTGATGCCTGTTTACTTGTTTTGATATCTACCTCCCTCCTTCTAGACTAACCCAGCATGGGCAGAGATTGTCTCTTTTTATTGCTGAATTGTACTTTCCAAGAGCTTAGTACAGTGCTCTGCACACAGTAAGCACTCAATAAATACCACTGAATGAACAAATGAATGAATCAGTGGTTTTCTTGAGAGGCCAGAAAAACCCAATACAGAATTCATTATTGCTGTTTGGGATGAGAATTCCCACTACTGGAAGCAGAAAAAGGAATTTTTACTGCAGATGAGAAGTTGGATACTATTAAAGAGAGATTACATGCATTATGAGATACATATTTATATAGATCACATAAACGTGGAACAGTAATCTAAGATGCAGGTTATTTAGCAAATAGCAGACTTGTTGCAATCAAACCCTCGTAAGGAAGTTTATCCAGTGCTGTGAGCACTGGCTTGATAATAAGAACTTTCATTTGCTTTTCCACCAAAGAATTAGTTCTCAAGATATGTCACATTTTCTCAAGAGGTGTTTGCTGTTTGATATGTCTTTTACTAATGATGTGTATGTATCTATAATTCTGTTTATTTTAATGGTATTGACACCTGTCTACTTGCTTTATTTTGTTGTCTGTCTCCCCCTCCTAGACTGTGAGCCCATTATTGGGTAGGGATTGTCTCTATTTGTTGCCGAATTGTACTTTCCAAGTGCTTAGTAAAGTGCTCTGCACACAGTAACACTCAATAAATACAAATGAATGAATGAATGGGGATTTCTTCTGCCTCTGGGCAGTGGAGCCTTAAAAGCTTTTGGCGTGTGAGAAAAGTAAAGAGCTAAACCCAGGATCAGGAAGTTGTTAGAATCCTGGAAAAGGGAAATTGGAATAAACTTCAGGTTCACTGAGTTGAAATTCCTGATCCAGTGCTGGAGCAATTTAAACTCTCCAAACCAATCAGTGAGAGGTAGGAAGAATAGTATTCAGGAAGACTTTCTCTTGGAAGGATGTTTGCTTCTTTTTCATCTTTGCATGTTTCCTTCTTCTTCAGCTGTCTTTTTCCTTCGTTGAAATATGTTTACCAAATGCTTTCTTTGACCCTCCCCAAACCATCTCAGAACACCATAATCACTCCCATTTGATAAATGATGCCAACTGAAATTACTTTCTTTAGGGGAGACAGAAATCTTGGTTCATAATAATAATAATAATAATAATGATATCTGTTAAGTGCTTACTATGTGCCAAGCACTGTTCTAAGCGCTGGTGAGGTTACAAGGTGATCAGGTTGCCCCATGGGGGGCTCACAGTTTTAATCCCCATTTTACAGATAAGGTAACTGAGGCACAGAGAAGTTAAGTGACTTGCCCAAAGTCACACAGCTGACAGTTGGTGGAGCTGGGATTTGAACCCATGACCTCTGACTCCAAAGCCCGTGCTCTTTCCACTGAGCCACACTGCTTCTCGTTATAATAATAATGATAATAATAATTTTGGTACTTGTTAAGCGCTTACCATGTGTAAAGCACTATTCTAAGTGCTGCTGGGGTAGATACAAGGTAAGCAGGTTGTCCCATGTGGGGCTCACAGTCTTAATCCCCATTTTACAGATGAGGTAACTGAGGTTCTAAGAAGTGAAGTGGCTTGCCCAAGATCACACAGCAGACAAGCGGCGGAGCTGGAATTAGAACCCACGTCCTCTGACTCCCAAGCCCCTGTTCTTTCCACTAAGCCATGCTGCTTCTCATATTCCCTCTAAATCCTACCCTGCAGCTTGGCTCACTACTTGTACTGCGTATCCTCTAATTATCCTATTAGCAAAAATTTGCTTAATCAGTGCTTAACCATCACAGCCACCATCATCATCCCACTATTCACTCGGAGGGCTTGGCAACCAGGAATCACAGAAACAGTCCTTGCACTTAGGATTGCAAGCTGATTCAGAGAAGCAGCTTGGCTTAGTGGATAAAGGATGGTTCTGGAAGTCAGAAGGACCTGGGTTCTAATTCTGCCTCCACCACGTGCCGTCTGTGTGACCTTGGACAAATCACTTAATTTTTCAGTGCCTCAGTTGCCTCATCTGTAAAAAATGAGGATAAGAGTGTGAGTCCCATGTGAGACGGGGACTGTGTCAAACTTGTTTAACTTGTATGTACTGCAGTCTTAGAGGAGAGCTTGGCACATAGTAAGTGCTAAACAAGTGCCATAATTATTATTAATATTATTATTCAGACTGTAAGATCTTGTGGGCAGAGTGTGTCTTCCAACTCTGTTGAATTGTACTCTTCCAAGTGCTCTCCCTTCTGTGTCATCTGTGCACTTCAATGTGTGACCTTTGGACTTTTGATATTCCCCCCTCCCCCAACCCCACGGTGTTTATGCCCATATCTTTAAATTATATATTATAAATTATTTATTCATGTTAATGTCAGTCTCCCCCTCTAGACAATAAACTTGTTACAAGCAGGGAACGTTTCTGCTAATTCTGTTATATTTTGCTCTCCCAATCACTTTGTACTGTGCTCTGCACCAAGTAAGAACTCAGGAAATACAATTGATTGAGTAGATGCTGAATAAATATCACTGATTGATATTTTGATTCAGCTTTCCACCCTCTCAAGTTTGGTACTGGAGCTCTCAGGAATTGTTTCGTGCACAACCTTGCCGGGAATCCAAATTTTGAACATGTTGCCTTGATGATAAATTTTCCTCAGCACAAAGGACTTGTGTAAAACCTAATCTGGATTCTGACTTCTCTTTAACAGACATTCGTATACTGTATTTGGCTCCATGAATATCTATTGCTTGAGCAGTATGTGAATGAAATGCCACCACATTTTTAATTATAAAGTATTTCATGAGGGTTTTCTTTGCCTGAACAGAGAAGAAATACAAAGTGTTTCCCTTTCTAAAGCAAAACCAGTCATACCACCACTGAGTTTAAGTAGTAATTTTCAGCTTTGCCTAACATTAGAGTGTCCAAAAACCTCAACATCCACTTCATTTAACTGTTAGGACACACAGCTCATATTCTGAATTCTGTATTGGTCCTCTGGCCTTTTGGCTAATTAAATTTAGTTCTGAAGCCTCTTGAGACTTATATTTTTAATATCTCCATTTGAATTAGGATGTCCTAGTGCCTGAATGGAATAGTTTTCCTCCTGAAATGTTAATTAGGGAGAGAACCCAGAGATAAACAGATTGATTTAATTTTAATCTACTTTCATGGTGATGCATAATGATAACTGGTTTCGGTCTCATAGGGCTGGAAAACCACAGACCTTAATAACAGTTTGTGGGTATATTATAAAGCTTTAAATAGCCTATGTTGTGCTAGACTGCTCTTCATAAATTATTCTAACTCCAGCAGTATCTCAGGGACTCCTGATTCTCATCTGCTGTGGATTTTCAATCAGTGAAACTATCAGTGGGACATGAAGAAACTTGGAGATGTCTTTCCTTTAAAAACAGTTTGCATCACTGATAGCTGCACCCAGTATTCCTGAAGAGTTTAGCTCAAGATAAGCCAGTTTTCGCCCTCTGATTCTCAAAATTCAAATTCACTTTCTAGAAAATCCAGCGCAGATCTGAAATGGAGGTGGTTTCCTTTTAGACTGTGAGCCTACTATTGGGTAGGGACTGTCTGTATATGTTGCCAACTTGTACTTCCCAAGCGCTTAGTACAGTGCTCTGCACACAGTAAGCGCTCAATAAATATGATTGATGATTGATGATGATGTACCTTTGGGTAGGATGGGGCTTACTCTGAACAGGCTCTAGATTTATTGCTCTCTTTGCCTCATCAACAATCAGTTATTACGGCAGCAGTTTGTCATTAATCTGTATTTTGGAATACTAATGTCAAGGCACAGAACATGCTCAGTTACTATTACCTGAACTATGCTTATGTCTTTGTCATGTTCTCAAATTCGTTTGCTATTGCAAGGAATAATCCAACAAATAATAATAATAACAATAATGGTATTTCTTAAGCATTTACTATGTGCCAGACAGTTCTAAGTGCAGGAAAGGGTAGGAAGACCTTGAGTAAGAATTGTACTCTACCGCAGATGTCATGCCCGTTGGTTTTGTGCTGGGCTTACCTTAGAGATTTCAATCGATCAATTAACTGTATTTATTGAGTGCTTACTATGTGCAGAGCACTGTACTATGCACTTTGGAGAGTGCAACAATATAGCAGACACATTCTCTGCCTACAGTGAGCTTACTGTCTAGAAGAGGCTTACAGTTAGAGAGGAGTTTTGTGGGGCAATGTACCCTTAAGAAAGGTCTGAGATTATTATTCATTCATTCATTCAATCATATTTATTGAGCGCTTACTGTGTGCAGAGCACTGTACTAAGCGCTTATTAGTGGGGAAGTTACATTTTCATCAAGTAATGGTCATATCATGATGCTTAAATAAGAACAATGTAAGTTAATTCGCATATATCTAGTTACTATGGAAATATTGAGAAAATGATAGTGTACTTTTTCCGTACCTCCTTCCCCTCCCCACAACACCTGTATATATGTATATATGTTTGTACGTATTTATTACTCTATTTTATTTGTACATATTTATTCTATTTATTTTATTTTGTTAATATGTTTTGTTTTGTTCCCTGTCTTCCCCTTCTAGACTGTGAGCCCACTGTTGGGTAGGGACTGTCTCTATATGTTGCCAATTTGTACTTCCCAAGCGCTTAGTACAGTGCTCTGCACACAGTAAGTGATCAATAAATACGATTGAATGAATGAATGAATAACTCAGATTTGGAAAGGTTTTTTTTCAGTGCCCAAGATTGACACTAACCTTCCCTGACTAACTGCTCATTTCATTGTGGGCAGGGAATGTGTTTGTTTATTGTTATACTGTACTCTCCCAAACACTTAGTACAATGCTCTGCACACAGTAAGCACTCAATATATATGATTGAATCAATGAATGAATATTCACCCTCCTGTCTGTGTGTTTGGGCTCTTGTGTCTGTACCCCTTCAGCATTCTGGTCTTCCCCCCACCGCTCAGCCAAGTTGTTCTCCAGCACTTCCGTACAAATCTTTATATTATGGCTACTGCTTGTCATGTCTATAATTTATTTTAATGTCAGTCTCTTTCAAAAGATTGTAAATTCTTTGAGGGCAGGGATCCTGTCTATCAACTCTATTGCATTTGACTTTCCCAAGTGCTTAGTACAGTGCTCTGCACAGAGTATACCCTGAATAAATACAATTAATTTAGTGTCCAATATCTTTTTTCTATGCCCCTGAAGGCACATGTTAGGTTTTGCTGTTTATAAACCTATTTTGAGATGTTGAGTCACATATCTACAAAAGGCCCAAATCAAACAGGTGAATCTTCTCAAACCAGTTAGGATTTTGCAGAAGATCTGGGGAATGACAAGCAGGAAGGGGAGACAAGGAGAGCTTCAACTCACTTTTATCCGACTTGGCTTAAACTCACTGTTAATTCCACAGGGGAAGATCCAGCCCAATACCAAACTGCAGAAACTGTCACTGATGCAGAGCAACAGTGATGTAGAACTACATTTTCTTTACGAGTGTTCTCAAAAAAAACCCAGCCTTGTTCACTTGCAGGTTAAGTGTATTTTAATGCATTTTAATACAGCTAATATACAGTCTGCTCTGTGTAAATGTCCCCAGGCAGTTACACATCAAGTACAAGATAAGAAATAGCTTAGTGCCATGTAATCAACTCCAAGCTCCCTAGTGGCTAGTGGGAAAGTGAAAAAAGCTGTTTTGATGTCATTGCTTTCCTGGAGATTTAATGAAGCAGAATTGTTTCTATTATTGTTACTGTTTTTTGTTTATGAGTTCTGGTGTGATTTTTGGCCTGACGGGACAGGAACAGAACCCAAGAAACAAACATAGTTTGTTGCATATCCCTTTTGTGTCTCCCTTGTACTTGGATCTTTATCCTTTAAGTACTTGATTCATTCGTATATATTGAGCGCTTACTGTGTGCAGAGCACTGTACTAAGCACTTGGAAAGTACAATTCAGTAACAAATAGAGACAATCCCTACCCAACAGTGGGCTCACAGTGTAGATGCGGGAAGACAGACAACAAAACAAAACAAGTAGACAGGCATCGAAAGCCACGTTGCTCCTTCTGGAGGAACACAGGGTGACAGGGTGCTCTCAGCCCACAGCAGATATGTACACATCCAAACTTTGTTTTAATGTCTTTCCTCCCTTTAGACTGTAAGGGCCATGTGGGCAGGGAACATGTCCACCAACTTGGTTGTTTTGTACTCTCCCCAGTGCTTAGTACAAGGCTCTGCACACAGAAAATGCTCAATAAATACTACTGATTGAAAGTTTTTTGAACCAAACTCAGAACTGAGGGTATTTACCCAGATGAGAGCTGGAATCCAGGGGAGGACTACGAGTGGAGGAGAAAGACCAATTCAGACTCCATTGATGAGCCTGAAATGGAAAAGCAGTAGCCTTGGCTTGGATTCCATAAGGGATCTGTTCTAGCTCTGATTTCAGTGATTTTTATGAGGAGTAGGAGGTCTTAGCATAGCACTACCCCTTCCCAGACTGAGCCCCCTCCTTCCTCTCCCCCTCCCCATCCCCCCCACCCTACCTCCTTCTCCTCCCCACGGCACCTGTATATATATATTTGTACAGATTTATTACTCTATTTTACTTGTACATATTTACTATTCTATTTATTTTATTTTGTTAATATGTTTGGTTTTGTTGTCTGTCTCCCCCTTCTAGACTGTGAGCCCGCTGTTGGGTAGGGACCGTCTCTATATGTTGCCAACGTGTGCTTTCCAAGAGCTTAGTACAGTGCTCTGCACACATTAAGCGCTCAATAAATGTGATTGAATGAATGAGTGAATGCCTGTCCTATGCCCCATATCCATTCCCAGTGCACTTTACAATTCTAGTCTTGAGAAAGATTCCATTGGTGTCATGTGAAGATGAATGTGTCCATTCAATCCATAGGCTTTATTGAGCTCCTCCTAAGTGCTAAGAGTTGGTATTAAGCCCTTGGGAGAAGACAATAGAAGTAGTAGACCTGATCCTTTCCCTTAAGAGCATATAGTCTAATAGGAGAGACAGACAGATAGTTTCCCAATAGATAGAGCAATAGAGAATGCTACACATGCACACAAGTTCTACAGGGTTGTGGTAACTTAAGGGTTTGGGTGATTTGGAAGGGTTAAAATGGCAGCTGGGACACAAGGTGCAGATAATAGCAATTATTCAGAGAAGATGTGATCCTGGAGGAAGTGATGAAAGCCATCTGCTGGTTAAGCAGTCAGATGGATTGGATTCTTTTTCACTTCTGTTTGTTCCCTATCACCCCAGTTCCCACTACACTGTAAGCTCCTTGAGGTCTGCAATCATGTCTACTAGCTCTACTGTCTTGTGCTTACCCAAGCACTTAGTACAGTAGGTAAGTACACAGAGTAAGGGCACAACAAATACCACTGATTGATCGATTGTAACAGAATCCATGGGATATAGCCACAGACTTCCATTTTACTTTCTCTGCCATCGCCCTGTCACGCAAACCATCATCTTGTTGACTGACTGTGATCTCAGCTCTATCCTTTCTATACGGCCCAAGGGATTCATTCATTCATTCATTCAATCGTATTTATTGAACACTTACTGTGTGCAGAGCACTGTACTAAGCACTTGGGAAGTACAAGTTGGCAACATATAGAGACAGTCCCTACCCAACAGTGGGCTCACAGTCTAGAAGGGGGAGACAGAGAACAAAACAATCACTGCTGGTGGGATTGCACATTATGCAGTTTTCTCCGGCTCTGAAATGGTAACCATCAGGAGACATGAAGCCAGGGGGAGTTTAATCACTACAATTGATTTTTCAAAGTTGCATCCTGGCCCATATTGAACCATTGACTCATTAGGCTGACCCCTCTGGGCATAAAAATCAGTCACTGCACTGAATTCTTGAGGTTCAGATTTGTCCATCCCTCCCAACAAGTTTCCTAAAGAAGCAAAGAACTGCACGCCCCTTCTTTTTCTTCCCACCCCCAACCATTACCCAACCTCTCCCTCTCAAACCTATTTCTTTTCGAAGGGAGTTTGTGACTGACATGCATGTAAAGCACAGGACCCTTTTTTCATGTCTTTGCCTTGAGCAGAGTTGCTGGTGGAAAACTGGAATTGATTTCATGGATCAGAACCCTCTTTATCTTTAAAGATTTTCGGGAATGGGGGCTTGGGCGATGGCATCTGAGTCAGACGCAAAGAATGCAGGGGTCATGTCTGGGCAGATGAGACAGCTCTCAACAGGCTGGGCTGGGTATCCAGCCAAGAAGCGCCGCTTGCCTTTGATCATCTTCAAGTGTTCCTCTGATGAGAATTTTCTTTCCCACTCTTTACTTCCACCTGACCCTCACGGTGTCAGCGACCAGGCACTCTTTGACACTGTACCCTGCAACTTAGCAGAACTCATACTGTAATGCTGTTATTTTTCAGAAGCCAGCTGTTCCACTTTATACAACACTTAAGTAACAATTTCACAGGCATTACCAGCCTGCAGCAATGACACTGGCTGAAAGCTAAGCGCTAACTGGTGGTAAACTACAAATAAAACTGGGAAATTCCAAAACAGAGTCTTTGATAAATGAGAAGGGGCATCTCTCGAATTTGAATCAGTTGATTTAAACCTCTGTCCAACATTCCTTTTCACACTGGAGGAAATGTGGTGTTTAGTGAGTCATGAGTTGGAATTGGGAAATCACAATTTTTATGTTCTTGGGAAATACCAGTGATGGATTTGCAGAAGTGATCTATAGATTCTGAGAAATTGGCTTCTCCCTTCCTTGCCTCAGGAAGAAGTGAAAAAACTTCAGGATTCACAACTTAATAATAATAATGATGACATTTTTTAAGCACTTACTATGTGCAAAGCATTATTCTAAGCGCTGGGGAGGTTACAAGGTGATCAGGTTGTCCCACGTGGGGCTCACAGTCTTCATCCCCATTTTCCAGATGAGGGAACTGAGGCACAGAGAAGTTAAGTGACTTGCCCAAAGTCACACAGCTGACAGTTGGCGGATCCAGGATTTGAACCCATGACCTCTGACTCCAAAGCTCGGGCTCTTTCCACTGAGCCACGTGATTCATTCATCAAATTCCCCCACAAAAGAGCCACTACCGAGACTTCTCCAACCTGAGGATCAAGAAGAAGGATATGAGATTGTAGACTGAGGCAAGAAAAAGTGAATGAAGCAGAGCAGGAGTGGAGAAGGCCACACTAATTCCAAATCAGGTTAGTGAGTGCTGAAAAATAGGGAGTAGAGAGATCAGTGAGGTAGACACAGTCAATCAATCATATTTATTGAGTGCTTACACAATCACACCTTCATGTCTTTATTGTTGCGTAATGTACTAACTCTGATATAATGTACTCTCCTGAGTGCTTAGTACAGTGCTCTGCACACAGCAAGTGCTCAGTGAATACCATTGATTGATCAACAGGAAATTTCTTGCAGAAGACTTCAAGCAGAGAATTCCGCAAGTATCAACATCAAAACTTGAGTTTTTCTATAGTACCTGGGAGAGTTAAATACAATACTGTTGATAGACGTGATCCCAGCCCACCAGGAGCTAGTGGGATTTGGGGAAAAGATATGGATGGAAGGGCTATAAGACTATCACATGTTCTCCATCATCGACTTACCTCTGAGGCTAGGCTTGTGTAAGTAATGCCCAACCAGAATTGCTGAATCAATGAATCAGTGGTAATAACTGAGCACTTACTTTGTGCAAAGCACTATGCTATATGCTTGTGAAAGTACAGTACAACAGAACTGATAGAATTGGTGGTCTCTGCCCACAAGAAATTAAGAGTCTGCAGGGTTTATTGAAGAAGTAAAAATAATTTATTGGCAGGGTAGCAAGCTCTGTGATGAGTATGAAACCAAGGGATTTGTGCAACCATAACGGCATTCTCAGTGTGAGCCTAAAAGTCTTCCGGATTTACCATAAGGTAAGAGACTTAGCCATTCCTATACACTCTGAAAATATTTTAATTTATAAAATCAAGCCGATGAACTACCCTGGGTCACCAGAACTTCAAGTCATTCATTCATTAATTGGATTTTTTGAGCATTTACTGTGTGCAGAGCACTGTACTAAGCATTTGGAAAGTACAGTTCAGCAACAGATAGAGATAGTCTCTACCCAACAATGGGCTCACAGTGTAGAAGGGGGAGACAGACAACAAAACAAAACAAGTAGACAGGTGTCAATATCATCAGAGAAGCAGTGTGGCTCAATGGAAAGAGCATGGACTTTGGAGTCAGAGGTCATGGGTTTAAATCCCGGCTCCACCATTTGTCAGCTTTGTGACTTTGGGCAAGTCATTTAACTTCTCTGGGCCTCTGTTACCTCATCTGTAAAATGGGGATTAAGACTGTGAACCCCCTTGGGACAAACTGATCACCTTGTAACCTCCCCAGCACTTAGAACAGTGCTTTGCACATAGTAAATGCTTAATAGATGCCATTATTATTATTATTATTATCAAAATAGATAAATAGAATTATAGATATATGCACATCATTAATAGGACAAATAGAGTAATAAATATGTACAAATATACACAAGAGCTGTGGGGAGGGGAAGGGAGTAGAGCAGAAGAAGGGAGTAGGGGGCGAAGAAGAGGGGATGAGGATCAGGGGATCAGTCTGGGAAGGCCTCCTGGAGGAAGTGAGCTCTCAGTAGGGCTTTGAAGGGAGGAAGAGAGTTTGGCAGATATGTGAAGGGAGGGCATTCCAGGCCAGAGGTAGGAAGTGGGCCAGGGATCGACGGTGGGACAGGCAAGAACGAGGCACAGTGAGGAGGTTAGCGGCAGAGGAACGGAGTGTGCAGGCTGGGCTGGAGAGGAGAGAAAGGAGGTGAGGTAGGAGGGGGGCAAGGTGATGGACAGCCTTGAAGCTGAGAGTGAGGAGTTTTTGCTTCATGTGAAGGTTGATAGGCAACCACTGGAGATTTTTGAGGAGGAGAGTGACATGCTCAGAGTGTTTCTTTATAAGGATAATCCAGGCAGCAGAATGAAGTATACACTGAAGCGGGGAGAGACAGGAGAATGGGAGATCAGAAAGGAGGCTGATGCAGTAATCCAGTCAGAATAGAATGAGAGATTGAACAAACAAGGTAGCGGTTTGGATGGAGAAGAAAGCTCATTTCAATTTCAATCTGAAATGCATTAGCCTGAATAGAGAAATCATTAATTTATAGTCTTTTTTATGGTACTTGTTAAGCACTTAATCTGTGTCAGGCACTGTACTAAGCACTGGAGTAGATACAAGCTAATTGGGTTGGACACAGTCCACGTGTTGAACACAGTCCATGTCCTACATTGAGCTCACAGTCTTAATCCCCATTTTACAGATGAGATAACTGAGCCTCAGAGAAGTGGAGTGACTTGACCAAGGTCATACAGCGGGCAAGTGCCGGAGTCAAGTTTAGAACTCAGGTCCTTATGAGTTCAAGGCCCGTGCTCTCTCCACTAAGCCACTCTGCTTCTCATGAGTAAGATTTTAATAAAGCAGAAATCATGAGTCAAAGCACTGACCTCTAAGACACCAAGTGACTGGTATTCACAGCCATCCAGTGCCCCAATGAAATGAAATAAATGTGGGAAAGAAGAGTAAAATTTCCTAGGCTGCTAAATGTTTTTTCAGGATGAGGAATGATTTTAAGATCTATGCAGGATAGATACATTTTAATTGGTATTTGTGTGTGTGTGTGTGTGTGTGTGTGTGTATTCACACACATATGTATGTGTATATGCATACACAAATAGATGTATACACATATATTTGAACTATAAACTCAATATGTGGACATATGCACTCACACCTCTGGACCTGTTACTACAGTAGTATTCATTTAGATTCATGAGAAATTAATTCTCTCCTTTACCCGTCAGGTGCATTTCAGTACAGCTGACTTGTGCTTCAGTTTTGTTTGTTGGCAAGTAACAGGCCATCCAAGAGCATCCATCACTGCTCTGCCAGATTATCTTCCTAAGTGGTGAAACTTCTTCATTTCCAAATAAGGAATTTATGAAACCCAGACACTGACTTTGAATTTTAAATTGAATTTGAATTTTAAAAGATACTGTAATTAAAAAAGTATGTGTAACCAACTCTGCAAAATACGCATAACCTCAGATGTGGGAGAAAACGGCAATCCAGTTGTATTATCATTTTCAGCATAATTAGAGGATTAGGCCTTTTAATAGTTGACTAAATCAAAAACCTGTCAAAACCTAGAAAAACTAACAAATCCTAATCAACTCCAGAAGAACTTCAGCATCTCTGTCCATTCTCAAATGAAAGCCAAGGGCCTCCTATGACTGGTTCTAGGAAATTTTGGGCATCCATGGGAGCTGGAGAGCACAAGTTCAAAACAAATATACCTAATGATGTAAATTCCTTGAGAGCAGGGATTGTTTCTACCTTCCCTACAGGATTGTACTCTCCTAAGCACTTAGTTCATTGCTCTGCACACAGTAAACCCTCAATAAATGTCATTAATATAGTTATTAATTATTATGTATTATTATGAAACCTTTTCTTTTTGCCAAGGACAGTACCAAATACTGAGGCAGATACTAAATACAAGATAATCAGATAATCAGATAAGACACGGTTTGTGTTTTCCATGTGGCTCACGGTCTAACAAGTAAGGAGAATGACATCTTAACTCCATTTTACAGTGGGGGAAACTGGGCCACAGAGAAGTTTTCATGCTTTACCCAAGGTCACATGTTAGACTTTTGACTTGGTTTGAAGTCTGATGTCATGTTGGTGCCACACTGGCCATTTCCCAAAGTATATGGTGCCCTTCTTGATTTAGTTTTATACATATTCTCTCAGTACATCTAGACCATGTCCTGACTAGAAAACACAATTCAGTGAAAGCATATCAATCAATCAATCGTATTTATTGAGTGCTTACTGTGTGCAGAACACTGTACTAAGCGCTTGGGAAGTACAAGTTGGCAACGTATAGAGACAGTCCCTACCCAACAGTGGGCTCACAGTCTAGAAGGGGGAGACAGAGAACAACACCAAACATACTAACAAAATAAAATAAATAGAATAGATATGTACAAGTAAAATAAATAAATATAATATTATATATATATATATCATTTATATATAAATATATAAATAAATATAATCTGTGGTGATCATTTAGTTGAGTAGGGAGCTTACCAAGTGTTACTAGCTGCAAATTCTGCCTTCCCACTGGCATCTACAGTAGCTAAACCTGCCTGCCCACCTTGCTCCCTAGAGTGGAGGCTGGACAGAGACCTACTCTCCCAACACTTAGAATATTGTGAAGGTTGTCTCAGTTTTCCCCTGGACCAATAAGGATTTAAAAGACCAAGGAGTAATGAATGCACTGTCGAAAACTTTTATTTCCCTTGTTTATTCTTTAATTCAATCAATCAATCAATCATATTTATTGAGCGCTTACTGTGTGCAGAGCACTGTGCTAAGTGCTTGGGAAGTACAAGTTGGCAACATATAGAGACGGTCCCTACCCAACAGTGGGCTCACCGTGTAGAATTATTTGCCTCAATAAACCTGTTATTGAGCTTTCTCCCTCATTTTTCCCTTTGCCCATGATGCTTCATTTATAGGTAATCTCCTTATGGACTGGTGATCCCATCTGAATTAGTCAGTCGGTTGTACTTATTGAGTGTTTATAGTGTTCAGAGCATGGTACAAAGCACTTGGGAGAATACAGTAGAGTTTGTAGACATGATCCCTGCCCACCAGGAACTTATAATCAATAACTACATATTCTTCCCAGGGCATGCCACTGCCTAAGATGTCTTCTCTGACTAAGGCCTAATTTTCCCTGTGCATCGCCCCAGTTCTTGACTGTGTACCTCTTAAGCACTTTTATACTCACCCCAATCCCACAACACTTTATGTACATATCCTTCTACTCTATTATTTCCCCTATCTTTAATTTATTTTAACATCTGTCTCCCTCTGTAGACTGTAAGCTCACTGTGGTCAGGAATCGTGCCTACTTACTGTGTGTTATACTCTTCCAAGCACTTAGTACAGTGCTCTGTACACAGTAAGCACTCAATAAATACATTGGTTATTTGATTATGATTGAGGGTGGTACATAATCTGAGTCTTCAATCCAATTGTTAGAACATGTCATATGATTAATTCTATGAAACAATTTATAATCAGTTGTGCCTCATCTTATAGTAAGTAGTCTAGGTCTTGGGTGATGCTCAGTTGAGTGGAAGACATTCCAGAGGTTTTAGTACTTCAGGTCTCCTGTTCAAGCCTCAATCAATCAATCAATCACATTTATTGAGTGCTTACTTTGTGCAGAACACTATACTAAGCACTTGGGAGAGTACAATATAAGAGAGTTGGTAGACACATTCCCTGCCCACAACGAGCTTACAGTCTAGAGTGAAAGCATAGAACCTGGCTGAAAAAATCTGATACTCTGTTTAATTCCATTAGTGATGAGTGGGGAAAGGATCAGATAAATCATTTTCCAGTCCGTTCTGACTAGTTATTGAGTAGTGTTGTAACCTCAGGATCTTGATCAACTTTTTTGAAATCAAACTTAGGCTCTTACAAAATCTCTCCATGCATCAGAAGACCATGTTCTGCTTAGAAAACCAAATTCAGGGGTAGGGTTTCATCAGTGGGGTACATCCAGTTGAATAAATGGCTTGCCAAGTACTACCGACCGTAATTTTTATTCTTTCCTGCCACCTCCACCCTTCTGTAGGATTCTGGCAACAGCCACACTGTGTACCTCCCAGGAGAGATGGTGGGTTGAAATCTGCCTAATTATTGAAAGGTCTATGGGCACTGCTGAGAAGGTCTGCATGTTGTTTCCTTCCTTTCTTCTTCATGAACATGTAGCAGACACCTTGTTTATGGTGCCACATTGTGGCCCTAGATGTGATTCTTCAAGTTCAAAGTGCTAGTGCTTGTAGTATACTGCTCTGTATACAGATGATAATAATAATAATAATAATAATTAATAATGATGGCATTTGTTAAATGCTTACTGTATGTCAGGTTCTGTACTAAGGGCTGAGGGGGATACAAGCAAATTGGGTTGGACTCAGTCCCTATCCCATGTGGGGCTCATAGTCTCGCTCTCCATTTTATAGATGAGGTAACTGAGGCAAAGAGAAGTGAAGTGACTTGCCCAAGGTCACACAGTGAAAACAGTGGCGGAGCTGGGATTAGAACCCAAGACCATCTAACTCCCAGACCTGTGCTCTATCCATTATGCTATGTTGCCTCTCCAATCAATCATATTTATTGAGTGCTTACTGTGTGCAGAGCACTGTACTAAGCACTTGGGAAGTACAAGTTGGCAACATATAGAGACGGTCCCTATCCAACAGTGGGCTCACAGTCTAAAAGTCTCTAATGCTCAGTAAATACCACTGATTGAATGGCTGGTGAATGAAATCATTGGAACTTGGTTTTTGACCTCATATGTTGTATTAGATAAATGAGAGCAAAATGTCAGGCAGTAAATTCTTTACTGAATAACTCAGGGTTAAAATTTTTGATATGGTCCCTGTCCTCAAGGTGCCACCTGGTAAAGACTGACTGAACATCACAGCAGTGAGTAGGTCTTTAGAGGTTAGGAATAAACCTGAGTGCTGATCTTTGGTTCCCTTTGCTCCATATGATGCTTTTCCTATGCTTCCCAGTTTTATCAATCAATCAATCAATCAATCATATTTATTGAGCGCTTACTATGTGCAGAGCACTGTACTAAGCGCTTGGGAAGTACAAATTGGCATCACATAGAGACAGTCCCTACCCAACAGTGGGCTCACAGTCTAAAAGGGGGAGACAGAGAACAGAACCAAACATACCAACAAAATAAAATAAGTAGGATAGAAATGTACAAGTAAAATAAATAAATAAATAAATGAATAGAGTAATAAATATGTACAACCATATATACATATATACAGGTGCTGTGGGGAAGGGAAGGAGGTAAGACGGGGGGATGGAGAGGGGGACTAGGGGGAGAGGAAAGAAGGGGCTCAGTCTGGGAAGGCCTCCTGGAGGAGGTGAGCTCTCAACAGGGCCTTGAAGGGAGGAAGAGAGCTAGCTTGGCGGATGGGCAGAGGGAGGGCATTCCAGGCCCGGGGGATGACGTGGGCCGGGGGTCGACGGCGGGACAGGCGAGAGCGAGGTACAGTGAGGAGATTAGCGGTGGAGGAGCGGAGGGTGCGGGCTGGGCAGTAGAAGGAGAGAAGGGAGGTGAGGTAGGAGGGGCCGAGGTGATGGACAGCCTTGAAGCCCAGGGTGAGGAGTTTCTGCCTGATGCGCAGATTGATCGGTAGCCATTGGAGGTTTTTGAGGAGGGGAGTAATATGTCCATAGCGTTTCTGGACAAAGATAATCCGGGCAGCAGCATGAAGTATGGATTGAAGTGGAGAGAGACACGAGGATGGGAGATCAGAGAGAAGGCTATCCCCATTTTAGGTATGTTTTCCCTTCCCTCTCCTCACTTGGGCAATGTGATGTGATCACAGGAAACCCAGCAGGTCAGCCAGGACAGCTAGGTAACTGAATGTAATACTGTCAATGGGCCTAAAATATGGAAACATTATGATACCGAAGGCCAAGGGAGAAAAAGGACAGGGGAGAGGCATAAGAACTAGAAATCTTTTAGGACTTACTTTTAGCCAAAATCATGTCCAAGTGACAGAAAGTGGGTCTCTTTTAAGCAGGAGTGATCCCTAATGTGTTTATAGCTGTGATACAGTTTTTGAAATAATTAGTCTACCCTCAAGGACATGGGTGGATTGGGTGAATTGTCTGGGTCACCTCACCCTGGTGGCCCTGAGAGGGCTGATAATGATAATGAACAATAGTTGCACTATTTGTTAAGCACTTACTATGTGTCAGCCACTTTACTCAGCACTATGGTAGATATGGGATAATCAGATTGGACACAGTCCCTGTCCTGCATGGGGCTCACACTGAATAATAATAATAATAATGTTGGCATTTATTAAGCACTTACTATGTGCAAAGCACTGTTCTAAGCGCTGGGGAGGTTACAAGGTGATCAGGTTGTCCCACAGGGGGCTCACAGTCTTCATCCCCATTTTCCAGATGAGGTAACTGAGGCCCAGAGAAGTGAAGTGACTTGCCCAAAGTCACACAGCTGGCAATTGGCAGAGCCGGGATTTGAACCCATGACCTCTGACTCCAAAGCCCGAGCTCTTTCTACTGAACCACGCTGCTTCACTGAATCCCTATTTAACAGATGAGGAACTGAAGCACAGAAAAGTTAGGTGTCTTGCCCAAAGTCACACAGTAGGCAAGTGGCAGATTGATCGAATGATTGATTGAAATGGTAGAACCAAGATTAATCCGCAAGTCCTCTGACTCCCAGTACTATGCTCTTTCCACTAGGCTACGCTGCTGATTTATTTATTGAGCACTTAGTACGTAAACTTATGGAATGTTTGAAAAATGGAATTCTGACAAGTAGAGAAGATGTTGCTACAGAAACATTCAGGCCGTGTTTCCCTACTCTTCAAGGACCTCCGGCGGTTACCCATCCACCTATGCATCAAAAAAAACCTCCTCACCATTGGCTTTAAAGCAGTCAATCACCTTGACCCCCCACCCCAACTCACTACTCTCCTACTACAATCCAGCCCACACACTTCATTCCTCTAATGCTAACCTTCTCACTGTACCTCAATCTCGTTTATCTCACTGCTGACCTATTGCCCACATCCTGCCTTTGGTCTGGAACTCCCTCCTCAAATCTGAGAGACAATTATTCTCCCCGTCTTCAAAGCCTTATTGAAGGCACAACTCCTCCAAGAGCCCTTCCCTGACTATGCACCTTACCTCTTCTCCCACTCCCTTCTGACTTGCTCCCTTTATTCATCCCCCCTTCCAGCCCCTCAGCACTTATGTATGTATGAATTTGTAATTTATTTATTCATGTTCATGTCTGTCTCCCCTCTAGACTGTAAACTCGTTGTAGGCAGGGAATGTGTCTGTTTATTGCTCTCCCATCCACTTAATACAGTACTTCACCCACAGTAACTGATCAATAAATACGATTGAATGAATGAGTGAATGTTACTGGTGCCTCCATGAAAGGCCCTGTGTCCATGAAATATTCTATATGTTTATTTTTGCTTCAAATTGTCCGCTCTTTGAGGATAGGATTTGTTTCTAAAGCCATTCCACTGTAACTCTTTCCGAGTACCAAAAACAAGCACTCTTCACAAAGTGGAGGCTTAAGGAAGTAATTGATGATGGAGTATTGATGATTAGGTCCTCCAAAATATTGAATTTATAATTACCTGTCTCTCTTCTCATTGAACAGTACAAGTGTATCTAGGACATTTATTGCCTTTCTCTCTTCAGCCAGGTGGGAAATCAGTGCCAGACTTCACTATTAATAGAGAGCACTTCTAGAAGTTGAAGACTTTACAATGCAGATTCCTAACACCAGTTCCCCAAACATTTTAGCTTTCTTCTAGTATTATAGGAAAACTGATATTTAAGCTAGTGCTCTATTCTCTCCTTAAAATAAAATAAACCCTCAGAGTGGTCAGGCTTGATATAAATGAATTCATGTGGGTAGACAACTATAGGGAAATTATTGTTAAGGTGTTTTTTTCCACCATGGAGGATGCATTATTAAGTATAAATATATGGTAAAATATCTTCAGGTTTCAAGTGCTATGTTTATCTCTGAGTAATGAAGCTGTCAGTATAACCTGTATTTATTATACCACAAGTAGGTTATAAAGCTACCCTTAATGAATGTAAGTAACTCACTTGTCATAAACAGAAAGAAATTAGCATTTGGTTTATTCCCAGTAAAACCAAACTGCTCGTGTTATAGGATGTACCCAAACAGTTCACAGATACTGCCACCTTCAGATCACCGTTCATTAGTGGTTGATTATTAATGTCTGTCAACAATTAATTTTGTTTTTCATTAAACCTTTAGCGCGCTTGAGTGAAAGGGATCCTTCAGTGTGAGATCTTCTTTCCCCTCCGCTACAAGACTTTACCTAAACCAACTCACAGACTTGCAGAAAGATATCTACCTTTTTTGCCACTATCCAGGCCAGGGGGTACTGTGGACCTTTCATTGATTAACCTTTGTTGACCACCCCAAGAATGGCTTTTCTTTTTCAGTAGCCACTCATCTTCGTTGTCAGAGAGTGTTTCTTTTCACCAGAGGATCAAGGATCCTCAGTTTTATATCTATTGATCTATAGTGCTCTCTCTCTCTCTTGCTATAGATATAGCTATATCTATAGCTATAGATGTATAGCAGAGAAGCAGCGTGGCTCAGTGGAAAGAGCTTGGGCTTTGAAGTCAGAGGTCATGGGTTCAAATCCCGGCTCCACTGTAAGCTGTGTGACTTTGGGCAAGTCACTTAACTTCTCTGGGCCTCAGTTTCCTCATCTGTAAAATGGGGATTAAGAGTGTTAACCCCCCCACCCCTCGGGACAACCTGATCACTTTATAACCTCCCCAGTGCTTAGAACAGTGCTTTGCACACAGTAAGCACTTAATAAATGCCATCATTATTATATAGCTATAGATATGTGGATATATCTACTTATTTTCATTAGCTTTTCCTACCAATAGGGAGAAGAGAGAATAAATGAGTAACATATGACTTTGATTTACCAGATTATTTCCTTCAATTGGTTTTCCAATATATGTTGGATTATATTTGCCGTGGTAATTGTGTTTAGAGACGATCTCTTTATGTTTTACCCAAAAGCATTTTTCTTGCACACTTGAGCCAAGCCCTTGAAAAAGGTAAACTGAAGTGTATTGAGAACCAGACCACCATAACCAACTCAATAAGTTGTATTATTTTACTGCAGTATCAACAATTGAGTTTGCCAGGTTAAGAGATGCAGAGGAGTAAGTCATGATTTAAGGGGTTTTAATGATATTTAAGCACTTTCTATGTGCCACACACTGTACTAAGTGCTTGGGTAGGTACAAGATAATCAGGTCAGACACAGCCCTGGTCCCACATGGGGCTGACAGTCTTTATCCCTATTTTACAGAGGAGAGATCTGAGGTTCAGGGAAGTAAAGTGACTTGCCCAAGGTCACACAACAAGCAAGCAGTGGAGCCGGAATGAGAACCCTGGTCCTCTGGCTTCCAGGCCTGTGATCTTTCCATTAGTTTGTGCTGCTTCTTGATTTTTATAATGAAGGTAGCCCAGTTGTATTACTTTGACCCAAAGAGAGTATTTGTGCAACTAAATATCCAACTGGGCTCTTGACATAAAACAAAATAACTGGTATTTACTGAGTGCTTACTGTGTGCAAAGCACTGTAGTGAATGATTGGAAGAGTAAGTACATTAGAGTGGATAGACACAATCCCTGCTCACAAGGAATTTACAGTCTAGAAGGGGAGGAGACAGACATTCAAATAAATTTTGGTTGGGGGAAATAGGAGATAAGGAGGATATGCACATAAGTATGATGGGGCTGAGACTGGAGTGAATATCGAATGAGTATTAGATGGGGTGAATAACAAGTATAGATTCAAGTGCCTAGGGTTCGCAGAAGGAAGGGTGAATAATAAGGGAAGTGAGGGCTTAGGTAAGGCCTCTTGAAGGTGATGTGATTTTAGTAGGACTTTAAATGTGGGAAGAGCATTGGCCTATTGGATATGAAATTGGAGGGAGCTCCCAACCAGAGAGAGGATGTGGGCAAGGAGTTGGCATTAAGATAGACAAGATTAAGGTACAATAAATAGGGTGGCGTTAGAGGAGAGGATTGAGTGACCTAAGTTGCAGTAGGTGATCAGTAAGGTAAAGTGCGGAGAGTGCCTTAAAGCAAGGAAGGAATTTCTGTTTTATGCGGAGATGAATGGACAACCTGTGGAGGTTTTTGAAGAGTGGGGAGATTCATTCATTCATTCATTCAATCGTATTTATTGAGCGCTTACTGTGTGCAGAGCGCTGTAGTGAGCACTTGGGAAGTACAAGTTGGCAACATATAGAGACGGTCCCTACTCAACAGCGGGCTCACAGTCTAGAAGGGGGAGACAGACAACAAGACAAAACATATTAACAAAATAAAATAAATAGAATAAATATGTACAAGTAAAATAAATAAATGGAGTAATAAACGTACAAACATATATGCATATATACAGGTGCTGTGGGGAGGAGGGGAAGGAGGTAAGGCAGGGGGATGGGGAGAGGGAGGAGAGGGAGAGGAAGGAGTGGGCTCAGTCTGGGAAGGCCTCCTGGAGGAGGTGAGCTCTCAATAGGGCTTTGAAGGGAGGAAGAGAGCTAGCTTGGCGGATGTGCAGAGGAAGGGCATTCCAGGCCAGGGGCAGGATGTGGGTTGGGGGTCGACGGCAGGACAGGTGAGAACGAGGCCCAGTGAGGAGGTTAGCGGCAGAGGAGTGGAAGGTGTGGGCTGGGCTGTAGAAGGAGAGAAGGGAGGTGAGGTAGGAGGGGGTGAGGTGATGGAGATGGAGATGTGGACTGAATGTTAATTGAGAAAAATGGTCTGGGCAGCAGAGTCAAGTATGGGCTGGAGAAGGGAGAGATAGGATGTAGGGAGGTCAGCGAGGAGGCTGTAGTCAGGGTGAGTGACGACAAGGGCTTGGATCAGCATAGTAGCAATTTGGATGGAGAGGATTACGCTCTCCTCATCTATAACTAGGCAGACCTAGCCAATGTCTCTAGCTCATAATTAGAATGCCAAATAGATACTTAGCCAATGGCACTTGAATGAAGACCCTCTTTGTGTGGAACAGGATTCCAGGCATCCCAAAAAGTTGCAGAAGTAGAATATACTCTTCATGTTTTTTCACTCTCCTCTTTTTAGTAAATGCAGAATTAAATATAAATCTTTATTTTCCACTGAGTTTCTTGTGCTAGTTTTCTAACCAAAAGAATTCTTAATTCATTCACCCCCAAGATGCAGAACCTCTGTGAATTAAGGACATTAAGGTTTGAAAACCGTTGCTCCCCGTGGTTTCGGGGGCAACGCTCGGGTTCTTACCCTCTCCGGGTCTTCGGACGTCTCCGGACGCGGCCCGCGCGTTCATACCAGGAAGAGTCAGCCAGAGGTTCAAAGCTTGGTTGCCGTTTATTTGCTATCAGCGGTTACATGGTTGAAAGAGAGAGAGAGCGAGAGAGAGAGAGGGAGAGAGCGCACGTATGCGAGAGAGAGAGCCCCCCCTTTGTCTTGTTCGTCTCTTATACCCCCCATTGCCCGGGGGCAGGGTTTTCTCGGGGGATGGCGTATCGAGGCTTTGACCGCCCTCCAGCCACTAGCCTAACAACAGCTCTGTCCAGTCACGAAGGGTTTGCTCTGGCTCGCCCCCAGCCACCCATTGCCAACCATCGCTGGCTGTGGATATGGCCTTGAGGTTGCCTCCGAGCCTTGCAGGTGCAAGCTTGTTTTTCTTGCCCTGGTCTCTTTATCTCCTGTTGTTGAGTCTGTTTGGCCTTGAGCCGTTGGGTACGGTTTGTGTGCACATACTGCCTGTCTCATCGCCTTCCCCCGCTCCCTACGTGTCCCCCTCCCGTTATGGCGGGGACCGCTAAGGGCGTCCGCGCAATGGGAGCATCTCGACCTTAATCTCGCGGACCACCCGGGCAACAATGGAGCAAAAGAGATGGAGGCACGGGAGGCACATGAGCAAAAGCAAAAACCACTTTTGATCCTTCCGAGGCCCATGGCCACCGGGAGGATCACATACGACCCTCCTCGGGATAACAAAGGTCTTCCGCAAAGCCGGCGCCTAAAGTAAAAGATAAGGAAAAGACAAAAACATCCAGGCAAAAAGAAAAGATAGAAAAATCCAACAGAAAAATTCAAGCACAACTGAGCACACACAACAATCCCCCTCCTCAGCGAAACACAGCGTCCAGACGGCGCTGCATGTCTGTGACTTCAGCTTTGGACAGGCGTGTGGTCGGGGTTTGTAGAAGCATCAGGGTAGATGAAGCACATCAGAGGCAGGCCTTCAGGAGCTGAAAAACACAGCACAGCAAAAAAACAAACCAGCGGCAAGACACACAAATAAGCAACCAGACAAAATCTCACAGGACTGAGGCCTATCCAGTAGACAGTGGATGGCTCGGAATCTTGAGAGTCAGCAGAAACCGACGGGGGAGTACAATCAGGAGGTGAAGCATCAAAAATGGCTGGCTTCACCTGGGAGTGATGGATCCATGAGGGGCGCTCCGCAACACGAACTGCAGAAAAGGAAGACAAGAGAACCTGGAAGGGCCCCTCCCAGGATGGCTTAAGTGAACCGTTGCCGACCATGCGCTTAACCCAAACCCAATCTCCAGCGATGAACGGATGCAGATGATCGGTGAGAGGGGTGCGCTGACGGAGGATTCCAGCAGCCTGCAGCTCAGCTAGAATTCCCTGGAGAGACAAAACATAGGCTCGCAGGGCATCATCGCCCTGGTATGGTGCATGTAAAGAACATTCAATTCCAAGTGGTCGATTCATTCATTCAGTCATTCAATCGTATTTATTGAGCGCTGTGTGCAGAGCACTGTACTAAGCGCTTGGGAAGTCCAAGTTGGCAACATATAGAGACAGGTCGATAAATTCCAGATAGAACAGACTCAGTAAAATGTGATCCTTGATCAGAATCAGTAGCAGCAGGTGGCCCAAACCTGGGAATGACTTCCCGCTAGAGACATTTCACCACCATAAGAGCAGTTGCTCGGGAGGAAGGGAAAGCCTCCATCCACCTAGTCGGGTGATCAACAATGACTAGTAAATATCGGAAACGACCAGCCCTCGGAAGTTTCACAAAATCAACCTGCAAACCCTCAAAAGGGGAATAGACCCAAGGGCGTCCCCCGCAAGGGAACCCGATAACCAGGGTGAGCACTGAAGCTCTGGCAAGTAGCACAACTGGCTGTGACACATTTGGCAACAGGACGGATACCTGGGGCAAACCAAACTCGAAGAACTGTGGCTGCCAAGGCATCTGCACCAAAGTGAGTCTCCTGGTGAAGACCCAGACAAACTGGTCGCAGTGCAGCAGCGGGCAAAATAGGGCGTCCATCAGGGACCCAAAAGAGTCTGTCCCGTTCCAGTGCCTCATATTGAAAGGCTTCTACAGTCTCGGGAGTCCAGTCCAGGGGCTCTGGGGAAGTAATTTTTAGGAGCTCAAAAAGGGGTCTGGTTAACAACCCAAATTCTGGAACCCAAGCTCGACAAAAACCAGCCGCACCAAAAAAACCTCTCAGGGCCTGCTTAGTAGTGGGGCGAGGCATGCATTGAATAAGGCTCACTCGCTTGGGGGCGATTGCTCTTTCTCCCGCCCGCAACATGAACCCAAGATATTTTACCTGGGGCTGACACCACTGCCGTTTCTCGCGACTAACTTTAAGACCAAGCTGATGCAAACATGCTAGGACCTGGAGGGAACCTGACCGACACAGATCCTTCGTGTCCCCAGCAATAAGGATATCATCCATATACTGGAACATACTGATCCCTTCGGGTAATATGAGGGGAGAGAAGGCTCTGCACAATTCTCTCGAAAAGGTAGTTGGGGAGTGAACAAAACCCTGGGGAAGTCTCGTCCAGGTTAGTTGACGACCTTCCCAGGTAAAGGCAAAAAGGTACTGGCTCTCCCAGGACACCAGGATAGCAAAGAAAGCACTAGTTAGATCAATACAAGTAAAACAGGTTGCTTCGGGGCTCACGGAGCTAACTACTGCCGTAGGACTAGGAACCACAGCATGCATAGGCAAAACGTAAGAGTTAATTGCACGCAAGTCCTGGACTAACCGATAAGACAGAGGGGAGCCCAGTTTTCGCACAGGCAACACAGGAGTATTACAGGAAGACTGACATTCGACTAAAATTCCCTCGTGTCTCTTCTCTTTCTCCTTCATACACACTTACTCTAACCTTCATACACATACAATTTCCTTCAGAGGCAATCTCTCCACCCATCATTCCCCCTTATGGGACACCTGCTTCGCAGGGTGTAGATGCCTGAGCAGACAATTTCCTTCAACTGCAATTGCTTCACCTTCTCTTTTCTTTCTCCTTTTCCCTCCTTCTTCCTTTATACACATACAATTCTTTTAACCACCGTCTCTTCTCTCTCACTAAGACGAGTGAAAAAGTCATCAGAGGTTTCCCTTTCCCTCTGGATCATCCCGTGGAAGGAGTCCCAATTAGGGGGTTTACGGCCCAATTCTTGGATGGCTGCTAGGAGTGTCTGCTGCCCTTGAAAGGCTGCACGGAGGATACCGTGTATAAGGAAGTCCACGTCCTTTAGCTCCCCCGGGTGGGAGTCTTCATAGGCCGTAATCTGTTCCCCAATAACGTCCCACCGCTCCTCCGTGATCCCGGAATCAAATATCCACGGGGAGGTCATAGTTATCTTCCCATAAATTCCCTTATTGTTTTCAGCTCAATCTTTACCCCCTTACTTCTCAAAATCTTGTAACAGTGCCGGGTGTACAATTCCTTATCTTCTGGCTTATATATGGGCAACGATCGTGCCGTCCCCATCTTCCCGCCTGACCTTTAGCTACCTGGCCTACGGGGCACTCTCCCTGGTCTTCCCAAATGGGGGTATCCGAGTCCACGTTGGGCGCCACTCGTTGCTCCCCGTGGTTTCGGGGGCAACGCTCGGGTTCTTACCCTCTCCGGGTCTTCGGACGTCTCCGGACGCGGCCCGCGCGTTCATACCAGGAAGAGTCAGCCAGAGGTTCAAAGCTTGGTTGCCGTTTATTTGCTATCAGCGGTTACATGGTTGAAAGAGAGAGAGAGCGAGAGAGAGAGAGGGAGAGAGCGCACGTATGCGAGAGAGAGAGAGCCCCCCCTTTGTCTTGTTCGTCTCTTATACCCCCCATTGCCCGGGGGCAGGGTTTTCTCGGGGGATGGCGTATCGAGGCTTTGACCGCCCTCCAGCCACTAGCCTAACAACAGCTCTGTCCAGTCACGAAGGGTTTGCTCTGGCTCGCCCCCAGCCACCCATTGCCAACCATCGCTGGCTGTGGATATGGCCTTGAGGTTGCCTCCGAGCCTTGCAGGTGCAAGCTTGTTTTTCTTGCCCTGGTCTCTTTATCTCCTGTTGTTGAGTCTGTTTGGCCTTGAGCCGTTGGGTACGGTTTGTGTGCACATACTGCCTGTCTCATCGCCTTCCCCCGCTCCCTACGGAAAACAAAACTGGGACTTGTTTTCTTGGCTCTCCTTACTTTTCTGTCACTGTAGAGAGCACCACCAGCCTTACTGTCCAACAGACCAATAATTTCGGTGTTATCCTCAACTCATCTCTCACATTCAATCCACATATTCAGTCTGTTGCTCATTCCTGCCATTCAGCCTTCACAACAGCACTAAGATCTGCCCTTTCCTCTGTATCCAAACTGCTGCCACATTAATCCAAGCACTTACCCTACCCCACCTTGATGACTGTATCAGCCTCTTTGCTGACCTCCCTTCCTCCTGTCTCTCCCCACTCCAGTCTTTACTTCATTCTGCTGCCTGGTTAATTTTTCAACAAAAATGTCCAGTTGATGTTACTCCTCTCAAGAACCTCAAGTGGTTGCCCATCTACTTCTGCAAAAAATGGAAACTCGTTATGTTTGGCTTTAAAACACTCAATCACCTTGCCCACTTCTACTTTAGCTCCCTACTTTCCTATTGCAACCTAACCCATACACTTCACTCCTCTAATGCCAACTACTGACTGTACATTGATCTCTTCTGTCTCACTGCCCACCTCTCACCCATATCCTGCCTCTGGCCTAGAATGCCCTCCCTCTTCATATCTGACAAATGATCGCCCTTCCCACCTTCAAAGCCTTATTGAAGACACATCTACAAGAGGCTTTTCCCAACAAGGCTGTCATTTCCTCTTCTCCCATGCCCTTCTGTGTCACCCTTGCATTTGGATTTTCACAGTTTATTCATCCCTCCTTCAGCCCTATGGCACTTTTGTACATATCCACAATTTATATTAATGTCTGTCTCCCCTTCTAGATGGTAAGCTCATTTTGGGCAGGCCTTCCCAGACTGAGCCCCCTTTTTCCTCTCCTCCTCCCCATCCCCTCCCACCCTACCTCCTTCCCCTCCCCACAGCACCTGTATATATGTTTGTACAGATTTATTACTCTATATATTTTATTTATACATATTTACTTTTCTATTTATTTTGTTTATGATGTGCATTTAGCTTTAGTTCTATTTATTCTGACTACTTGACACCTGTCCACATGTTTTGTTTTGTTGTCTGTCTCCCCCTTCTACACTGTGAGCCTGTTGTTGGGTAGGGACCGTCTCTGTATGTCACCAACTTGTACTTCCCAAGTGCTTAGTACAGTGCTCTGCACACAGTAAGAGCTCAATAAATACGATTGATTAAATGAATGAATGAATATGTCTAGCAACTCTGTTTTATTGTGCTCTTCCAAGGGCTTAGTACAGTGCACTGCACACAGTAAGCATTCAAGTAAATAAGATTGATTGGTATGGGGCATAAACAGATCCCCACATTCAGATTAGAAATTCATCCAGTAAACTACAGTATTATAATCAACTCATGGTATTGATTGAGCACTTATTGTTTGCAGAGCACTGTACTAATTTCTTGGAAGAGTACAATTCAACAGAGTTGCTAGAGTCCCTTCCCACAGTGAGCTTACAGTCTATGAATATCAGTTCACAGGGCCAATTTTTTAAATAGACAACTTGAATCCAAACATTTTAGAGTCATCTAAACTTTAATCTCATCTGGTTTTTAAAGAACCCCCTAAGGAATATTCTTTTGGGGTGGATTTCTACCTGGTATTGACATCTCTGCCTAACTTACAGCTGTTTGTGTTTTTAAAATGACACATAGATTCCCATGGTTATCTTGATTAAGGATTTATGTGAAGGATGATTATATCTGAGACTCTGGTAACATAATTAACCTGTCAGAATCTTCCAGGTTTCATATGTGGTATTTAGACATTTGGTAAAAAGAACAAATTTAAAGCTTAAGAAAATGGGAAGCCCTAGATTCTTTAGCACTCAAAAAGCCACAAGAAAGTTTCTTTGTACAGGGCTATACCTAATGATGTCCTACCCCAAATGAATATCCCAGATGATCTTGGAGACAATCACAGCCATTTCATGAGTGTAAAAATGAAAATATACTTTTCAAATTTTCATTTTAAAATTCGAAGTTGTTAGAAAAGGAAAAGAATCTACACTTTTTTATAATTATGGAACTAATTGCTATGAGATTCCACCATTTATCAAAAAAATGAAGGCAAAATCGACTACAAATTCATGTTAAACTGACCTGCGGATTTCAGTAGCCAACATGAGTGAAGTGGGAAGACAGAACAAATAATCTTTCAATTGAAAAATGTTTGGATTTTGATTAAATTATTGGTATTAACATTCATTCATTCAGTCATATTTATTGAGCGCTTACTGTGTGCAGAGCGCTTGGGAAGTACAAGTTGGCAACATATAGAGACGGTCCCTACCCAATTTACAGCAGCAACCTAGGAGACTTTTGCTTTGTGGAATTCAACTGAGATATGCTTTAATGAGTCATGTAAATTATCCAGAGCCCATGGAACCAGTACCTGAAAGAAACGTCAGTGAGAAATAATATTTTCAACAAAATTGAGATATAGGAACCACCGTGCTAGTTCTGAATTTCTTTGGGCAACAATTGATGTTCACTGGCCTTGAGTCCATCATCATTCAGGCACAGGTAAACTGGGAAATATTGAACAGAAGTATGGCGGAGTGGGAAGCAGTATGGTACAGTTGGAAGTAGTAGGGTTCTAATCCCAGCTACGCCACATGTCTTCTGGGTGACCTTGAGCAAGGCATTAACTTCTCTGTGTCCCACCTCATCTGTAAAATGGGGATTAAGAGTGTGAGCCCCATGGGAGACAGGGACTGTGTCCAAACTGATTAACTTGTATCTGCCTCAGCGCTTAGAACAAGGCTTAGCACATAGCAAGCACTAAGCAAGTACGATAGTAATAATAACATGGGTAGGGCAGAGGCCTAATCATGGGTCCTAAGATCGGCTCGGCTACTTGTCTGCTGTGTGTCCTTGGGCAAGTTACTCAGTTGTTATTTTCACTGTTGTTTTTATTTTAATGGGTGGCACACTGTCTTCACAGTCCTGTTGAGGCGTGGGGAGAGGGGTGATTTGAATCGAGTTGGGCAGGGAATGTGTCTGTTTTATCATTGTGTCGTATTCTCCTAGCTGCTCAGTACAGAAGCAGCATGGCTCAGTGGAAAGAGCATGGGCTTTGGAGTCAGAGGTCATAAGTTTGAATCCCACTCTGCCACATAATAATAATAATAATGGCATTTATTAAGCACTTACTATGTGCAGAGCACTAGTGCTGGGGAATTTACAAGGTGATCAGGTTGTCCCACGTGGGGCTCACAGTCTTCATCCCCATTTTACAGATGAGGGAACTGAGGCCCAGAGAAGTTAAGTGACTTGCCCAAAGTCGCACAGCTAACAAGTGGTAGAGCCGGGATTTGAACCCATGACCTCTGACTCCAAAGCCCGTGCTTTTTCCACTGAGCCACGTTGCTTCTGTATGAGTGGCTAGGAGAATACGACATGTCTGCTGTGTGACCTTGGGCAAGTCACTTAACTTCTCCGAGCCTCAGTTCCCTCATCTGTAAAATGGGGATTAAGACTGTGAGCCCTACATGGGACAACTTGGTCAACTTGTATCCCCCCCGCCCCAGCACTTAGAACAGGGCTCTGCACATAGTAAGTGCTTAACAAATGCCATCATCATCATCATCATCATTCTATGGGCTTCAGTTACCTCATCTGTAAAAGGGGGAGAGAGACTATGAGCTACATGTGGGACAGGGACTGTATCCAACCCTATTTGCTTGTATCCACCCCAGCACTTAGTACAGTGCTGGCATATGGTAAGTGCTTAAAAAAAAACCCATAATTATTATTATTATTAGAAGACATGGTTCCTGTCCTCCAGGATCTTTCCTGGGTTTAAAACAAAACTGCCTCTTATTTTGAATCTAATTAATGTTGCTTTAAATATGTGGCACACCTCTAATGAGCTCCAACCTTAATATTGTGATTAAACAGCACTATTGCTCAAGATGCGTAATCTCAGAAAAATTCAATTTTGTTTCCAACAGAGCAAAAGTGAAGAAAGGAGTTAATATTATTGGGGTAAGAGCCACCAACCCATACTTATGGGATGTTAAAGAGAGCATGGATTATCCTGGGAAATATGCGCCAGCAGTTATCATCTGCCAGAGGAAAGCTGCTACTGCTCCTGAAAATAGGTAGGTTCTGATGAGCTTTCTGAACTAAAATTAGACACATTGTGGTTCACTTTCCTCTGGATTTGCTTATTAACCTGTATATAGTGATGGTTTGAACCTACCGAAAGCAGGTAGTGTGAAAACATTTTCACCAAGTTGGTGGGTATTTTTTGTCCAGCGGGTAGACAATCGAAAATAGGTCTATTTAAAACCATATGCATCTGTGAGTCTAGGGAAATGGACTGTGTATCTCCCGAAGAAAGCACAATTGGACTTTATATGCTCAAGATGGCTCTCTTCATTGTTAACATGTTTAAAAACACATTTCAGGAAGTTTTATAGATTTTAAATAACCTACTTTGTACCCAGCAATCAAAGCTTGACCATCTGAACCGCCGTATGTGAAATCAGAAAGATGTGAAATGTTCATTCTACCAAAGGCTACAAAGGGAAAAGTAGGATCCTTGCGCTCTCCCTTGTCCTTTTTTATGCCAAGCCCCTTCATTCTTTACACTCACTGATAACATAAAATGAATTTCCAAACAGGTCATACCTTTGCCTTTCAAGTAATGTGTGGTTGAGTGTGAATGAAGTAGCCAGTCCATGGATCAATCAATCAATTAATTGTATTTATTGAGCACTTACTGTGTGCAGAGCACTGTACTAAGCACTTGGGAGAGTACAGAATAAGAAAGTTGGTGGACACATTCCCTGCCCATGACAAGCTTACGGTCTAGAGGAAATGAAACTTTTTTTTTTGAGTGCAGTTTCTTTATACATGTTTAATTTACATTTGGAGGATAGTTTTCTTATCCCAGTGTCCCTGATGTGACTCTTGGGTAAAGCGCTGCTTCAACCAGTGACTTAATTATTGTAGTTCCCGATCACTGAGGGGTGTTTAGGGCTAAGTAGGAGATGATGTGTTGATTCAACTTCATTTCGAGCCTCCATGAAGGCTCATTCATCCCAAACAGCTGTCAGGGGACTTCCTCTTCTGAACTACTTTTTACAAGCACACAGATTATGAAGACAGACTGTTGGAAATATCCTTATCATTGAGTGCTTAAAATGCAGTGAGGAGGCAAGATAATAATGAATAATTGTGTTACTTGTTTAATGCTTACTGTGAGCTAGGCCTTCTTCTGCTGTTTTCCCAAACTCCCTCTTCTTCCTACATCACCTGTGTACTTCAGTGTGTACTCTTTGAGGTCTTGTTATTCACCCAACCTTCCACCCCATGGCATTTATGTGCCTCTCCGTAATTTATTTATAACTGTCTTCCCCTCTAGACAGTAAACTCCTTGTGGGCAGGGAACTTGCCTACCAATTCATTCATTCATTCAATCGTATTTATTGAGCGCTTACTGTGTGCAGAGCACTGTACTAAGCACTTGGGAAGTACAAGTTGGCAACATATAGAGACGGTCCCTACCGAACAGCGGGCAATTTTGGTTCATTGCACTCTTCCAAGTACTTACAGAAGCAGCCTGGGAGTGAGAAGGTCATAACTCTAATCCCAGCTCCGCCACTTGTCTGCTGTGTGACCTTGGGCAGGTCACTTCACTTATCTGAGCCTCAGTTACCTCATCTGTAAAATGGTACCTGAGACTATGAGCCTCACGTGGGACAAAGGCCATGTCCAAACCAATTTGCTTGAATACACCGCAGGGGATGGATGTGTTTCTAGACTGTGAGCCCGCTGTTGGGTAGGGACCGTCTCTATATTTTGCCAACTTGTACTTCCCAAGTGCTTAGTACAGTGCTCTGTACACAGTAACTGCTAAATAAATACTATTGAATGAATGAATGAATGTGTATATATGTAAGAGAAGCAGTGTGGCTTAATGGAAAGAGCACGGGCTTGGGGTCAGAGGTCATGGGTTTTAATCCCGGCTCCGCCTCTTATCAACTATGTGACTTTGGGCAAGTCACTTCACTTCTCTGTGTCTCAGTTACCTCATCTGTAAAATGGGGATCAAGACTGTGAGCCCCATGTGGGACAACCTGATTACCTTGTATCTACCCCAGCACTTAGAACAGTGCTTGGAATGTAGTAAGCACTTAACAAATACCATCATTATTATTATTATTACATATTTATTATTCTATTTATTTTATTAATGATGTGTACATATGTATAATTCCATTCATTTATATTGATGCTACTGATGCCTGTTTTCTTGTTTTGATGTCTGTTTCCCCCCTTCTAGACCGTGAGCCCATTGTTGGGCAGGGATTTTCTCTATTTGTCGCTGAATAGTACTTTCCAAGGGCTTAGTACAGTGCCTGGCACATAGTAAGCGCATAACAAATACCACAGTTATTATTATTATTATTATTATTATTATTATTGCTTAGTATTGATTCATTGATTCATTCAGTCAGTCATTTATTTGGCACTTACTGTGTGCAGAGCACTGTATTAAGCGCTTGGAAAGTACAGTTTGGCAACAGAGACAATCCCTGCCCAACAATGGGCTCACAGTCTAGAAGTGGGGAGACAGACATCAAAACAAGTAAACAGGTATCAATAGCATATATATATTTATAAATTCTATTTATTTTATTTTGTTAATATGTTTTGTTTTGTTGTCTGTCTCCCTCTTCTAGACTGTGAGCCCGCTGTTGGGTAGGGACCATCTCTATATGTTGCCAACTTGTTCTTCCCAAATGCTTAGTACAGTGCTCTGCACACAGTAAGTGCTCAATAAATACGATTGAACGAATGAATGCATAGCATCAATATAAATGAATAAAATTATAGATATATGCACATCCTTAATAAAATAAATAGAATAATAAATATGTACATATATACTCAAGTGCTGTGGGGCGAGGAGAGGGGTAGGCCTGAGGGAGTGAGTCGGGGCAATGGGGAGGTGGGGAGGGGCAGAGGAAAAGGAGGGTTAGTCTGGGAAGGCCTCTTGGAGGAAGTGAGCTTTCATAAGGGCTTTGAAGGGGGGAAGTGTGCTAGTTTGGCGGATGTGAAGAGGGAGGGCATTCCAGGCTAGAGGTAGGACGTGGGCCCGGGGTCGATGGCGGGAAAGGCGAGAACAAGGCACAGTGAAGAGGTGAGCAGCAAGGAGCAGAGTGTGCGGGCTGGGCTGTAGAAGGAGAGAAGAGAGGTGAGGTAGGAGGGGGCGAGGTGATGGGGTGTTTTGAAGCCAATAGTGAGGAGCTTTAGCTTCATGTGAAGGTTGATAGGCAACCACTGGAGATTTTTGAGGAGGGGAGTGACATGGCCAGAGCGTTTCTGTACAAAGAAAATCCAGGCAGCAGAGTGAAGTATAGACTGAAGTGGGGAGAGACAGGAGGATGGGAGCTCAGAAAGGAGGCTGATGCAGTAATCCAGTCGGGATAGGATGAGAGCTTGAACCAGCAAGGTAGCGGTTTGGGTGGAGAGGAAAGGGTGAATCTTGGTGCTGTTGTGGAGGTGAGACTGGCAGGTTTTGGTGACAGATTGGATGTGTGGGTTGAATGAGAGAGCGGAGTCGAGGATGACACCAAGGTTGTGGGCTTGTGAGACAGGAAGGATGGTAGTGCCGTCCACAGTGACAGGAAAGTCAGGGGGACAACAGGGTTTGGTTAGTACAGAGCTCTGCATACAGTAAAAACTCAACAAATTTCATTGATTGATTCTAAGCACTGCTGGGGAAAGTATAAAATAAGCAGGTCAGACTCGCTGTCCCATATGGTGCTCACAATTTAAAGGGGATGGAGAACAGGTATTTCAACCCTATTTTTCAGATGGGGAAGCTGAGACACAGAGAAATTAAGTGATTTTACCAGGTCACATAGCAAGGATTGGTACCAAGGACTTTTGACTCTCAGGCCTGTGTTCTTTTCTGTAGGCCACAATTGCAAGATATTCCATGTCAATGACGTCTACGGGAGTTTAATTTAGAGGCAGCCCTCCAGTCACAAATATTCATTTAGTGTTGCTATGAGGTCATTAAATACTATCTTAGAAATGCTTAAATGTGGTGCACTACATTTCCAAACATATGCACGCACATTTACAAGCATTCGCATATAAGCATCAGTAAAGTGATTCCAAATATAGGTTTCTTTTTCTGAGTATGAGGCATTTTTTTATACAGATGGCGAAGAAGTGGTAGGTCCATTTTATTTCTCACTAGAATATTAGTACCCAATTCAGGGAAATTAGGATGCTATTGAGCTCCTTTCCTGCCCCTGACTTTTCAAAGTTAAACTAAATGTGTGTAAAGGTAAGATCCAGTAACATTTGTGTTAGATTTTTTTTTTCTACAATGAATTCCTGTCCAAGAACATTTTCACTCTGTTTCTGGTGGGGAGGGGAAGTGAAAAAGGTAGCATGCCTCCATTAAGGTACCATTTGTTTTTGAGAGGATTGAGAGGTTTGGGTGTTTCCCATGAGTTTTGACAAGTATTTGAATTCAATTTTGGCTCTATATCTTTGGAACTTTCCCAGACCTACATTTTTTCTGCTGCTAAGATTTGTCTCTTGCCACTTGGTTCATTTTACTTCTTGTCAGTATTTCTCTTTAATGGAGTAAATTCCTGTATGGACAATCATGTTATTGCTTTAAAAGCCCTACTGTCATGATTCTTTGCTCACTTTTGAAAATTAAAAAAAAAAAGGAATGATTCCCTGTTCTCAGTAAGCCTGAGAAGACTGACCTCAATTTCCTACTTCCCTTTCAGAAGATTTGTGTTTCCTTTTCTCTTCAAAAATTATTTCCACTCTTTGGCCCTAATTCCTACATTAACACGACAAAAGTTTTTCT
Source organism: Tachyglossus aculeatus (assembly GCF_015852505.1). Classification (NCBI taxonomy): domain Eukaryota; kingdom Metazoa; phylum Chordata; class Mammalia; order Monotremata; family Tachyglossidae; genus Tachyglossus; species Tachyglossus aculeatus. The sequence goes on along the minus strand of NC_052086.1, from coordinate 30,906,455 downwards.
TTGGGAAAAAATCTTAGAATTATACCATATCAATGTCAAAATGGAAATACGATACTTAAAAATAGAAAGGCATTGGCACTGTTTGCTGTCAGCATTCATTTCCATTTCACTCTGATTTGGGGTGATTTCTACTTCAGCCTATTTTCATTAGGGAATAAGATCAAGCACTTCAACACCAACTTCTTTGGAGGAAATTATTCCTCTGTATCTTTGTTTTCTTAATGGCAATAATTATGCGAGATACGACATCTGTTCATAAATTTTAGGCTTCGGAAGTGAAATCTCAGTGTAAAAATTCTCCCTATTCTATTTGCATAATGTTTAATTATTTTAAAAAATAGAATTTGATTATATGAATGTAAAGGTGGCAATGTTAATTAACTTGAGATTCATTTCTTTTCTATTTCTGATAGTTTAACATGGATCAGGAAGTAGAGTTAATAAAGTTAAGTTACTGTGACAGGTGTAATTTCACGGATTAAGGAGGCATTTGTATCAGCAACAAATTAAACTGCAATGTCTGTAAGATTACTTTATCTACATTTGAAATATATCACTCAGTTTTGTGAGGTTTGGGTGCTAAAAGCTTATCATAACAGGATTAACATATAAATATTATCACAGCCAGCAGGGTGTTTTTGAATGAATATTACCAGCAACTATTGTAAAACAGAAATAATGAACTTGTTGCCATTATCATCCTTCCTCTAACTTCTGTGGTAATTTAATGTGCTTAATACCAGCATCTGGTTAACCCTCACACCACATGGCCCCAGGAACCTCTTCTGGAATTTATCCTAGAATCTTTCTCCCCAGGAGCTTCAGTAAAGTTTTATAGAAACGAGATGTTCTTCCATTAGCCAAGATTGATTTAGAAACCCTTAAACTGAAGAAGCACTAAAATAACCAAACATATCGGCTCCAAATTGTCTGCAGTTCGGATTTCTATTTGCTTGTTAAGTGATGTCTTCTTCTCTGGCCAAAGGGGGAAAACAAAGCAGATGTCACAGTCGGATTTTTTTTAGATGTTCACTTCTCTAGAAGCCCATCTTGTTTCCTTGGTACCCTGTGATGGCAGTCTTTGCATTCTGACACTATAAAGACCCCTGTGGCAATACAGCTGATTTGCCAAGAAAACTGGTGGGGGTGATACACACATATGAGAATCTTGAAGAGGAAAAAAAAAAGGAAAATTGAAAAAGATCTTTTAGAAAGCTCCATTAAGGTAGAAGGAAAAAAAAAGTTTTTAAAATGATCAGAAATTTCATCCATTAGCTATTGCTCGAGTATGGATGACCAGATGGAATATTAGGGATGCCATTCATTCAATCATATTTATTGAGCACTTACTGTGTGCAGAGCACTGATGCCATGTTTCATGCCCTAAATGAATCCAGGTTCCAAAATGTTGGGCTC